>NC_090265.1:1759589881-1759901881 GCF_040414725.1 Anabrus simplex
TCTTATGCGACGATGGGATAGGAAAGGGCTCGGAGTTGGAAGGAAGCGGCCGTGGCCTTAATTGAGTGAAAATGGGAAATTACGGAAAACCTTCTTCACGGCTGCCGCAGCGGGGTACGAACCCACTATATCCCAGATGCAAGCTCACAGCTGCGCGTCCCTAACCGCACGGCCAACTCGTCCGGTGATTATTATTTTAAGAGGAACTGCAAGTGGACACGATTCCTCAACATAACAATTATCAGAGAGAAAGAATGAAAGGATCCTGACTTCGAAAAATTAAAATATCGCCCAAAGAAAGGCAAGCGCCACGAAGGGCGTGAAAATGAAAGACTCCCTGTCTCCGTATGTAATATCGTCTAGGTCGGAAGAAAACAAAAGTTGACCAATGGAAGTCGGACAGGATAGATGAAATTTAGGAGCTTGGCACACGTAAGTGAAAAGCAATGCCAGAAATGAGCTAAGGGCCTCGTGGTTGCCAAGCCCTGCTCTCAAGTTGAGAGCGACTGTGGCCCCTTTTCGTCGCCTATTACGACAGGCAGGGGATACCGTGTGTATTATTCTACTATCCCCAACCACAGTGGAACATTAAGATGGGCAGTGGCCATAGTTTTAATTCAGGTACAGTCCGAGAATTTACCTGATGAGATAATGGGAAAGAAAGGGAAATCATATTCAGGGCATCCGATAGGGGGGATTCCAAGCCGCCATCACCTGAATGCAAACTCACAGCAACACAACTGGACCCACATCGCAACTCACTGGTTGAAATTAAAAACGTAGAGGAATCGTGTATTATTTTAGGTTGGTACATGTATCAATCAATTTTAAAACTTAGTGGTCATCGTATAATGATTTACATCCCAAGGGAATTAGATAAGTAATGTATAGGTTAATCCTCAGATTAACCTAATACCTTAGATACAGAACAGGTCCGCAATAATTCCAATTTATTAATGAATCTTCTTCAGCTTTAATATTCCACAATAATATCAGTGAGTGACCTTGCCAAACTACTACTACTATAAATGCTTTCATTCCCCACCCTGAAGGGGTGGGGCGGGCCAACTAGAGGGTTACGCCCTCTCTCTTGCCATGAGATGCGGGCGGGTTGGGGGGATGTGACGGAAGAAAGAGGTGGGTAAGGATGTGAAGAAGTAGGAGATGGGAGAGGAATTGCGCCTATGCCTAAGTGCGTTTGTATACAAGACTTTATTGAGATATTAGTGGAAGATATATGCATGTGACAGAGATATTAACAGTACAAAGCATAGATATAATGTGTTATGTGGGTGTAAGGGAGAAGATGTGAGGCTAGGATATGGTATAAAGAGGAGAAGTGAACAAGGGAAGTAAGGAGAAGGCAGAGGAAGTCAGGAGGAGGTGAAGGTGGGGTTACGTAGATTGGTGGAGGTGGGGCTGAAGATGAACGAAGATGAGGACGGGGCAGTGGAGCAGGAGGGTTAGGCCGGGGGCGACTGCGAAATGTAGGAGGACTGTGGAGGGTTTCGGGGGGAGAATGGGGGGGGTTCGACGCGATGATGGCGACCATAGATGTGTATGCCGCTGGAAGTCGGTATAAGTTGGCAGTTGTATCCGTACCAAGAAGGTAGGTCCGTCAGCGTTGTATATTCGGAATGCCCGTCGCATTGGAATGCCTGCCTGGCGAACGTCTTGAGCGATGATGGCAGACGCAATGCTGGGTTCCACGCCTCTGGTGACACAGCTGTAAGTGGACGGAGATGTCGGTGGTGTCGAAGGCGGCCGTACCAATGTAGCTGGAGGAGCGGTGGAAGATCCCGCAGCAGCTGGCTGGGTGGATAAAGGGTGAGGTGGTAGATCAGTGGTGGGAATGGTGGGGAAAGAAGTGATCAATAGGTGGGGGGGGGGGAGGTTGGGACGAAGTCGTGGTAGTAAGAGAATGGAGAGGAGAGATGTATGCAGAAGTGGTGATGGTGGTGGTAGTAGGGACAGGTAGGATGGATGAAAGAGTAACAGAGATGGGAACCGATACGGGGTTGGGCATGGGAAAAGTGGTAGGGCGAGAAGACGTAGATAATGGCGATGAGGAAGACGGAGGAGGCGGTTGAAAAGCACGCGCTACAGGTTCTTCACCGGCGTCGGAGTCGTCTTGAAGGTGAGCGGTGTAGGTATCACTTGATGGAGGCGGGGACTAATGAGCGCTCCATGTTCTTGAACGGAGAGGCAGGTAGTGGCTGAACTGAAGTAGAGGAGGACCTCCGGTGCAGGATTAGAGCCGTGAAATAGGCGTTGAGCAAAGGAGATGCCAGTTGGGCGAGAGAGCGAGGTCAACGTCACAAACAATGCAGGAGAACATGACTGGTAACGGCCGTCCACCAACTTGGGGCCAGCGTATGCCTTGGCAACTCGGCGAGGTGCTGACGTAGAGATGGCATGGCACTCCGGCCAAACAAATAAGGTGAGGAATTGTGCGATGAGCGCGTCCTCTCCAATAGAGATGTGTGTGTCCTTGCCAAAGCCGAGCTTCGCGATTTAGGGATAGCGTGCCTGCCGTTTACCCAGAGGTGCTGGGTTCTATTCCCTGGCAAATCAACGATTTTCACCTGGCTCTGAAGGCTGGTTCTATGTCTACTCAGCCTACGTGTTTACAATCGAGAAGATATCTGACGGTGAGGTAGAGGCCCTGGTCTCGGAAACCAAGAATAACGGCTGAGAGGATCCGTCCTGCTGACCACATGACACCTCGTAATTTTTAGTATTTCGGGCTGGGAAGCTTTTGCTTGGTAGGTCATGGCCTTTCGGAGTTGTTGCACCATGAGGTTGTTTTTTTTTTACCTTGCCAAAATTTGGATATACCAATGTTATTTGTTAGCTCGAGTACGATTGTTTTCATCAGCGAACAATTTGTTCCGTTTAATTTGTTGTATGGGCTATTTTTTTTTTATAATTTCAGCCCTTCGAACTGAATGTCTTTCATTGTTTAGAACTGAGCGCTGGAAGTAACATTTGGTGTTTTTTGGACGGAACGTAAAGAAGGAAATGTGAACTTGGCTTTTTTCCGTTGAATTAAGAACAGTTCTGTTCCTTCGAGCCCGTCAACCACAAGCTTCCAGTAAGAAATGAAATGAGTATAGAATGGAAGGAACATGTGTTTTACCGGTTTATCCAGCAGAGCTTTAGAACGGACTAGGAAATTACACAGTACCGGAGGAGACAAAGCATTGATTTCGCCGCTCTTGGAAAAAAAAAACTACTGCTCTTGGCAATGTAGTTTATTTCCTTCTCGGTACTTCTCGGTCTCTCTCTCTGCCATACACATGAGTAGACACTCAAATATTACATGTAAATTAATTTTCAATGAAAATAAATACGAATATAGTGTATGTAATCTCTTACGCGGGGCTGCTTGGCCGAGGCGGTAAAGGCGTGCTCGGTTCGCCCGGAAGGACGTGGGTTCGAATCCCCGTGAGGAAGTCGTAAAATTTTAGAAACAAGATTTCTACTTACGGAGGTGCATATGGTCCTGAGGTTCACTCAGCCTACACCAAACATGAGTACCAGGTTAATTCTTGGGGGCAAAGGCGGCCGGGCGTAGAGCTAACCATTCTACCCATCAGGTGCCGAGGTTAACAATGGTGGAAGCCTTTACTTTCGACTTCTCCAAGGGCCTTCACGGCCTGTACGGAGGTAACTTTACTTTGTCATCTCTTAAGAGTTTCGAAATGCAGTGGATAGTCATCCAATTGTGTTGTCACTTTATAACGTCTGATTCTCTTTACCGCAGACGTGTGATGGGAACTGTTGTCATGTAGAGTAGAAATATCAACATATAGCCCTTAATTGTAATTGGAATGATCTATTTCGTCCGCCTCTGTGGTGTAGTGGTTAGCGTGATTAGCTGCCACCCCCGGAGGTCCGGGTTCGATTCCCGGCTCTGCCACGAAATTTGAAAAAGTGGTACGAGGGCTGGAACGGGGTCCACTCAGCCTCGGGAGGTCAACTGAGTAGAGGTGGGTTCGATTCCCACCTCAGCCATCCTGGAAGTGGTTTTCCGTGGTTTCCCACTTCTCCTCCAGGCGAATGCCGGGATGGTACCTAACTTAAGGCCACGGCCGCTTCCTTCCCTCTTCCTTGCCTATCCCTTCCAATCTTCCCATCCCTCCACAAGGCCCCTGTTCAGCATAGCAGGTGAGGCCGCCTGGGCGAGGTACTGGTCATACTCCCCAGTTGTATCCCCCGACCAAGAGGCTGAAGCTCCAGGACACTGCCCTTGAGGCGGTAGAGGTGGGATCCCTCGCTAAGTCCGAGGGAAAAACCGAACCTGGAGGGTAAACAGATGATGATGATGATGATGATCTATTTCACCCATGTTAAAACTATAAAAAATATGAACCTGTATATTTCAAACATAGTTAGTTAGGATAATAACATTTTGGATATGTCTACATCTGGTCTTGACATGTATTTCAAGAGCTATAAACTAGAATTTGGCACCCTATAAGATATAAATAATATTAATTTCTGATTTATACTCTACTATTTACTTTCATTAGTTTTAAAATGTTGCCCTTCCAGATAGAACAAAATTATAATACTCACAAAAGCAAAGAAAGCCTTCCAAAAACAGTGTGAAAAAGGGTTTGTTACATGGATCAGATTAATGGAAGGTAGCAAATCAAATTACAAATATACTACCTAGCGACCAGCTGCATGGTTTGTGTCAGCTTGTATTCGAGAGATAATGGGTTCGAACCCCACCGTCGGCAGCCCTGAAGATGGTTTTTAGGGTTTTCTCTTTTCACACCAGAACTCAATTAAGGCCACGGTCCCTCCCTTCCCACCCTTAGTTCTTTCCTATCCCGTTGTCGCCATGAGATCTATCTGTGCCGGTGCAAGGTAAAGCAAGTTGTAAAGCAGACCACCTAACTTTTAAAAATTGGAGTCTCTGATGAACATAAAATATATACTGGCCAGACGTGACTACAAATGTATAATTATGGCATGGGCATTAGAAAACCCAATCCAAAACCAAATAAATAGTAGAAAGTGGAATTGAATATGATAAATACACAGGTAAGCAGATAGCATCATTGAGAATCAAATTCTTGGTTGGGATACCCAGGGACTAAACACTTGTGGAGACTTTACATAAAAAATTGAGGGTAAAAAACATATAAAAATACGAGAGTTGAAGAAGATCACGACCAACACGTTGAGATGGCGCAGCTTCTTGATTGCCATACTGTATGTTCAGTGGGAGCTAAAGAAGGTACGTGTATAGTTTTGATAATAATAATAATAATAATAAAAATAATAATAATAATAATAATAATAATAATAATAATAATTGTACCGGGTGGTACACCCTTATGCCCCAATTTTAAATCTTGCGCCAATAAATCCTCTACAGGAGAAAACCTGAACTGGATCCATTATGATCGATGGAAAACGGTAAATAAAAATGTAAACAGACTCTGGGATGGGTTTAAAGAAATTGTTGAGGAATGCGAAAACAGGTTTGTACCTTTAAGGGTGGTAAGGAATGGTAAATACCCACCTTATTATAATAGAGAAATAAAGAGACTAAGAAGGAGGTGCAGACTGGAAAGAAATAGAGTTAGAAATGGCTGTGGAAGTAAGGAGAAATTGAAGGAACTTACTAGAAAATTGAATCTAGCAAAGAAGGCAGCTAAGGATAACATGATGGCAAGCATAATTGGCAGTCATACAAATTTTAGTGAAAAATGGAAGGGTATGTATAGGTATTTTAAGGCAGAAACAGGTTCCAAGAAGGACATTCCAGGAATAATTAATGAACAAGGGGAGTGTATATGTGAGGATCTTCAAAAGGCAGAAGTATTCAGTCAGCAGTATGTAAAGATTGTTGGTTACAAGGATAATGTCGAGATAGAGGAAGAGACTAAGGCCAAAGAAGTAATAAAATTTACATGTGATAACAATGACATTTACAATAAGATACAAAAGTTGAAAACTAGAAAAGCGGCTGGAATTGATCAGATTTCTGGGGATGTACTAAAGACAGTGGGTTGGAATATAGTACCATATCTGAAGTACTTATTTGATTATTGTTTGGTCGAAGGAGCTATACCAGATGAATGGAGAGTTGCTATAGTAGCCCCCGTGTATAAAGGAAAGGGTGATAGACATAAAGCTGAAAATTACAGGCCAGTAAGTTTGACATGCATTGTATGTAAGTTTTTGGGAAGGCGTTCTTTCCGATTATATTAGACATGTTTGTGAAATTAATAACTGGTTCGATAGAAGGCAATTCGGTTTTAGGAAAGGTTATTCCACTGAAGCTCAACTTGTAGGATTCCAGCAAGATATAGCAGATATCTTGGATTCTGGAGGTCAAATGGACTGTATCGCGATTGACATGTCTAAAGCATTTGATAGGGTGGATCATGGGAGACTACTGGCAAAAATGAGTGCAATTGGACTAGACAAAAGAGTGACTGAATGGGTTGCTATATTTCTAGAAAATAGATCTCAGAGAGTTAGAGTAGGTGAAGCTTTGTCTGACCCTGTAACAGTTGAGAGGGGAGTTCCTCAGGGCAGTGTTATCGGACCTTTTTGTTTTCTTATATGTATAAATGATATGAGTAAAGGAGTGGAATCGGAGGTAAGGCTTTTTGCGGATGATGTTATTCTCTATAGAGTGATAAATAAGTTACAAGATTGTGAGCAACTGCAACGTGACCTCGAAAATGTTGTGAGATGGACAGCAGGCAATGGTATGTTGATAAACGGGGCTAAAAGTCAGGTTGTGAGTTTCACAAATAGGAAAAGTCCTCTCAATTTTAATTACTGCGTTGATGGGGTGAAAGTTCCTTTTGGGGATCATTGTAAGTATCTAGGTGTTAATATAAGGAAAGATCTTCACTGGGGTAATCACATAAATGGGATTGTAAATAAAGGGTACCGATCTCTGCACATGGTTATGAGAGTGTTTAGGGGTTGTAGTAAGGATGTAAAGGAGAGTGCATATAAGTCTCTGGTAAGACCCCAACTAGAGTATGGTTCCAGTGTATGGGACCCTCACCAGGATTACCTGATTCAAGAACTGGAAAAAATCCAAAGAAAAGCAGCTCGATTTGTTCTGGGTGATTTCCGACAAAAGAGTAGCGTTACAAAAATGTTGCAATGCTTGGGTTGGGAAGAATTGAGAGAAAGAAGAAGAGCTGCTCGACTAAGTGGTATGTTCCGAGCTGTCAGCGGAGAGATGGTGTGGAATGACATTAGTAGACGAATAGGTTTGAATGGCGTCTATAAAAGTAGGAAAGATTACAATATGAAGATAAAGTTGGAATTCAAGAGGACAAACTGGGGCAAATATTCATTTATAGGAAGGGGAGTTAGGGATTGGAATAACTTACCAAGGGAGATGTTCAATAAATTTCCAATTTCTTTATATCATTTAGGAAAAGGCTAGGGTGCAACAGATAGGGAATCTGCCATCTGGGCGACTGTCCTAAATGCAGATCAGTATGATTGATTGATATGATTGATTGATTGACATTCATTAGTTTCCTCAGAAGATGTCACTACCGTAAATTTTGTGATCACATAGTTGTCAGTACTGTGTGAATTTCATCTTGTTTTGTTTTCCATTGATCAAGAAGTGTGGACATTCTCTTATAGATGTCTCTACTAAGAAACTATGACCATGCACCCTGGTGCGAAGGGGAAGAACTTTATTTGAAGAAATTTTGTATTCATAAGTTTGTTCTTTACTAAATTTCGTTCTTTCATTTGTGGGTTGGCAATATTAATCTTTTCTCCCCCCCCCCAACCGCAGTTTTGAAGGTAACCAATCAATAATTTCTGTAATTAATTTTCAGCCAATCCTGTGTTTCTTCTTCGATTTTGTGTGTTTCTGTGAACATTAACCAATAAAATCCTGTGGGTGTGTCTTCATTACTCATGAAAGGTCTCGAAACTTCCCCGAGGGTATAAAAACTGCTTATTTTCTTGCCTCTCGGCCACTCGAACAACATCTAGCCTAGTGTATGGAAGTGTAGCAGAAGGCGGGAAGCGCCTCTTTCATCCGGCAGCAGCTCTTCAAAAAGGTAATGGCTGCTTAACATATTTACTTCTTGCTAGCTCAGCAGTTTAACCCGCGGGGAAGGTCCGAAACCTTTACCATGTAACCTATCTCTTAAACATGTAGGATTCTGTAAAAACTTCATATATCATTAACTGTAAATCGGGGATAGAGAGTGCTTTACTCTCTCGAGCTCCCCTTCATTTTGGATTTGAGGTGACTAAGTTTTTGTAACCGTTTTTCCACTCTTCCTTAATGTGTTAAATTTATTCTGTATATGAGTCACCTCCATAGCTTGGGAATAGCCCCTGTTTCATCGGCCTAGTGCCTTTTAGGTTTTAAAATGTATATTTACGAGTACAAGTTCTCGCCTCCATTCATTTGTATTTTGGGCCATTAACTTAACCTATTCTTTTTCTGCTAAGGCCCAGTAGATTGGGTACAAGATACCCCTGTTTCTTTGTAATTGTGCCTTGAGGGCTGTTAATGGTAAAGTCCGTTGTGGCCTTTGGGAGGCTCAGAATATCGAGAGCGGGTCAGCTCTTTTATTTGCGGTAAATGTGCCTCTAGGAGGCTTGACATTGCTAGGTGGGAGCAAGTGCTCCATGTATTTAGGGGATTTCCGCCCTTTGGTAATAGGCGTCTGTGAGCTGAGAGCTCAGAAATTTTAAACATTAGGGCTTGTGGCCCAGATTGTTAAATTGTCTCTAAATCTTGGCTTTCCTGATCTTGTACCTGATTTGACTTCTTGTTATTTGTTAAAGTCTGAAGTTTCATGTGAAAATTGTTAAGTTTTGCTATTTTCGAAAATATAACCTTTAATGCAATGTTAATCCATATCTCAGCTTTGTAGTTAGACCCATTCCAGCCCGCACATTCTTTCATCTCTGCAATCCACGGGTATCCCCGTAACAAGCACTTAAAATATATGTCTTATTTAGATGCATCGACATCTGGTTCATTATAGTCCGTTATGCCTTTTAGCGTTCAGTCTGCAAGACTATGTTAATTTAGTAACGCCTCAATAATTCACTATTCCTAACTAGCTCTGTGTCCACGTTTAGTTCCACAATTCTTACTTTCAGTTCATCATAAACTGAGTCTAACCATCGTCGTTTTGAACTTCCTCTACTTGTCTTACCCTCCATAACAGAGTCCACATTCTCCTGGGTAACCTATCCCCACCCCCCTCCATCCACCTCACATAACCCCAAAAAAGTAGCTGACTCTGTAGATCCGTGGTAGAGTGTCGGCCTCCGGATCCCAAGATAGTGGGTTCAAACCCGGCAGAGGTAGTCGGATTTTTGAAGAGCGGGAAAAAAGTCCATTCGATACTCCATGTCGTACGTTGTCGGCATGTAAAAGATCTCTGGTGATACATTTGGTATTTACCCGACAAAATTCATTAAATCTCAGCCACAGACGCCCAAGAGAGATCCGGTTTACTCGGCCTGCCATCTAGAGGGCCTAGAGTAAAACGGAACGTCGACATTGACGAGCAGACAGCCAGGTGGCATCAAATCGAAATGTCTGCACATGGTAGCTGAGGCCATACGATTATTATTATTATTATTATTATTATTATTATTATTATTATTATTATTATTATTATTATTATTATTATTATTATTATTATTATTATTATTATTACCCCAAAAGCGAGCGGTTAATTCGTACGGCTTCATCAATCGAGTTCATTCCCAACAGCCTTTACTTCCCCTGGATGTTTATGCTGTTCCCAACATCCCTGGAACTCACACACCACGCATAACACTATCCTCCACCACAATAACACGCAGTTACATACACATAGCAGATACCGCCCACGCTCATTGGAGGGTCTGTCTTACAAGGGCTGCACCCAGCTAGAAATACCCACACGAATTTATTATTAGCACCCTGAACATCGTCAGTCAAGAATATTGGCACTTCTTAGTTGTGATTCATTTCATTGAAACTGTGAAAATGGAATTGTAGTATGCTAAATTTTATCATGTGGAAATAGTCTGATAAAATATTATCCTTGATTTGTTATTTTGTTCCAAACTTTAACTTGTTTGCTCGGAATCATTTTTTGCTATTTGCTTTACGTCGCACCGACACAGATATGTCTTATGGCGACGATGGGCTAGGGAAGGCCAAGGAAATGGAAGGAAGCGGCCGTGGCCTTACTTAAGGTACAGCCCCGGCAATTTGCCTGGTGTGAAAATGGGAAACCACGGAAAACCATCTTCAGGGCTGCCGACAGTGGGGATCGAACCCACTATCTCCCGATTACTGGATACTGGCCGCACATAAGCGACTGCAACTATCGAGCTCGGTCGGAAGCCTTCATTTTTGACTTGTGTCACTATTCTTGCAGAGTTGCGATATGACAACACTGGCACTAGAAACTTTAGTATTATTATCTGAGTTCTCCTGGGTATTGACCAAGGCTTCAGATATTTCCTGACGCTTTCAAAGCTTCTATTCACTGACAATATTCACGTGTGTATTTCAATGCCGATATTTCTTCAATAATTTGGATCTCCGTATGTAACGTGCTTAGATGGCAGAGTTTATACCTGGGAGTCCTCCGTAATATTACGTCTTACTTCAATTAATTTTCCAGGATGTGTTCATACTAATTTTGGTGTAATGAATGCTAAAGTTTGGGATTGTAAATAAAGGGTACGGAACTCTGTACATGGTTATGAGGATATTTAAAGGGTATAGGCCTAGTATGGATATAAAGGGGAGATCATATAGGCTAAGTCTCTGGTAAGACCCCAACTAGGGTATAGTTCCTGTTTATGGGACACTCACCACGATTACTTGGTTCGAGATGTGGAAAAATCCGACGATAAGCAGCTCAATTTTTTTCTGGGTGATTTCCGACGAAAGAGTAACGTTACAAAGAGGTTGTAAAGTTTCGGCTGGGAGGAATTGGGAGAAAGGAGACGAGCTGCTCGACTAAGTGGTATGTCCCCATCTGTCAGTGGAGAGATGGCGTAGAATGACATTAGTTGAAGAATAAGTTTGAGTGGCGTTTTTAAAACTAGGTAAGATCACAATATGAAGATAAAGTTGGAATTGAAGAGGAGAAATTGAGGCAAATAATCGTTTATAGGAACGGGAGTTAGGGACTGGAATATTTTACCAAGGGAGGTGTTCAATAGATTTCCAAATCCCTTGCTATGAAATGAAATGAAATGTCATATGGCTTTTTAGTGCCGGGATATCCCACAACGGGTTCGGCTCGCCAGGTGCAGGTCTTTCTATTTGACACCCGTTGGCGACCTGCGCGTCATGATGAGGATGAATGATGATGAAAACAACACATACACCCAGCCCCCGTGCCATTGGAATTAACCAGTTAAGTTAAAATCCCCGACCCTGCCGGGAATCGAACCCGGGACCCTTTGAACCGAAGGCCAGCACGCTGACCGTTCAGCCAACGAGTCGAACTCCTTGCTATTATTTAAGAAAATAATAAGAAAATAAGAGATAAGGAATCTGCCACCTGGGCGACTGCCCTAAACGCAGATCAATGGTGACTGAAGTTGACACTGCCGTAATTCACTGCGACCGACATTCGAAGCACTCAGCTTTGGTTTTCGAGAAAGGTCACTGTACACGAAATGTTATATTAAGTTCGATGTGCTGTTTTCGGTAATTTCCCTGGAAATATTAGGTGCGTTTTAGGGTGCAATGAAGGATTTCCATGAAAGATATTATCTGACTCCCAGAACGTATATCATATACTCCACAACCTTGTCACGGCATGTCATGTTTGACATATACCGCGCAATAGGGGACAAATTATGGACTTGTAAATCAGAAATTTAAGCCACAGTTATGTTCAGTTACCAACGTTCTGGTATGTTAAAGTATCGATAGTTCATTCTATAACGATACTTAATGAAATTATCATAGATATGCCGAAATGTTTGAAATAAAGACATGGAATCACAATCGAAAGAGAGGAAATCAAAACTCTGAGATTTGCCGATTATGTATATTGTTAATCTAACTGAGTATGCAGAAGATCGGAGAAATTGGTGAATGGTATGGGCACAGTCTTGCAGAAGGAGGGAAAATGAAAATCCACAGCCAGTTTCCAGTCATTCGACCAGGTCAGGAATGGAATGAATGAAGCCCCCATCTAGCAGCGAGGTTAGGAATTGTGCCGGCTGCCGAGGCCTGTCGCACTCCTCCGGGGCAATGAATAATGGCAGACAGATGAAATTAAATGATAATGGAGAGTGTTGCTGGAATGAAAGATGACTGGGAATCCCGGAGTGCCTCGAGAAAAACCTGTCCCGCTTCCGCTTTGCCCAGCACAAATCTCACATGGAGTGACCGGGATTTGATCCACGGTACCCAGCGGTGAGAGGAAAACGTGCTGCCACCTGAGCCACGGAGGCAAGATGAAAATAAATACATCCTAAAACAAAGGTATTGGAGTGCAGTCGAATGAAGTCTGATGTTGCATGAATTGTTAGGTTGGAAAAATATGTCTTAAAGGAAGTAGATGAATATTGTTACTAGGGTTAGTAAAGAAATTTGTAATCTTCTAGCCATGATATTGCTCGGTTCGCACGGAAGGACGTGGGTTCGAATCCCCGTTAGAAAGTCGTAAAATTTAAGAAACGAAATTTCCACTTACGGAGGTGCATATGGCCCTGAGGTTCACTCAGCCTACACCAAATAATGAGTACCAGGTTAATTCCTGAGGGCAAAGGCGGCCGGGCGTAGAGCTAACCACTCTACCCCATCAAGTGCCGAGGTTAACAATGGTGGAAGCCTTTACCTTCCACTCCTCCAAGGGCCTTCATGGCCTGTACGGAGGTGACTTTGCTTTGCTTTTTCTAGCCATGACATAGGAATTAGAAATACGTTTTTGAAAACTTTCATCCGGAGGGTGGCATTGTGTGGAAGTGAAACATGGGCGATAACAAGTTCAGAAAAAACATTTAAAAAAATAAACATTTGAAATGTGGTGTTAGAGAAGAATGCTGAAGGTGAGATGGATAGATTAAATCGCAAATGAAGAGATGATAAATCGAACTGATGAGGGGAGAATGATTTGGTGATATTTGATCGTAAAAAGAGACAGAATGATAGGCACATCTTCAGACACCCAGTACTTGTTCAACAATTTCTCTTTTTTTGCGGGAAGTGTAGGCGTTGGAAACGTCTAGATTAATATAAGGTATGAATATGACAAACAGATTAGAGTTGATTTACGATGTAAAAGTTAAGGATAAATTAAAGAGTTAGCACAGGATAGCGTGGAATGGACAGCTGCATCAAACCACTCTATGGACTGATGTTCCAAATAAAAAAATAAAAACAAAGTATAGATATTTCTCGATATAAAGTTAAATTTTTCCCAAAAAACAAGGATTAAGTAATATTGGATTGCCGTACGTCGGTCGGCGGATACAGAGTAGGACACGGACCCCAAGTGGCTACGGCTGGTCAATCAATCAATCAATCAATCAATCAATCAATCAATCAATCAATCAATCAATCAATCAATCAATCAATCAATCAATCAATACTGACCTGAATGTAGGGCAGTCACCCGGGAGGCAGATTTCCTATCTGTTGTTTTCCTACCCTTTTAAATTGTTTCAATGAGAATGGAAATTCATTGAACATCTCCCTTGGTAAGTTTTTCCAATCCCTAACTCCCCTTCCTATATTTGCCCCAGTTTGTCCTCTTGAATTCGAACTTTACCTTCATGCCGTGATCTTACCTACTTTTAAGGACGCCACTCAAACTTATTCGTCTACTAATGTCATTCCACGCCATCTCTCCGCTGACAGTTTGGAACATATCCCATAGTCGAGCATATCGTCTTCTTTCTCCCACTTCTTCCCAGCCCAAACTTTGCAACATTTTTGTAACGCTACTCTTTTGTCGGAAATCACCCACAACGAATCAAGCTGCTGTCCTTTGGATTTTTTCCAGTTCTGGAATCAAGTAATCCTGATGAGAATCCCGTACACTGGAACCATACTCAAAACGGGGTCTTACCAGAGAATTATATGCCCTTTCCTTTACATCCTTAGTACAACCTCCAAATACCCTCATAACAATGTACAGAGATCTGTATCCTTTATTTACAATCCATTTATGTGATTACCCTAATGAAGGCCTTTTCTTGTATTAATATCCAGATACTAACAATGATCCCCGAAAATAACTTTCACCCAATCAAAGCAGTAATTAAAACTGAGAGGAATTTCCCTATTTATGAAACTCACAACCTGACTTTTAACTCCGTTTATCATCATACCATTGCGTACTGTCCATCTCAGAACATTATCGAGGTTTTTTTGCAGTTGCTCACAATCTTGTAAATTATTTATTACTCTATACAGAAAAAGTTTTACCTCTTTTTCCAATCCTTCACTCATATCATATATATATAAGAAAACAAAAAGATCCAATAATACTACCATGAGGAATTCCCCTCTCAATTATTACGGGGTCAGATAAAACTTCGCCTACTCTAACTCTGAGATCTACTTTCTAGAAGTATAGCAAACCATTCAGTCACTCTTTTGCATAGTCCAATTGTATTCATTTTTGCCAGTAGTCTCCCATGATCCACCTTATCAAATGCTTCAGACAGGTCAATCGCGATACAGCCAAATTGTCCTCCTGAATCCAAGACATTTGCTATATCTTGCTAGAGTCTTACAAGTTGAGCTTCAGTGGAATAACCATTCCTAAAACCGAACTGCCTTCTATCGAACCAGTTATTGCTATGCTATTTGTTTTACGTCGCACCGACACAGATAGATCTTATGGCGACGATTGTGTAGGAAAGACCTAGGAGTGGGAAGGAAGCGTCCGTGGCCTTAATTAAGGTACAGCTCCAGTACATGCCTGGTGTGAAAATGGGAAATCACGGAAACCGTCTTCAGGGCTTCCGACAGTGGGGTACGAACTCACTATCTCCCGGATGCAAGCTCACAGCGAACCAGTTATTTTTTCGCAAACATGTCTATTATAATAAGGAAGAATGCTTTCCCAAAGCTTACATGCAACGCATGTCACATTTACCGGCGTGTAGTTTTCAGCTTTATGTCTAACACCTTTTCCTTTATACACAGGGGCTATTATAGCAACTCTCCATTCATTTGGTATAGCTCCTTCAACCGAACAATAATCAAATAAGTACTTCAGATATGGCACCATATCCCAACCCATTATCTTTAGTATATCCCCAGAAATCTTATCAATTCCAGCCGCATTTCGAGTTATCAAGTTTTGTATCTTATTGTTACGTGGCCCGACAGCTCTGCACTTCGACCGGCCAACCGAGCAGAGGAGGGGTTGCCACGATTCTACCTTGACTCTACGCCTATGCATTTGGCAGTGAGAGAGAGGGGGCGTCTGGTCCCCACCGTCAGCTGTCCTGAGAATGACTTTCCGTGGTTTTCCATTCTCCTGCACTAAGGCGAATGCCGGGACAGTTCCTAGTAGAGGCCACGGTCGCCAACCCTCTCACTTTCTCCATACATCTCTTTCACGTATAAAATGTCCGACTCGTTGGCTGTATGGTCAGAGTATTGGCCTTCGGTTCAGAGGGTCCCGCGTTCGATTCCCGGCCGAGTCGGTGATTTTAACCTTCATCGGTTAATTCTAATGGCTCGGGTTCCTGTGTGTTTGTGCTGTCCCCAACATCCCTGCAACTCGCACACCACACATAACACTATCCTCCACCACGATAACAATAACACATTACAGATACTACCCACCCTCATTGGAGGGTCTGCCTTACAAGGGCTGCACCCGGCTAGAAATAGCCGCACGAAATTATTATTACGGTATAAAATCTCCTGGCCTGACAGACGGCGTAACCGTCTAGGAGGCCCGCCTTCACCTTCAGGGTTGGAATTAAAACTTGTGTAGGTAGGTAGATATTGAATTACGTTAAATTAGGGCTCATGACGGTTCCAAGAGAAATGAAATAAATACCAAAATGAAATATAAATATCAAAATGTTGTGTGTAAAACCGTAATCAAAAGTTTGCTATTTTTCTATTGACCATGATACGTTTAGAATATTGTTTACACATTGTGACACTTCACTGTTTATTTCAAGTACATCCACACTGTAGCCTGGTAGTCCGATGAGTTATTTTCACAACTGAAAGTAACTTTCAAATGGAAACACTAACGCAGAAATATTTAAGCTTTGAAAATTCAGATATAACCGCAAAGTAAAAATGTCTACAACATGCGACAATCCAACAACAACTAAACTTACATAAGACGCACATAGAAAACAGGTAAGTAAATGAATAGCGAACAATATAAGGTGAGAAGTTCTTGTTATCGGTCACTATACTTCTTCTATATTAAAATAGTTCGTGCATATCTTTTACGTTAGTATACTAATAAAATTCCCACTCTTTCTTCTTTCTTTGTTTCTTTCGTTCCTTCTCAATCTTTCTTTCTCACTTTGTTTACCGTCCAGGGTTGGTTTTACCCTTAGACTCAGCGAGGGATCCCACCTCTACTGCCTCAAGGGCAGTGCCCTGGAGCGTGGCATTTTGGGTCGGGGATACAACTGAAGAGAACAACCAGTACCTCGCCCAGGTGGCCTCATTTGCTGTGCTGAACTGGGGCCTTGTGGGAGAATTGGAACATAGGAATGGATAGACAATGAAGGGTGAGGGAATTTACCGTCGCCTCAAGTTAGGTACCATCCCGGCAATGGCCTGGAGGTGAAGTGGAAAACCGCGGAAAACCTCTTCGAGAATGGCTGAGGTGGGAATCGAACACCACTCTTACTCAGTTGACCTCCCGAAGCTGAATGTACCCCGTCCCCGCCCTCGTACCACTTTTAAAATTTCCTAACTGAGCCGGGAATCAAACTCGGGCCTCCGGAGGTGGCAGCTAATCACACTAACCACTACACAATAGAGGCGGGAAGTTCTCTCTCATTGCAATATTTTTCGATTAATACTATTACTCCTTAATTTTTACTAACGATATTTTCGGTATCTGCAGTGTCATAATATCGTCGCTTCATCGGTAAAAGTTTGTAATCCACAAAGCTCTTCCTATCGATTATTCTCCTTGAGACTGGTCACGCCTCCCAGCCACATATGGATATGCAGCCCATGCCGATGAGTAACCGAAAATGAACCTAACATGCATTATACAATAGGAATGCGAAAATACGTAACGAAAGCATACATTCGTATAGTACGGTACAGTAAGGTTAATTTTCCTTTACACATGGGCATAGGAAAATGAGCAAAACAAAATTTGTTCTGATGGACTGCATAACCATATGTGGGTGGAAAGCGTGACCAGTTTTAAGGAGAATAATCGATAGGAAGAGCTTTGTGGATTACAACCCTTTACCGGTGAAGCGACGATATATTATCGATATCACAAATGTAGTGAAACAAAATATCGCTTCTTTTATATCGAACATTTACTCTTATCGATACTTTTATATTGAATATTTACTCTTATCGATAATACCGCATCATCTCTACACCTTCTTCTTCCGCTTTTCCAATATGTATGGGGTCGCGGTTGTGAACTGGGTCACAAATGTGGATTTGGTCCTGTTTTACAGTCAGATGCCCTTTCAACACATTGTGGAGGAATGTAACGCTATTGCGTGTTTGTGCGGTGGTTGTAGTGTGGTGTGCTGTCTGAATATGAAGATGAAGGTATTGCGGCAAACAAAAAGCTACCCATTCCCAGAGCCAGAGGAATAATCACACGTGATTTAAATCCCAGATCCGACCGGAGATCACACCCAGGACTCTCTGAACCGAAGATCTCAATGCTGACCATGCAACCAAGGAGTCGGTCCATCCTGATATAATTTCGGCTATGCTGATGACACAGCTGTGCTTGCTGATTCCTTGAAATGTTATGTCTTGTGTATTAAAAGAATCATAAAACAAATAAAACTTTCCATACTTTTGCTATAATAAAATAATAATAATAATCGTATGGCCTCAGCTACCGTGTGCAGACATTTCGATTTGACGCCATCTGGCTGTCTGCTCGTCAATTTCGACGTTCCGTTTTACTCTAGGCCCACTAGATGGCAGACCGAGTAAAACGGATCTCTCTTGGGCGTCTATGGCTGAGATTTAATGAATTTTGTCGGGTAAATACCAAATGTATCACCAGAGATCTTTTATATGCCGACATCGTACGACATGGAGTATCGAATGGACTTTTTTCCGCTCTTCAAAAATCCGACTACCTCTGCCGGGTTTGAACCCGCTATCTTGGGATCCGGAGGCCGACACTCTACCACGGATCCACAGAGGCATACTTTTGCTATTATATATTTGCTTAAAGTAAGCTGTCTAGTAGTATATTTCCGATCCTCAAGAACCTCCACTGCTACTTATTTCATTGGTTAGGTGAAAAATGTTTTCCAAGAATTATAATCTTCGTTAGAAACCATCATGAAATTGATTGAAACTTACTTACTTACTTACTTATAAGATAAATAGGTGATGGGAGGAAAAGTGGGGAGGAGATGGTAAATTAGGTCAGTGGAGTGAGGAAAGGAAGATTAGGTATATTCTAACTTAGCTCAAAACTCTCCTAATCATTTGATTAGGTCTAAATTTGTTTCAATTTAACCCTTTGTTTCTTTTAAAACTATTTGTTTCTGTGTCACTTAATTGTCCTCTTATTAAAAAGAATGTCTAAAAGCTTTCCATGTCGATGTGGTATCTTGGTTTTAAAATTTTCTTCAGCTGGTTTTCTATGCTGGAACAAGATTTATCGAAAACTGATAAATTTGGACCTGTAGGGTATATGTTGTTTAAAGACTTCTCTGAGGCCAAGTGCTTTCACTTTAAAGATAGTAAAATGGCGTTCGAAAACCTTGTTATTGATGTCGTCATTATACTGATGTCCTTGGAGGGGTCTTGTTGCAGCGAGTGTGGCCTTAATATTGACGCGGACCATGAAGATGATTACTTGTAATTGTATATTAATGTAACAAAGAATAAAACATTATGGTTGTTTTAAACAGGTTGTCCTCGGACACTCCCGGCACTAAAAGCCATACGCCATTTCATTTTTTTCAACAGGTAAACATTCAGCAAGAATATTTCTGTGCGGTACGGGAATTCAGACTGTAAGTAAATTTGCAAGTGTGGGGACCACTGTTAACACACACAGTTGAAATAAAATGCCGGGTAGAGCGAATACGCGTAGCATGTATTAAGTTGAATTCTGTACTGAACAGTCATTATCTGAACATACAGACTAAACTTCAGTTATCAAGCGAGTTTGAGACGCGGGGAGCGTCGCGCAGATCCGAGCTTGTATTCGGGACATGAGATTTGAAGGTGGCCTTCCGCGGTTTCCCATTTTCAGTCCTTGCGTCGCCGAAATCCTTGGATGTATTACTGCAACGTTAAAACACTAGCAAAAAATAAATATGTAAAAAGAAATAACGCTTAACCATAGAATTACCAAGCATGGGCAGAAATTGCCCATGCGTTTCTCCATAAGCAAAATAATATACAGGGTGACCGAAAATTCCACTCACATTTGACGAGGGGATACTTCACGGAATATTGGAGGTAGAGAGGTAATAATTGATGCACATGGTTGGCATGACATGGGGTTTTATTGACACTAAAATAAAGTATACTAAATGACCAACAGATGGCGCTTCATAGGATATACAGTAGTGTACAGCCAATAATTAGCACAACAATCGAGGTTTAGCAAGTCGTGTGTGCCAATTATTACCTCAATACATCCAATATTCCGTGAAGTATTGCCTCGTCAAATGTAAACAGCCTTTTGTGGCACTCTGTATATAGTCCATTCAGATCACTTTGTCTGTTGTTCTATCTTTCAATTACCTTCAAATCTACTTATTTCGCTATGAATCAAAGATAAATTATAAAATGAGTTAAAATGTTTCTGCGCAGGGGCGCTGTGTGCCCATTGTTGGTAAAATCTCAGGCTTTAAATTTCATGTGTCAAATCTGTATTTCACAAAGTTAATTTTTGTACCCGTGAAGCTTATTGTAGTTGCATTATTATTTTGTGGACTCCAGCTACCCATAGTCTCTGTCATTGAAGAAATAATTGGGAAGAAATCGACTGCAAAGAAGGCGAAGAGAGACGAGGAGACAGTGCTTGTATGAAGGAGATGGGGAGTACCCAGCGAGAAAAGAAAAATCATACTAAAAAAAAAGTCACGTGTGTGAACTGTGCCCGTCATCTATGTAGATATCCACAGTTCTAGCCCTTCATGCAAACAACTCAATGTAGAAAATATCCTAGGTTTAATGAGCTACGAATTTTTGGCAAATAAAATATAATAAAATATGTGAATGTATGTTTTATTTATTCATAAAAATGACACTCCTTTCCTTAATGGTCGTTATTCGGTCGATTAGATTAGCGGTTTGCCTTTTTCTACCACTACGAGCGCTAATGTGAGTCAATGCAAAGTTTCACTTAAGCCCTTATAAAAACTGTACATTCGGTGTGGATATTTTTCAGAAAGTAACAATATACCTGATGGGATTGAACCAAGAATCACAATACAGAAGGAATTATGCATGTAAGGTAAATTGGATAGGTATTGAATAAAAAAGGAAATGAGTAAAGAAGCTAGGGATTTTTGGCACTTTTTTCGGAACTGCATATAGGCCGGACGGAATTTTATAAATGTATATTTTTATTTCGATAGAGCTATGCGAGGCTCACAATTTGAAAACTTTCCGGGACCTTTTGCACTTCAAACTTCGGTACAATTGAGGTAATTGTTTAATTTTATGTTTACGTAGTATGGTGAGTCATACCTTGTCTGTTAACACGCGAGAGGTCGCACCCGCGGCAATTTGCCCCACTTTTTAAATATTTGTTTATAATTTCGTTGCTAGCCGCTGTAGGGCTCAGGGCGCTCGTTTCATCCCTCCTCTCTCTCGCCTGACGTTGATTATCCTAGGTGAATTGGCTGCTGCGTTCCGGAGTAGTTTAGGTTTAGGTTCATGAGGTTTATAGTAGCTTTCAGTGAAGTGTGGTGCTGTAGTTTTATCTTGAATTGTGACCAAATCATTCATTGAAATATACAAATGCAAACGTTGAGGCTATTTGCTCACGCGCGACCTATCGCGTTCTTTAAAAATCACGTAATTTTACTAGATTTTGCCAAAACATTTCATTAAATTTTTACATTGAGAAAATATTGTTACTGGGTAATTACGTTAATACTAGTTGAAAGGCAGTTAAACAGGTTACATGTTTATATTTTGATTAGAGCATACACTCCAAAAGGAAAATAACAGCTCATTAAAATATTAAGCGTGAGCAATTTGCCTTCGCGCGACCTCTCACGTTCTAAAACGGGTGCGACCTCTCGCTTGTTAATAAATGCTCTCAACATTAAAAAAATCAGTATCTAAAGTTGTGTGTGTACTAGGTCAATGTGAAAAGCTTCCTACTGACTATGAACTTCCAGACTGAATAAAGTGCAACCTATGAGCCTTATTGGCAATAATATTGTTCTCTATTACCATGAGTTCATTTGTATCACATTAATTATTTGAGAATTAATTGGATTTCAATAACCTGATTTTAAATATATATCCATAATTACGAAATAAATGCATTGGCATTTCGTAGCCATACTTGGTAAAACATGTTATCAAAGATGTCTTGGTAATTCTAAGGGTAACTTATGGAGTGAAATTTTATCACTTAAGTCCCGTGAAAATATTCCATTTAAATTCAACATTACACTGCTATAACTAAACGTTTACGTAATTCTAGGTGCATGTTATGCGAACGACAACGTCTTAATGATATTCATGTGCATATCTTGTTTTGAAATATCCAATACAGCTGTGACATATCGACAAAACTTCTCTAAGCTTGAAATACACATACATATTCAGCCGTTGGTGTAGACAAGAGAAGGGTATAAAATACAAGCTCATTCAACATGTTTCACGCCAGAAATTACACGTTGTAACAGTGTAAACAAATGAAACTACAACATACTTTCCAGCACAACGAAGTGTTTAAGCTGTCGGTGGTAATTGAAGTACCCAGATATGTGTCATTTCAGTTAATTTTTCAGGAATAACGAAATACATTGTAGCTATCTTCATTTGTAATGACTGATTTTATAAGTGATGATCCATACGACCGCTACATATGCTTTGTAAGGTAACATATTCCTGAGAAAATCATTATATTAAAAAAGTTTACTGAAAACAATTTTACTCAGTCCGTCCGACCTTTCTACAAGACCGATTTGCTTGATTTCTGTTTTATAACATCCGGAGGTACCTGCCGTTGTATCATCAAGCATTGATAAGTTTCTAAGTTCAGTGAACTTTCAGTAATAATAAAATTAAGTCATTAAGTGATCACTTCAATAATTGCAGGTAAAATCGTTCCCTAGCCGGCAATACATTCTGTACTTGGCGGGTTGCACACAGTTAAGGAGCAATATCTTTACGTAAAAATACCAGCAAAGCTAATAAATTAAAAATGTAGCTGATTATAGGCAAACCAGCAATTTCAACCAAACTTTCTACATGCTTGAATTAAATACCTAATAAGTACTTAGAAAAAAACATAACTTCTTCCGATAATTCCAACACATTCCTACTGAGTAAACTACGTCTTCTTACGATTCTTCCACGGACTTCCCCTCACAATTTTGGGGTTGTGGGTGGGAACTGCATCACACATGTGGACTTCACCAAGTTTTACGACTGAGTGTCCTTCGTGGTGTTGGTTTAACGGCGCACACGAACGCATGGAAGGCTTTCGGTGACGGAAGGACGGGTAAGTAATTGGACTGGGAAGGTAGTGGTCATGGTCTTAACCCTCAAGCACACGCGCCAAATTTTAGGACGCAGACACACGCGTGGGGGTGATTTCCACCCCAAATATCATTGTATTGTAAAATATGAATTACTGTATTATTTGGAGATTTTAAGATAGATTATATAAGAATGACTCTGTCTGCGGGGATCCAGCCAGAAAGATATAAGAGCGGGGAGAGCACAGGAGAGTTATGTGTACATTTCACTAGGAAATAAAATGACCTGGGGTGGATTCCACCCCATACGCGTGTGTTTGAGGGTTAATTAAGGCAGATCCCCAGTATTTGCTTGGTGTGAAAATCGGAAACCGCGAGAAACCACCTTCAGGGCTGCCCATGGTGGGATTCGAACACACCATCTCCCGAATGCAAGCTCACTGCTACGCGACCGTAACCTCATGACCGAATTTTATTATTATTATTGGAACCTTGGCAGATTATATCGCGATCCTAACCAAGGACGCTGCAGTTGCTGTTCAATCCTTACACGAGGCAGTAGCAAAGGCAGGACTATAAGTATCATACGAAAAGACCACGTATTTCGAGAGTAAGCACACCGGAAAAGCCCGTTTGACGACCATCTATTGATATATTGGAAGAATCAATCGATTCTGGTATCTCGTTGAATTGATAGAGGCGGAAACTCCATCTTAGAGAGATGTGCCAAACTAATCGCAGCATACCAACTGTAGCAAAACCCTTACAACAAGAAGTGTATTTCGAGCAACGCCAGGCCATGGTTCATATATGATTCGAAGACCTTACTGCTGAACAGGAAAGGCACCATGGAAGACACGGAATAAGTCTAAAGACGTATCCTCCGGAAAACTCATGGACTAAGAGTGCTCCCGGATGGAACATAGCGACTGAAAGCGAACTATGAACGGTACCAACAGTTGGAAACGTCTAACACTAGCCAGCTGAAATTTTACGGGCATCTTCTGAGAATGGACGACGGAAAACTTACGAAGAAAATCTCTTCACTCATCAAAAGCTACAAGACTAGAAGCTTGTGTCTCAATGAAGTTAGAAAAGACATAGCTTCCGCTGGGATTTTTGATACTTATTTCTCAGACCACCCTAAATTTTGTAAAATGGTAAACTCTTGGTCTTCTCTACCAAACGTTGTTAGATCTCACAAACCTCTTTCGCAGGAAAGAAAGGAAAAACTAATAGCAGGACTCAAGAGATGTTGGGAACGAAAACAAGCATCTAGAAAGAACTAGTCAAAAGCGCTACCTAGTGAGCGCAAATCACTATTAATACCTCATTATTATTATTATGTTATTATTATTACTATTATTATTATTATTATTATTATTATTATTATTATTATTATTATTATTATTATTATTATTATTATTATTACTGTCATTATTATTGTCATTATTATTATTAAGTCCGATTCCATGGCTAAATGGTAAACGTGCTTGCCTTTGGTTACTGGGATCCCGGGTTCGATTCCCTAATGGGTCGGTAATTTTAACCATAATTGGTTAATTCCGCTGACACGGGGCTGAGTGTATGTGTCGTTTTCATGATCATGACGCCAGACTGGCCAGCCGAATTTGTCCACGGACCCTCCTGGCACTAAAGGCCTTACATCATTTCATTATTGTTATTGTTGTTGTTGTTGTTGTTGTTGACGCTGTTGTTATAAGAAATTTGACGATAGCTACTAATGGATTACCTTTCTTGGAATGTAAATGAATAATATTTACTCTAAAAAAAAGGTAACTTCAATCGTAAATTTGGCCACCATATTACGAATTCATGTTGTGTAAAAAAATAATGTCTCTTCATATGCATGTACTAGCGATTACCTCCTTTCCAAGCGAAACGCACATAATTTACGTATCAACACAGTCTGATCGAGTTCGCGTAAGCCAGCAATTGTCACTTCATTATTGCTATTTCGTCTCTGTGTTTTCCAAACTCGTACGTTCCTCATCGCCAGATGTTTCATTCCAGGCTTGTGTCAATGGCATATGTTACGTACTCAAGTCATGTGACCCTCTTTAACTGATGGTTCCCTCAGCTTCCGCTTCGAACGCTAGCGCTGTACCGCATCAGGGGAGCCATCTGGTGACGAATGAACGTACCATTTCCACTTCTATTATAACGTCTAAATTCACAAGCTCATTGTTAAGAAGCCTTTCTCGTGGGCAGTCGAGATTTCCTTCTGATGTCACAGAGTACAGTTCACTGCGAAACGTAAAGAATTTCACCTTATTTTTTTGACACGGCATAAGCACAAAAGCCTGTATCATGTCTATAAGTACGGGCCATGAATATATCAATGGCAACATTATTATTATTATTATTATTATTATTATTATTATTATTATTATTATTATTATTGTACCGGGAGGTACACCAATACGCCGCGCATTCAAATTCATCGCCTAAACGAACCTATCTATTGGTAAAACAGTGAAACTGAAACTACACCAACTTGGAATTTTACTCAGAAGATGTCATCATAGAAATATGAATCAATTTTGATATTACGCAGTTGCCTAAACTGAGTAAATTTCTACTTGTTTTTTTTTTTTTTTGACATTCATCAAGAAGTTTTGACAGTCTTCTACAGATGACACTCCTGAAAACAATGATAAAGCACCCTGGTGCGAGGTGTAAGAAGTTATGATTTAAAGAAGTTTTGTATTTCTAGGTTTTTGTAACTGAATGATGTACATTTATTTTTGGGTTGGCAATATTTCCTGTTTCTTTCCGCCAGTTTTTAATCTAGCCAATCCAATTTCTGTATTTAATTTTCAACCTATCACAGGCTTCTTGTTCGATTCTAAGTGTAACTTTTGAATTTATCCAATAAAATTGAGAGGGTGTGGCTAGTTTAATCTTGAATGATCTCGAACCTTCCCTTAGGGTTTATAAACTTCGGCTTTTCTCGTTTCTATGCCAATTGATCGTCATCTTACTGAGCGTGTGTGTCTGAGCAGGAGGCGGGCGGCCTCTTTCATCGTTCAACAGAACATCTTCCAGGTAATGGCCACATAACTTCTTCCTTTCTTGCTACCTCCGTAGTTTAACCCGAGGGAAAGGTCCGACTCTTTAGTTATGTAACCAGCTTTTCTATAATGTAATATCCTCCGGCTATTGTAAAAACTTCATAAAATCTTGAACTGAAAATCGGAGATAGAGAGTGAATTACCGTCTCGAGCTCCCCTTCATCTTGGTTTGAGGTGACTACGTTTTTATAACCTTTTTTCATTCTGTAATGTGGTAAAGGAATTTCTATACGAGTCACCTCAGTAGTGTGTTTCGGGCCATTTACTTAACCTGTTCTTTACAGCAAAGGCCCTGTAGGCCGGGTACTAGATATCCCTGTATAACATTATCTTTCAATTTGTAAGTTGTGCGGGTAATTGTAATTTTCTGATATTGCCTTGAATGGGCTAGAAGATACTGAGAGCCTGGTTGCTATTTTTCATAGTTTTTGTAAGGTTAAAGAGTGCCTCTGGAAGGCTACATATTCGATTTTGGGAGCATGTGCTCCATGAATTAGGGGATTTCTGCTCTTAACCAAATAATTCTTCTTCCATTTGTAATATTGTAAAACTAGGGGCTTAAAGCCCAAAGTATTAAGGTTCTGGATCTTGGAATTTCTCCAATCTTGTTTAATGATTGCTACTTGTACCTGTAATATTATCATGAGAAAATTGTTAAGTTTGAATTTCTGAAAATATAACCTTCAGTTTATGTTTTAAATTAATTTTGATATTGTAGTTGGACTCATTCACCCCGGCACCTTATTTAATCTCTTTCTGCTCCACCGGTATCCCCGCAATAATAATAATAATAATAATAATAATAATAATAATAATAATAATAATAATAATAATAATAATAATAATAATAATAATAATAATAATAATAATAATAATAATATTTCATCTTCCGGGTTGAACCGTGTTGTTGTTTTCTGTACATGCCATTCAGTTTGCCGACGTTTGGAATACATTGCAGTATTGCTTGTCAAAGCGACTGAAATACCCCTACTCGATCCGAGGTAATAAGACGCTAATCGACACGGTTCAACCCCGAAGAAGAACTAAATAATATAGCAATTTATTGAATAAAAATATTTATATCTCTTTATGAAACTGGTGTATAATTTGTTAAGAAACTAGTTCTTTTTTTTTTTTTGCTAGTTGATTTACGTCGCAACGACACAGATAGTTCTTATGGCGAAGATGGGACAGGAAAGGGCTAGGAATGGGAAGGAAGCTGCCGTGGTCGTAATTAAGATACAGTCCCAGCACTTGCCTGGTGTGAAAATGGGAAACCTCGAAAACCATCTTCAGGGCTGTCGGCAGTGGGGTTCGAACCTACTATCTCCCGAATACTGGATACTGGCCGCACTTAAGCGACTGCAGCTATCGAGCTCGGTGAAACTAGTTCTAAAAACAAGTTTTTAACGTTTACCAAGTTACAATCATTTCTTCTCCATTTCTTAGACCAGCTTATACAAAAGGCTTTATCCACGAGTTTGAATAGGGAGCTACACTCTATGTTTGAAATATCTTCAAAACAAGTATGACGGGTCTAAACTGTAGTAATTGGTACCGATGGAGGTTTCTTTGTGTGTCTTCATAACGAAATTCTTTGATCGTAACTTGTAGAATTTCACATTCTCATTATAATATGTGCGCTCGACTCTTTGGCTGAATGGTGAGCGTTCATGGCTTCAGTTCAGAGGGTCACGGTTTCGATTTCCGGCCGGGTCGAGGATTTTAATCGTGTCTGATTAAATCTTCTGACCCGGGGACTGGGTGTTTGTGTTTGTCCCAATGCCTTGTTTTCATATTCAGACAAAACACTACATTACCAATCACTGTTGAAATATGCAATAATAAGTACTTCCCTCTATATAAGGTTGCCGTCAGGAAGGGTATCCGGCCGTAAAACAGGGCCAAATCCACATGTTCGACAGAGTTCGCTGGTGCGACCCCACAGATGTCGGAAAAGTCAATAGAATAAGAAGAATAGAATACTGCATGTGCCCCTATATGACACACTACCAAATGTTAATGGTTAATTTTAAAATCAGTTCGAAGAGTCATTGAATTAAAATTTTAATAAAATTGTTATCCTTGTTTGAATTTTAAAAGATTACGTAATATATGCTACCTTAAGAATGGCGTTAAGTTTAAGAAAGTCATGCATAATTTGTAGCTGCAAAAGCTAGAAACAGGGACAGAATTTTAGCAATGTCAACATTAAAGAGGGTATAACATTCCAACTCAGCTAACACTTATCCGCTCCGGTTGCCTTTGACTTTGGCCATTCCTTGTGCTCAAAATAAAAAAGGATATGTTCCTTCCCAACACGGAAACAATGGGAATATGTCAAAATTAAAGCAAGTCATAATGTGTACTACCGTGCAAATCCTTTAGGGGAGACGGTCTTCTCTTCAGTAGAGGTGAGAAATTCGTTTCCGGCTTCTACTCTGTAATTACCACCACTAAGTTACAACAGTAGCTATTTTCTCCACTCCAGCATCGCATTTGTTTCTGGCTACTCAGGAACCTGTAATTACTGTACTAACACTCCGAGATGCAGCACGCAATACTTTCCAAACTGTAGAGGTGTACGCAAACAACATGAGAGTCACCACAGAGGCACAATAGCAATATGCCAACAGGTATGGCCGTAAATAGAATACCCAATTCTGTTTATTTTATACATACATAAATAGAAGTCGGTTTGGAGCGATCTACCAACATATAAGAAATGAAAATAAACGTAAATTATTGAGGCATTTCCAGGCATCATAGAAAAAACTTGATCCTGGAGAAGCTAATGACATCAGAATCTCTAGAATATAAAATTCTCAAAATTCCCCGATGGGGACCAGAACGCAATCGAGTTTATTTATCCAAAGCGATGACCTATATTTTTCCAGGACATAAACGATTCCTGAAAGTCCTCATTTTTACACATTAACTATGAAATGTCTTATGGCTTTTACTGCCAGGATATCCCAGGACGGGTTCGGCTCGCCAGGTGCAAGTCTTTCTATTTGACTCCCGTAGGCGACCTGCTCGTCGTGATGAGGATGAAATGATGATGAAGACAACACATACACCTAGCCCCCGTGCCGTTGGAATTAGCCAATTAAGGTCAAAATCCCCGACCCGGCCGAGAATCGAACTCGGGACTGTCTGAACCGAAGGCCAGTACGCTGACCGTTCAGCCAATAAGTCGGACACATTAACTATACATTCGAGTAACGGTAAATGATTCACTTAATCACTTACCAATGTTTAACCTATAAAGAAAAAATGAATATAACTGATAAACGAAGACAATCAAAATCAGTAAACTTTACAGTAGCTTCCATTTGTGCACTGCTATGGTACTTTTTCCAGACGATGTAAATGTATTTGCTTTCGTTCACATATTGAACACAGGTTAAGGAGTTTGTATCTTACGGTTTGTTTATTAATATTTACACTATATGTAAAAGCAAGAGATACTATAATCTTTCCTATGATCAGCTGATCAGCTTAGTAAAATGTTCACCGTCAACAATCACTAATAATGAAACTGGTTCATTATTGCTTGTTCTCTCGCTTTCAAATGCCACACGTAAATTCCAATTTTAAAACATTTGCAGCTCTAACTTATCACCTGTGCAAATTACTCCATTTGATGCATTAAGATGCAATTCACAGAATAGTCGTTGACGATAACCCAGCTGTCTGGGTATAATATATTTTCTGCTATTGCCTTTAATGGAATAATGTTCAGAATTTCAGATAGTCCACCTTTAAAACGGAGTATAGCGTGGTGATCAGTTTTAATTATTGTGTTGATGGGGTGATAGTACATCATGGGGATGACTGTAAGTACTTATGTGTTAATATTGGGAATTATGATCATTGGGATAATCATATCAGTGAGGTTGTTAAGAAAAGTTACAGATCTCTTCACATGATTATGAGAGTATTTAGGGGTTATAGTAAGGATGTAAAAGGGATGGCGTATACGTCTCTGGTAAGACCGCAGTTGGAGTATGGATCCAGTGTAAGGGTCCCTCATCAGGGTTACTTGATACAAGAACCAGAAAGTATTCAAAGGAAAGAAGCGCGATATATTCTGGGTGATTTCCGACGAAGGAGTAGTGTTACAAAAATATTTTAAGCTTCGGACTGGGAAAACTTGGGAGCAAGGAGACGAGATGGTCGACCGTGTGGTATGTTTCGAGCTGTCGGTGGTGAGCTGGCGTGGAATGACATAAGTACATGAATAAGCTTGAGTGGAGCTTTTAAATTTGGGAAAGATCATGATATGAAGATAAAATTCGAATTCAAGAGGAAAAATTGGCGCAAATATTCAAATACAGGACGACGAGAAAGGGACTGGAATGAATTATCAATCGAAATGTTCGATAAGCTCGTTGAAAATATTTAAGAAAAACCCAGGTAAAAGATTGATAGGGAATCTGCCACCAGGGTGGCAGCCCTAAATGCAGATCATTGATTGATTGATTGATTGATTGATTGATTGATTGATTGATTGATATATACCATTTTCATACCTGGAATTAGATACTGCTGTTAAAAGCCTCAAACCTGGTAAAGCCGCTGGCTTTGATGCGATATTTCCTGAGTTTCTGATACATAGTGGTCCAAACACAAGGCTCTGGTTGGCTAAATTCTACTCTAATACCTGATCGTCTGGACATCTGCCATATGAATTCCGGGTAAGCAAGATCATTGCAATTCTGAAACCCGGGAAACCGGAAGACCAAGTCGATAGCTAACGACCAATAGCATTGTTGAGTGATTGCTATGAACTCCTTGAGAGACGTGTGTACAATAGGATTAGTTCGGCCATTAATGAAGTGATCCCAGTAGAGCAAGCTGGATTCAGGCAGAACCGAAGCTGTGTTGACCAGGTGCTAGCACTAACAACTCACATTGAGGCTGGTTTTCAAAGGGGTACTAAAACATCTGTAGTCTTTGTAGATCTAAGGGCTGCATATGATACTGTGTGGAGGCAAGGGTTGATGTTGAAGCTGCAACAAGTTATCTTTTGCAAAACTGTAACCACACTGATCAACAATATGCTAGTCGAAAGGCTCTTCCGTGTCGTCATCTATGATGACATTAGTCGTCTTAGGAAACTAAAAGTTGGCCTTCCCCAGGAATCAGTATTGGCACCTCTTCTATTCAATCTCTACATATCGGATATTTCTGAGACAAACTCAGTAAAATTATCTTATGCAGACGACCTAGCCATTGCCATTCAACATCCAGATCTCAGCCATGCCGAGGCCATCCTTACGTCTGACCTGAAAACACTTAGCTCTTACTTCCGAAATTGGAGCCTACAACCCAGCATGAATAAGACTGACTCTGCTTGCTTCCATCTCCACAACAAGTTGGCTAATACAAAACTCCAAGTGTGCTTCAATAGTTAAATACTAAAGCACAGTCCTAATCCAAAGTACCTCGGGGTAACGCTCGACCGAACCCTATCTTATAGAAAGAATCTTGAAAACCTCGGATCTAAGTTGAGGTCACGTAATAATATACTATTTAAATTGTGTGGAACTTCATGGGGTGTTTCAGTGGACGCATTACGACGTACTGCGCTTGGCCTCGTGTATTATTCAGCTTAATACTGTTCTTCAGTATGGCTTAACAGTTACCACGTAAAGAAAGTCGATGTACAACTTAACACCACCGTGCGTATCATCTCTGGTACACTGAAGCCTACTGCAACGCACTGGCTGCCAGTCCTGTCCCACATTGCTCCACCAAGCCTGCGACGTTCAAGAGCCCTTATTCAGGAATATGATAATATCATGTCCAATCCAACTCTACCCATCCACAGGGATGTTGAAGATATCTGGAGACAAAGGCCGAAATCCCGTAAGCCACCAATGAAAACAGCTAAGTGTCTAATGGACGCTAGTTTCAATTTAAAAGAGGAATGGAAAGAGAAATGGTTTCGTACAGCTCCAGAGTGGCCAAGCCTCTTTAATCCAAACCACGCGCCAGCTGGTTTGCCAAGAAGAACGTGGTCATCACTAAACAGGTTTCGCACTAATTGTGGAAGATCTGCATTCTTCCTTCACCAGTGGGGCTTCAGGGACTCTCCAGCGTGTGATTGTGGTGCATTGGTCCAGACCATGCATCATATAATGGACGAATGCCCTCTGAGTGCTTATGGTGGAGACTGGAAAGACTTTGCTGATGTCTCGGTATCCCTAGTGCAGTGAATAATAATTTAGATATCCATTTGTAATAGTTCCCTACTTAGTACCATGTATTCATTGCAGGGTTCTCTATTTTCTTTTGTACAACATTGTATATACTTGTCCATTATGTTAGTTCCATACGCTTAATAATAATAATAATAATAATAATAATAATAATAATAATAATAATAATAATAATAATAATAATAATAATAATAATAATAATAATTGATTGATTGATTAATTGATTGATTGATTGATTGATTGACTGATTGACTGATTGATTGATTGATTGATTGATTGATTGATTGATTGATTGATTGATTGATTGATTGATTGATTGATTGATTGATTGATTGATTGATTGATTGATTGATTGATTGATTGATTGATTGATTGATTGATTGATTGATTGATTGATTGATTGATTGATTGATTGATTGATTGATTGATTGATTGATTGATTGATTGATTGATTATAGGTTTTCACGGATTCAGTGACAGTAGCCACTCGATTTGGGTTTCATTTATTCTGCGCTCGATGTTAATAGACATGGATTCATATTTTGGATTTAGTGAAAATTCTTCGGGTACTTTGATGATTCGAAATGTTGTCAATTTGGCCATGCATAAAATAGAAGTACTTCACTCTAGGGATTGGAGTTGGGGTAATGGGCGGGAATGCCCTTAAACAGGGTTTCCAAAACTTTTTGTCACTGAGACCCCTGGGAATATAACATCATGTCCAAGAACCCGTTAGCCACAGAACATAATACTGCATTCTGTAAACAAAAAATATTAATGACACCATGTTTGATTTTATACTTAAAATTTAGGACTGATAAGTTATATCCTTTTTCGAGAGTTAATTTTAATTAATTTATATAAATCTATTTTTAAAATGCGCACAACTTATAAAACAATGAGGCACTTGGCTAATAATTACAACAGTCTGGATCTGGAAACTTACTTCAAAATATTCACTTCGAGCAGTTGTTGGATTGGTAGGACGGAATTGGTAGGCCGAAGGACGGCCTCCTCAGTAGCTCTGTTTGTGTACTTCATTTTCATTTGTGTGAGTGCAGAAAAGGAACACTCACTGAGGATGTTGTCATGAATGTCTTTAAACGCAGTATTTCCTTTCTAGAAAATGCAGGGTATAGGGGATGTCATGGACCCATAAGTCGACCAGAGACGTTGAGTTATGGTACATTCATGAGCTTCCTGGAACTAAACATGCCACTCCATCTAATTCTCAACCCATATCACACTTCAATTCATTTTTCACTTTTTCTATGCCAATATACAGTACTTCGAAGGGGAAGGCATTCTATCTGATTATATTAGACATGCTTGCGCAATGAATAACTGGTTTGATAGAAGGCAGTTTGGAGTTAGGAAAGGTTATCCCACTGAAGCCCAACCTCTAGGATTCCAGCAAGATATAGCAGATATCCTGGATTCAGGAGGTCAATTGGACTGTATCGCAATTGACCTGTCTAAGGCATCTGATGGTGTACATAATGGGAGACTACTGGCAAAAATGAGTGCAATTGGACTTGATAAAAGATTGACTGAATGGGTGGCTCTTTTTCTAGAAAATAGAACTCAGTGAATTATAGTAGGTGAAGCTTTATCTGTACCTGTAATAATTAAAAGGAGAATTCTTCAAGTTTTCTTATATATATGAATGATATGTGTAAAGAAGTGGAATCAGAGATAAGGATTTTTGCAGATGATGTTATTCTGTACAGAGTAATAAATAAGTTACAAGATTGTGAGCAACTGCAAAATGAGCTCGATAATGTTGTGAGATGGACACAGTAGGCAATGGTATGATGATAAACGGGGATAAATGTCAGGCTGTGAGTTTCACAAATAGGAAATGACCTCTCAGTTTTAATTACTGCGTTGATGGGGTGAAAGTTCCCTTTTGGGATCATTGTAAATACTTAGGTATTAATATAAGCAAAGATCATCATTGGGGTAATCACATAAATGGGATTGTAAATAAAGGGTACAGATCTCTGCACATGGTTATGAGGGTATTCAGGGGTTGTAGTACGGATGTAAAGGAGAGAACATATTTGTCTATGGTGAGACCCCTACTAGAGTATGGTTCCAGTGTATGGGACCCTCACCAGGATTACTTGATTCAGGAACTGGAAAAAATCCAAAAGAAAAGCAGCTCGATTTGTTCTGGACGATTTCCGACAAAAAAGTAGCGTTACAAATATGTTGCAAATTTAGGCTGGGAAGACTTTGAGAAAAGAGACGAGCTGCTCGACTAAGTGGTATGTTCCGAGCTGTCAGTGGAGAGATGGCGTGGGAGGACAACATTTGGTGGTGTCTTTAAAAGTAGGAAAGATCACAATATGAAGATAAAGTTGGCATTCAAGAGGACAAATTGGGGCAATTATTCGTTTATAGGAAGGGGAGTTAGGGATTGGAATAACTTACCAAGGGGTGTGTTCAATAAATTTCCAATTTCAATGCAATCATTTAAGAAAAAGCTAGGAAAACAACAGGTAGGGAATCTGCCACCTGGGCGACTGCCCTAAATGCGATCAGTAGTGAGTGGTTGAATTTGGAAACGGAATCACAGTTCAAGGAGAGGAAATCAAGACACTCTTGAGATTTGCTGATGATATTGTTATTTTGTCTGAGACTACAGAAGATGTGAATACGTTGCTGAATGGTATGGACAGAGTCTTATGTGCGGAGTACAAGATGAAAATAAGTCCAAAACAAAAGTAATGGAGTGCAGTCGTACGAAGCCAGGCGATGCAGGAAATATTAGATTAGGAAATGAAGTTTTAAGGAAGTGGATGAATATTGTTACATGACAGAAGTAAGGAGGACATAAAATGCAGTCCAGCATGAGCAAGAAAGGCCATTCTTATGAAAAGAAATTTGCTCAATTCGAATATTGATATAGGATTTAGAGAAGTGTTTTTAAAGTATTTTGTTTGGATCGTGGCAGTGAAACATGGACGATAACTAGCTCCGAAAGGAAGAGAATAAAACCTTTTGAAATGTGGTGTTACAGAAGAATGTTGAAGGTGAGATGGATAGTTAGAATCACGAATGAAGGGATACTGAATCGGATCGGTGAGAGAAGATCGTTGTGGCTAAATTTGATGAAAAAAAGAGATAGAATGATATGACACATCTTAAGACACCCAGGACTCGTGCAGTTGCTTTATGAGGGAAGAGTAGTGGGTATGAACAGTAGGGGTAGACCAAGGTATGAGTATGACAAGCAGATTACAGCAGATGTAGGATGAAGTAGTCATGTAGAAATGAAAAGCTTAGCACATTATAAGGTGGCATGGAAGCTGCATCAAACCACTCTATGGACTGATGACTCAAACAACAACATACTTCGGCTAGTTGATCTTCCTCAAGGGACGGCACGTTCAGGTTTAGTTTCAAAAAAAGGGATGTCATCCACGAGATTTTCTCAACCAGAGGCGGAAAATGTGGCCTGAGTGAGGATGCTTACATTCCAAGTGTCTTACAATTACATCACGTATACTGCCTTGTAGTATTTCTTCTTTTACCGCTATTGATTTGTACCATCTATGGGCCAAGTTAAGAGTTGCAGATACTGTGTGTAAGTTAAACTAGTGAAGACATAGTTCCTAAACTTAGTAAAATGGTCTATGAATTGTATGTGTACAGTGACATTTATCTCTTCAAATACTTACAAGTTACATTATTATCGCGGAAACCTTCGATTATCCTCGTGCCCCCCCCCCCCCCAGGGGTCCACGGAGCGCAGTTTGAGAATGGAATCGTAGAATGGTAACCAGGCAATTCACGTAATTTCCGGGCTTAATTATGTGTCATTATCAAAATAAAATAAGACAACGGTCCTTTTAAGGAAAACCAAGTGGAAGTCCGGGGTCAAGGGTGCGAATTATTTCAAAACAATTACGAAGTTGAGATGAAAACGTAACTTTCGATAGCATCTGTTATGGGAGTTAAAATACTCAGTATCATATTGAGTTTTCCTAATGACGGACAAAGAAACAATGTAAGCTAACGTATGACGCAAACCGAGTGAATACAGGTACAGCGTAGGGGATGTATTTCACATTTCAATGAGAAGTTACATTGTTATTGTGGCCATATTCATTATCTCGAAATAATAGGCCATTACCTTCAGTCTAGCGAACCTCTAATCGCATCACACTAGAACACATCCATTTAAACCGCTTCTCGGTAAATCGAGCGCAATGTTGACTGCTGCTGCGATGTAGAATTCACTGCGTAGCTTTCTGAGCCATGAAGAGATTCAGGGATTTATGTCACGCCGATCATTCAAAGACCAAGTGGTAGCACGCTAAACAGTGCAACGGGTGGTGATTATTTGAACAGGGATAAAAAGCGACTTTTGCAGTTACTCTAATAGGAGTTGCAATGACTTCTATTGTATATGATATAATTGTGAAATCTTTGAATCCTCTGTACATAGAGCTATTAAATTTGTAGACCTAGTTCATTATTATTACTAGTATTATTATATGTGAATAAGCCCATTAAGACTACTCAAAGTACTTATAGGCGTGCATTTGCCTTCCTCTCTGCCTATATTTCTTTCATTCGTTTACTGTGGGTTTCCTTTCTGCCTTCAGACCAGGTTGTTCAAGTCTTCTTCTTTGGCCTTTCCTCTTGGTCAACTTGTCATTAGTGAAATTTGGATCAGAATATATCCCTGTTTTTGACATTTGCTGGTGTAATTTCCTGCTGTTCCGCCAATCCATTTCATTGTGTCAGTTTTAGATTTACTCCTGTTTTCATAGAGTTTGACTGTTTGCCTGGTAAGTCGGTCTGGGTGCTTTCTTCTAATAAGTCTATAGAATATTATCCTGCGTTTTCTAACGTCACTGTGGATACTTGGTTTTGTTTAATTTTCTGTCTGCCTCTAAGGTGGTATTGTCCATTGGTAAGTTTAGGGTCTAGAATTTTTCTTAAGGTTTTTCGTTCCTTTCTCTCAATGTTTTAAATGTCTGCTTTCCTGTTCATAATCATCGTCTCTGATCCACAAAGACATTCTGGTTCAATGACTGTATTGTAATGCCTTATTTCGTATGCTTGGAGATTATTCTTATTCTTATTCTAATCTTATTCTTCTACTCCTTCTTCTTCTTATTATCGCCAGAAAAGACATTCGCATCGAGCGAACCAATGAGGCACAATCAAGATTGGACGAGCGAGAACTCCAGAGATAAAAGAGGATAACGCGATGGTTGTATGCTTTCACCGCTCCTATTCAACCTCTACGCCGATCACATATTCAAAGAAGACTTGTATTAACGTCTGGTCAATACTGCCGCATGGAGCAGAGATTTGGTCTGTCAAAGCTCTCTTTGTGAAACTTTTGAAATGTGGCTACTTACATAATCCTTCTCGTATTTATTTATTTTTATTCTATTTTTACATCATTTTCTGGTAAGAAAAGGCCATATTTTCCAGTGCCGACTCAGTTAAATGTAATTGAAAAGCTTTTCAGCCTGTCAAATATATAAGTTCTGTATAAATAGGTATTACACTATAAAACACCTGTAAAAACACACTACTAAAAATGAATCATACCATGTATTTTTATTACTTGTGTGATTTTTACAGGTGTGTTATATTTATATTGAACTTGTGTATTCGAGAGACTGAAAAGATTTAAAGATATATGATCTTTCGCTGTACTCCACGGAACTTTGTTATCTGATCTGAAAAATCTCAAATTAATGTCATCCACTGCCTTCATTGCAGCTTAAAAATTCCATTCCGTCTGCGCTTGTTTTTTGATTTTTGACTCCTAAGCAAACTTCTCCTTTCCGAAACTGTAAGAAAGTACGTCATTTTCGTAAGCATGCGATATGAATAAACAGTGAGGAAATCATTGACTGGACACGTGAAAAATAGACTGAAGTATGGAATATTCCAGTGCTAAAAAATTAATTACTTTTCAAAAAATAATTACAGATGCTCACCAATTATTCTCCTCCGTAGTGTTGACATTCTTTGAAGACTGGCCATCACGCAAGTTATTGGCAAAAGGCGCCATTATGCTCAGTGTAGAGCCAATAATTCTTCAACACACTGTCGTACAAAACCGGATCGTCTCACGTTCGGTGATATCATGATCTACAACCAAACAAACTATCACGATATTACTCACATGGATGTATTGCCAAACTTTACCGTATATTACTGTCCGGCTGCATGGCTAAATTATTAGCGTACTGGTCTTCGTGCATAGAGTCCTGGTTCAATTCCAGTCCGGGTCTGGAATTTTAACATTCATTGGTTATTTCATCTCGGAAGTGGGATGTGTGTGCCGTCCTCAAAATCAGAATTTATCCCTATCCACACCCAACCGCATGGATGCGCAACATTCCTGTCGGACGTCAATTCGAAAGACCTGCACCACGCCTATTCCGAGGCCACACGCCATTTTATTATTATTATTATTATTATTATTATTATTATTATTATTATTATTATTATCATTATTATTCATTTATTCGCATGGGCCACAAATGGACCACGTAAAGTGTCTACTTGATGTGAGATTTCCTAAGGCGCCATACTTCTTTCATCTTCTCACGGTGTGTTTTCTTCGTTTCTTCAGACCAAGTTGTTCCAGTCATCAATTTCTTGACCTCCCGTCCCACTTTCCACTTATGTACATTTTCTCTGAATATCCGTCTGTCGTGTATATCCGAGTCTGAGAAGCCAGCATTCTTCAAGTCTTCTCTAACTTCGGCGATCCACTTCATGTTCTTTATGCTTTCCGTGTAGTCCAAGATCTGTTTAGTTAGTCGGTTGTCCGGCATTCTGTTGATGTGACCATGTAATTTCAGTCGACGTTTCATCATGTCGTGTACTGTGTTGGATATCAGCTCAGTCTCCTGTCTACTTCGCAACTTGTATCCTTCTTGTGTCTTTTTGGGTCCTAGAATTTTTACTGACAATTATTCTTCTCTGTAGTTTCTTGATGTTTTCTAGTTCACCTTTTCGAACCAAGACCAATGTTTCAGATGCGTACACGGTTTCAGTTTTGATGACCGTGTTATAATGTCTCATTTTGGGGTTACGTGATAGACATGATTTATTGTCAGAATGCTCTGGTCTTCTCTGCTCGTAAACTTACTGTATTTCTCCATCCCATTGCCATGTATCATTTCTCCAAGGTACTTATTATTATTATTATTATTATTATTATTATTATTATTATTATTATTATTATTATTATTATTATTATTCCGTCTACTTAATCCATTATTGATATATTGTTAGTTTCCCCCTGCAACTAAACATTTGTTTTAGGTGAATTCTATCGTATTTTACCAGATGATGCGTAACATAAGCCTCCATGGCTCGGGTGGTAGCACGTTGACCTCCCACCGCTGGGTTCCGTGGTTGAAATCCCGGTCAATACAAGTGGGATTTGTGCTGGAAAAAGCGGAAGCAGGACAGGTTTTTCTCCAGGTACACCGGTTTTTTCCTGTCCTGTTTCATTCCAGCAACACTCTCCAATATCATTTAATCAGTCATTCATTAAACATTGTCCCAGAGGAGAGTGAAAGGCTTCGGCAACCAGCACAACTTCTACCCTTGCCGCTAGATGGGCGCTTCATTCATTCCATTTCTGACCCGTTCCAGTGACTGGAACCAATCTGTGTGGATAAATATATTGAAACCGACCGGTTCGTTTTCATTGTTTGGTTAAATGTGAATTTGTCAGTAGAGGAAAGTAATATAAAAGTTGGCCAGTTATAGCCGGATGTTATGACACCGGGCAGAAGAATTTTAGCACTGGATAGCCACGTGTCGTTAATCAAGGTTATGAAGAAATTGGGTCACAGTACTTTTTCGTAAGGGTCAAGAGTGAGTAAGCAAATATCAGAGTAAGAGGGCAATATTAGTATCAACTGGAGGAGAATTTGAAGTAGCCAATAGGAGTAGTAGGCGCTCATACCAGGTGTATACATAAGTCTTTTCAGGTTTCACAAAGATATGGCGCCTGCGAACAGTACGCAGCGTATGAATTTGACACATACGTCAGTTTATACGTCTGAGGCCGCCAAACACTAGCGTCTGTGTTGTATCGTTCAGTGATCATGTGGACGTTTGTGCCTGATAAAGAACATTTGTGGTATGCATTGCTTTTCTTATTCAATCAAAATATAAAGGCTGTGGAAAGTCATCATTTGCTGGTAGAAACATATGGTGAACACACACCATCGATTAGAAGAGACATGGTTTCAACAAATGGCTTCGGCAAGAAGACCATGCTTTGTGTTTGTTGGGACCAGTGAGGTATTGTGTATTATTAATTCCTGAAGCTCGGCGAGACCGTTAATGCACAACGCTATTTTGCAACAAATTTGGAAGCTGGTTCGACTAATTCTTTGCCGCAAAAGACGATCAGTTTTTCTGGCATGATATTCATAACTTACCTGAAAAATAGGTGGCGTGTGTAGAAGCTGATGGCCAATATTTGAAGAAACAAAATATGAATTTCCCTTGAAATTGACATGTTTACTTGACCACAAAGGCAGGTAAAAGCTTATGCATACACCTGGTATGCTTCAATTAGCATTCAATAATAACTTATCCTGATTTTTTATATATGAACTGTGTTGGTGCTGATTAATATCTGATATCTTTCCTTATTGTTCAGTGAACTTTATCGTTGTACGGGTCGCAGTTAACAAAATGTGCCAGGAAATCGCGTGCAAGAGGACAGTGACCAGTGACCGTCATCAATAGCTACCATTGATGGAAGACTTTCCCAGCAAGGAGTAGTTTCACAGTACCTGGTCCCTTCTTCCCGATGGCTCAGTGCTGGAAAAACATTCCTTAGTAGAACAGTGGATGATTCCGCAATCGGCTGAGTATTTTTGACATTATTATGTCCTGCAAACTTCAAAAACCAGTTTTGTCTTTTATGTAATGTAAACATGTAATGCATGTCATATGTATTTATTTTTATGTAGCGATGGATTTTAGGAATGTGTTAATTTCGTTGTAGGGATGCCAATTGAGGAGGGGGATTTTGCTGCTCATAATCAGATTTTTAGTGTAATACATCTTCTGTGATTCCCTGCGTGTGTTTGAAATAATGTAATCAGTGAATTTATTGAGTGAGATAAGCGTGCGTTATCTTAGACGGCATCACGTAAGTTATTAAGCTGCATAAGCATGGTAGTTTATTGCCTTTGATAATGGTCTTCAGGATAACCACGAGGAAACGTGATGGGTTGTAAAACAGTGATCACCCACAGCCAGGTGAAATGTTTAGATAGCAGTCCATCGCTGAACATTAATTTAAAGTCAGATAGTAGTGATGTATTAGATATTTTTGTTTGTTTTTCCTGTGAGATGCTTAAGTAATGACGCATAGAATTTTGTCTTGCAGTAGTCAATGGAACAGTATATGTGGGGAAATTTACTGGCGGATTAATATGAATACGGCACACTGATTGCAGATAGATGCAAATTTGCCGTACTCGAATGCAGAAATAGTACGTGTGAACATGAAATATGAGTGAAATAATAGAATGATTTATTTCTGGTGAAGTAAGCACCAGATGATATGAGATGTGCCTTGAGAATGATCATGTGAGGAAATATTAATCAGCTGAGCGGAAAGCTTGTTTGTGTAATTTACTTTAGTGTTTATGTGTCACTGATAAAATTAAGGGTCCGCAATGCTTGAACCATACATCGGTGTCTGTTTGAGAAATGTTGTGTTAGGGATCCTTTTAAAGTATATTGTGGTTTCAAAATAACAGGATTACCTATTCGATGAAGCAGGTACCCAGCAATAATTCAGCTTGTCAAGCGTTGTTAATAAGGTAACTCAGATTCGGGAATGTAGGGATTTCAGAGAACCTGTTTCTTCAGTCCAGCACGGCATCAGTTCAATCCTCACCATAACGCTGCTTATGGTTATCTCATGGAAGGTTACTGCAGCATTGGATTTTTTTCAAATATGTTGGTGTATCATTGTCTTTGTAACACATGTTTGAGCAACACAGATTCATATCTCTGGTAGTAGTGTATTTCTTTTCCCTTGTCGTGGATTTATTCAATATAGTTGATACTTGGGGTCAGGGTTCTGACCCCATAGTCGCAGGAATAGTGTAGTATGTAAGTTTTGGGGGTTCCTTTGTATTACTGTTACTGTTCATTTAAGTTAGGATACTTCGCTACGTCCGTGCACACTTATGAATTGCAATTAAATGTATAATTTGATGATTCATGATCTGCGAATTGTATTTTGTTGATTTTGTAAAATTTAGGATTAATATGACATCTAGTTAATGGCGTTTTCTTGGTTAAGATTTTTCAATGAAGCTCGCTCATGGGGCGATTTTACGTCAGAAGTCCTCGGTTGATTGCGGTACAGTTGTAACATTAGTAGGATGAATGGCGCGGCGAAACAATGTTTGTGTTTTCTTATTGATGAGTCCAGTTATTTAACACAGGTCATTTCGAGGTAGCGATTGTATAATTATATCGAATGTTTACCTTCAGTAAGGAGCCCCAAACAATAACTTGTAAAGAAAAGAAAAATGGATTATGTAACGAATTAATATTGGGCGATAGTATTTCAACTTTCATTATCCGAGAGGTACGTTCATTCTTTTGTGTCGGATGACCTAGTGTTCGTTATTATTATTGAGCTTCAGTTTAATTTGTTCCAGTGTTATTTTATGCCAAAGAAAGAATAAATTTATTGCTGAAAGATAATTCTCATTCACTATTTTATATTTTTAACTCTAGTTCCTTCTTTACGAAGTTAATTAAGATTATCTTTATCTTGATTTTACCTCGAAATATCATCTGGGATCAACCGTGTTAGACCCTGGGATGAGCGGCCGGTGCCCAATTCATAGGGGTGAAAGGCATAGTATATATATCTTCGTTGCCGGGACAAAACCTCCTATGTGAAATATTTTAGCTTAGAACTTTGGCCGGTAAGGTTCTGTTATCTAAGGTACAATATTGTGTGACAGGAGTCAAGGCATTCTCGCTCTTCATAATGTATGTACTGCGGGTCAGTATATCTCCAAAAAATTTACACATATGAGGTTTCGTCCCGGCAACGACGATATATATACACTCATGTTGATAAAAAACAGAACACCCTGAAAGACTTGAGATAGGAAGTTCATATTCACAGGACATGTTCATTAGCATTTTCTGCAGGAACGATTAGGATTTCAGTCATCTAGGTTCAGTATGTGTCCTGTTGCCTAGTAGGCACTGGGTCCTCCATGGGCACTGATAACTTGTTCCATGCTTGATGGCATCGACGCTTATAAAGCGCGAATTTCGTCCTGGGGTGTATCCATTCGTGTCGAATTCACCCAACTCCACAGTTCATCCTTGGTGGTTGGCATTAGGTCACAACTCCGCACCCTAATTTCACCACATCCCACACATTTTCGATTGGTGACAAGTCCGATGATCGGGCGGACAAGGGCTACAGTCTGACATCCTGTGGTAACGAGAAGGCACGTGTTGGTGCAGCAACATGTGGTCGCGCATTGTCCTACTGAAATATGGCGTTAAGGGTGTCTGTACATATTGTTTTTCTGTAAATTGTCATTGTTATGTCACTGGGAATGAGATCAGTTTAATTAACAAGTCTGTTAGTTAGTGTCCAAGTACATCTTTAGACGACATACCAGTAGTCAGCACGCCCGGGTAAGAACAAACAAATCACTTCCACTTCTAACTCCTGAAATAGCTACACAGAGCTGGCCATGAGAACAGTGCTCGTTGTGCTTTAGCACGCAAAAGATTAATTTCCTGGAAAACCTTTAGATTGCGAAGGAAATTCATAGCCTTATTTTTGACGTATTTGTAGAAAATGTGATTCTAAGTGGTGGGTTTCATTTAGCGATAAGACTGACAAATTACCGTTTTATTTACTTTTGCTTGGAGGACACATACGTATTCGTTACAGACTGTCATGCCAATCAGTTTGCAAGTCTCTGCCTCATTAAGAAAAAAATATCGTTGTTATTCCTTAGTCCGTTACAGTTCTCAAGTTAGTATTTATATATGTACTCCTAATTGGAGCCATAAGCAGAATTTGTTCTAACGGAGCATATAACTGACATGACAAGCCTCAAACCAACAACGTCGCTGATTATAATCAATTGAATCTGGAACCTGGAACAAGAACCTAAAACTTTTCTAAGAGTGAGAGACTGCAACTTTGCTTACGCTATTATACAAGGCTGGGAAATGAACAATGAGAATTTGAGTCACCGAATTTAGTTTTCAGTTCTCCCGCTAGGATCGCCTTTCTTAGACATAAGTTTTGAATGTCTTCTTATGTTCAGCGTGGATCTTATGACAGGTGCTTGTGAAAACTCGCTAATGTATAGCTAATTATGATACTTACGAAGAAGCCACGTGTTCTGAATGTTGCTTATGATCCATTTTTGTTGTAGTGCAAATAATCATGAATATCATTCCATGTTTGAAACATTTCAAGAAAATTTATGGTTTCATTGAAACTGTTCCTCTCACCGATTTGTTCTGGGCTTACTTTCTCCAAACTTCTTATGCCAGCAGTAGTCTCTGGAGAATATTATTTTAGCCCTTGCAATATTTCATCGTTTTTCAAATTTTTAGGGTATACAATTTTCCTAGTTAATTTCCGCACAGGTTTCACTACCAATCGTTTTTGCAGATGATACAGTTTTTACATATCGTCCCTGTTCTGCCAAAACGGCGAATGTTACAATGCTCTTCCTATTCTTATTTCCCTTAAGACTGGTCCCGCCTTCCAGCCACAATTTATAATTCGGTCCATCAGAACTATTTCCGTTGAGTTCATTTTCCTATGTGCGTGTGTAAAGGAAAATTAACCTTACTGTACAATAGTGAAGGAATGTATGTTTGCATGACATTTACCCACTCCTAGAGTGTGGTGTATTTAAGGTTCATTTTCCTTTACTGACGCGCATAGGAAAATTAACTCAACGGAAATTGTTCTGATGGACCGCATATCAACATATGGCTGGAAGGCGTGACCAGTCTTAAGGGAAATAATGGATAGGAAGTGCGTTGTAACATTCGCCGTTTTGGCAGAACAGGGACGATATTATAATATATGGCTAGGTTCAAAACCTTAAAATATAGGCTCGCTGGGATCTAATGGGTGATGAATTCTATGTACAATGTCTGATTCCATTCTACACAAGGAGTGAAACATAGTAACATTCACTTGACAATTGTCTGACACAATTTGGACGACTTGGAATCCACAGTCTTCAAGGACCCGTAAGGCTTCGCGTATTAATTTGGCTAGTTGATTTCCTGCCAGACTCTGTGTAAAATAATATGACAGAGGAATCCCGTAATGTGTGGAAAGACCTTTGAATAGAAGTATATCCAAATTCCTGTCATAGACCAGATTTAATTTTATTACCATCTCATTATGATGGGAGAACCTACTTTTTCATTATTTTTCTGTAATAATTTATTTTATGCAATAAGACGTGCTCGTACCAAAGAAGTAATTCCTGTCTCCCCGACTGGAATAGTCAATGTAAGTTTGTAAAGTTCTTGGTGTGCTAGGTACAAAATATTAAGATATATTAGGAACCTGTAGCCTGTGGATGACCTGTTAGACAGTAACATGCGGACCTTTACAGTATTCTCTCTGAATTTACACTATTCCTTACAGAAAGCTTAAATCTGCTCAATTAAGAATTTGGCTTTCAAATCACTTTGTTCACCTATTCCTGAAATTGTATTTAGTTGACTGTCAAGTACATGTTAGTTTTTTCATATTTGAGTTGATGCATCCTTTCTTTTAAAGTGGTAATAATATTTTTCTGCTTCATAATATATGATATTTGTTTCCTATAATTTCAGACTTTTCTTTTCAGTTTCAAACCTACCTTAGTACAGTATAATTTAAGTTTAATAGAACACTATGTGCTTGTGCTTTTATATAATGCTTCACTGATAATTGCACGTCGAGGGTGATTCTCTTCAGTGGCTGTAGATGTGGTTGATTCCATATGAAGTTCAATTTTCTTTTAGGGTTCAGCTTCATTTTCCACTTCCGTAGCCTTCCTCTTATGTGGAATTTGATAGTTTGTGTCCGGGAAATCTTGAAACACGGATGATGTGAGGTGCTTGCATTATAATCTCAGCACTTAAAATGCCTACAGCAAACAGTGGAATGTACACTAGGTTTCCACAGAGATCCCAGTCTGTTTACTTGACGAGAAATTTCCAATTTAGTTTTAAGTTCCTTGTATTTCGGAAATCTGTGAAGCGAAATACCACATACTTCTGAGGTCTTTGATTTACAGTAAGGAACACTACAATACAACATGTTTTTTAAGTTTATCCGATGTTCGCATTACGGAAATTCGTCATTAATTTCAGTCACTAAATTATAATCACCCGCACTTGCACAAGAAAACTTATAAGGTACCAAAATTCGTCTTGACATGGTCGTAAATGTTTGAATGAGTAGAGTACTTCACCCGATCAATTTTATCAAGGTCAGAACACGCATGTTACTTATGGTACTTATGGAGCCGCCATATTGGGTCTAAGTCTGAGCGTTCCCCACAGTATTTCCGTGTTGGATAGAGGCGAGATTCGGATTTAAAAATGGATTTTTTTAAGCTGTCAAAATTAGTACTTTGCCTTTGATTACATGTAGACTAATTAATAGTTTTACCATAATCTGCGAACTGTGAAATAATGCTAACTCATATATTTTGTCAGCTATAAGCACTCGGTTTTCAAATATTGTGAGCAGTTGCTTTGGCATTAAGAACAGACTATATTACAAAATTATCATCAATTTTTCATAAAAATTTCAGAATTTTCTCGGCACGAATGACGGAGCAACGTTTCAATCCTGCTCTTAGTGTTGTTTACCAGCTGCGGACGCACAAATTTTTCTATCACTATTTCGCTGACCCTTTGTTCATAACCAGATTTCAGGGTATATTTTATAGCACATACTGCAGTGCGTGCGACCGTCATGTCCCATTGCACTAAACAGAAATTCTAATGCGTCTCCAGAAAATCATCTAGTGAGAGCATGAAAGAACCATTTTGCAAGAGATAAGAGACACATTCCACTACCGATTTCACAGCGAGACAGCATCTACCGTCTCATTAGTCAGACACTTCAGTTTTGCACGTTATAATTTCAACTGAATTATTTTAACGTATTCGATGAAATCAACATTCAACCATTGTAGTATTTTATCTCCTGGTGAATAGAAATGCACACAATCTGGATTGTTTTGTCGAATGTGCTGAGTTCTGTCAATGACGTCTTGGAATATGATTTTTTAAAATTGATTCCATGAAGCACACCGCAGATTCCGCGTTTATAAACGTGCATGGGTTTCTTTCGAGAAGCGAATAGTAGAAGTAACTGCTAGGGAAGTATTTGTACAGCACAACATTATGTTTTCCAAATTCCTCGGTTTTTAAAACCAAACTGGCTTGAATATCAAGTCTCTCTGGAGGCGATAAACTTCTTTCACATATTTGGAAGTGATGATGTCATTGCTGTAATTTCTCTGTCTATGAACTAGGATCCCACACTTTTTATCAAATGATAACATTCAAAACTGAGCAGAAGATTACGACTGGGATAACATGGATGAGTCACACAGGTTATCACTATTCCCTATCCAAATTGTTTAAACATAAAAACATTGGTGCAATGATCGTCAGTCACCGGCATTAATCATTTCTGAACTAAAAGGAATAGATCGGAGTCTTCCAAGCCTTTAACGAGGAAGTAGGCAGCAGGAATAGGGAATTTTCTGAAAGTCCGTTTAGAACAACACACAACAGTTCATTCTCGAGAGCAGGAGACTTTCCAAAATCTTCAACATTGACCACGTAAGCGAACTTGTCACTGGTTTGGTCGTAGAGGAGCCGTACTTAATTAGCCGTTTAAACAGCAAGCATTTTTGCAGTCCTCTTTGTTGGTCTGAGAGGTTTACATTCAGCTGTTAGTGTTTCCTTCACTAATTGGGAAATCCCGGCACCACACTCAACTTTTCCCATTTAGGCTACCTGTTCAGAGTACTTTGCGTTTGAGCTGCCACTAGACCAGGTGTCCTCCCATATTCGTAACCATTTGGGATACTATTCTTCACGTCACACGATACCGTGTGATTTATTCTTACCGCGCGCATTTTGTCTTGTGAAAATTATGGATTTGCTCATTATATTTAGCTGATTGGTCTACTTTATTCAGATAAACAAATTCTGCGTTGACTTCGAATTTCCTCTGTAGTCTTTCAAGTTCATTATGGTTAGTCATCAGCCGTTATCGCAGTCTCAGAATTCTTGATCGGAGCTTCTAATGTATGATATTCTGATGACTGCTGCTATTCTTACTCGTTGGAATATTGATTAGGATTGAGACATCATTGTTCACATGAATTTCGTACTCGTTATCCAAATTATTTCCTGTGGTTGAAGAGGTTTTCTCATCAGAGATTTGTTCCAAAGAAATATCTTGTCACTGTCTGGTCTTACGTGGAGCTATTTTCCTGGTTTGAAGGTAATGGGTATATTCGAAAACCGACTAGCACACTATCTGGCGTCAATATATTTTTCTTTTAGTTTAATATTTTATACCCGTCCCTAAAATTCAGGCGATAAATATAAGAATAATCGGACAGAATACATTGACTACGCTTGCATGACCCTTGCCTTGATATAGCGTAAAGCCAATTTCCCCGAAGTTATTTGCTTGGGGAGATTTTATGAAACTTCAAACCTGAAGAATTTGGATTCCTTGCTATGATACACAGAGAGGAACACAACAATTCATCATTTTCCAACCAGAGGCACACACACATATAAATACTCGGTGCAAACGCACGGAAACACAACAAGGTGAGTACGGAGATAAACTGGGTGTGTCAGCTGGCGCCCTAGGGGAGGTTTGTGACACTAACAGCTCACGCTGAGCAGCATGTTAGCCGTATAGCATAGAGCAGGCAGCACGGTTACTAGACTAGACGGTAGGGGTCATCAGTTGGGTGCGCAGTAGCAGGCCACGCCTCCTGACGTCACGCGGTCCTCAAGTTCGCTAAACCAAGCAGAGCTCCATTAGTCTACTGATGGTGTTTACCTTCGTAACAGTGTAAGAGTTTAATATTTCTCTGCTGTGCCATGGTGTGCTCTGCTGTCGCTGGTTGCTTTAACCAGGACAGACACCATAAGGACTTATACGTGAAATGCCATCGTTTTTCAAAGAACAGTGGATTAATTTCTGTAAACGGGCTGAATCGTTTACTGTTGAGAATGCTCGTGTGTGCTCTGTACACTTCGACGACTCGGACTACGTAAGAGACTTGAAGAGTGAGTTATTAAACCTTCCGATTTGACGTAACTTAAGGCGTGACGCAGTACCACATTTATATTTGCCACACAGTGATAGGTAATGATTTAGCGTGTCAGTCCAATAAAGATCGTGAAATAAGGGCACAAAAGCGAAATCATCGTAAGGAGAAACGGCACATTTTACGAATGCAGGCACCAATTGAAGCAGAAAATGTTAATAATGCAATCTTCAGGAAGGAATTAGACAACAAAAGTAAACATCACTGCTGAATTGGAGTTAATTAGACTAGGAAACTGTGACTTAAAACCGCAAAACAAGGATCTTCAGGAACGTCTTAGTGCAGCTAATACCGAGGTAGTAAAATTAAAAAGTAATGTTCAAGTTTTTGAGGGTACATTTTCAAAAATCAACAGCAAGCTTTAGTAAAAGGCAGAAGCTCAAACTGGTCATCTGAACACAGTGCTAAGACAGTCACCTTACGGTCTATATCAATTTTTTTGCTATTTGCTTTACGTCGCACCGACACAGATAGGTCTTATGGCGACGATGGGACAGGAAAGGCCTAGGAATGGGAAGGAAGCGGCCGTGGCCTTAATTAAGGTACAGCCCCAGCATTTGCCTGTTGTGAAAATGGGAAACCACGGAAAATCATCTTCAATGCTGCCGACAGTGGGGTTCGGACCCACTATCTCCCAGATGCGAGCCCACAGCTGCATGCTCCTAACCGCGCGGCCAACTCGCCCGGTATGTCATATAAAGCATTGTGTTTTGTTAGAGACTTGTTTAATTACCCTCTTCCTAGCGAAGTTACAATCAAACGACGGCTAAGGCAGTTTTCTATTTTTCCTGGATTCATTGAGTTGAGCATTAATATCTTAAAAATACAGTCAAGTCTTTTTACAAATTTCGACAGAGATGTTCTCAGCTTTGATGAAATGATGATTAACAACGACTTGTGCGTTGATGAAAATGAAGAAATGTGCTTTTTTTTGCTAGTGGCTTTATGTCGCACCGACACAAATAGGTCTTATGGCGACGATGGGACAGGAAAGGCCTAGGATTTGGAAGGAAGTGGCCGTGGCCTTAATTAAGATACAGCCCCAGCATTTGCCTGGTGTGAAAATGGGAAACCACGGAAAACCATCTTCAGGATTGCCGACAGTGGGGTTCGAACCCACTATCTCACGGATGTAAGCTCACAGCCACGCGCCCCTAACCGCACAACCAACTCGCCGGGTAAAATCAAGAAATGTATAGAGGACCCCATGATAATGTCCAAGTCATTGTAATGAGAAGTTTAGCTCAAGAGTGGATAAAATCTATCTACTACAACTTTGATACAGCGATGTCAAGAGAACTGTTAGTAGAAGTAATTCGATTCGTAGAAACTACTGCATTTAAAGTTAGAGCAATTGTATGTGACATGGGACCTTCAAATAGGAAAAATATGACTTATCCGAGTATTTCGTTGGACAAACCCTCACTGGAAAAACCATCAAGTAAAGAACGTAACATGTGGTTTTCTTGTGATGTGCCTCATGCACTTGAATTACTGCGGAAGGATATCAACTGAAAAGTGGGCAATCTGTTACAAAAGAAGCATTTACAAAATTAATTGAAATGCAAAGTGAGGGCGAATACCTGAAATATGCGTGTATTCTTTCAATGAAGCATATTCTTGTGACTGGAACGGAGAGGCAAAATGTACGGAAAGCCAGTGAACTGTTATCACTGACTGTGAGTAAAGCAATATGTCACAACTTTCCAGAGCTCAGCTATGTAGGCGAGACTGTAATCACTATTAATTATGGATTTGACGTCCTCAACTCCCGTGTCCACATGTGTGGTACAAACAGCTTAAAAAGTGCCTATGGGAATTGTGTAGAGCAACAAAATCATGCTCATGGCAAATTATTCGAATTAATTTCCACCATTGGAACCTCTTTTCCCTAAAAACGAGTGACCCCTGAGATGGTGGAAGAGGCTAACGTTTCTTCAGGGGCTTTTCACCAGCATTCCACCGACCAGTACACATTTATAAATAATTACTTATACAAAAATATAATGTTAGGTTTTTACAATACTACTTAATACCAACAACCCGCCAAAACAACGGTAAAAAGCATCCCGTGCGATTGGTCATGTTTCTTTATTTTTAGAAATAAAACTCCGTATAAAATCGTTCTAAAATCACTGGGTGGATAGAAAATACGAAAACCGAAATGTAAATACTTTATTTGCATGGCGAAAGATAATTTAGTACTGAGAAGGCCACTAGAATTGTTCGTGTTAAGCAGTGTTATTTTATTACTTATAATGCTCTGAAAAATAACTTACTGAAATAAATTACAACATAATTTTCTACACATAACAACTGGCAATTATATTTGACAAAATTGAAATATATTAATCAAGTGGTTAAATAAAAACAGGCAAATCATTAACAGAAACGCACAATTACAATGGGTCGTATTCATTGCAAGCTTGGCAGTGGAGGCCACATGACGTCACCAGACAAAGCGAGCCTGTGCGTGACCCCTACCGTCTAGTCTAGTATCCGTGGCAGGCAGTAAATAGGATTGAGACGGCGTGGCGGTGCTTGTAGGCACACTGCCGCATAGGATTCTGGGAGCGTGATCAGACCTATGTGTATAGACCGTTGCCTACGTTATAATACAAGGCCTTGAAATAGAGCCCGTAAGACGCTATCAAAGTGGTAACGATGAAGCTCACTGCTGGGCCGCTGGTATAGCTTATTTCCCCCCTGTCTACCAGGTTCGCACCTTTGAGTTGGTTGTGAATGTGCGTGTTCTTCTGATGTTAAGCACTAGCAGTTCCAGTCATGGTTTATTGCTGTGCTTCTTATTGTCATTCGCGAGAATTTAAAGGTAGTGAAATTTAATTTCACAAGTTTTCAGTGAATGTTCGATGTTGGAAACATTATGCGGAGGAAGCGTTATGTGCGCATGAGATACAATATCCAGCTTAGGCCCCTGTTCCTAAGATTTAATTCCAGTCACGTCATGCAAATCGTGCGATCCCAACATTTGTCACGGGACATTTTTTGTAAACAATGCTACCGTGACAGGCGATCATTTGAGAGGCCTTTTTAAACTTCAGAAATATTCGGTTATGACGCCAGTAAGGAAACTAACCAGAAAAGTAATTTGCCCGACAAATTGGGAGAAAATGAATGTAGCCAGAAATAAAATTTTATTTTTCTCTGAAACAATCGCTGGTTTGAGAATTATGAAGGTGGTTTGTCCCGAAAGCATTAAAGACAGAGACAGTTTAAAAGAAACCATATATTTTATAAAGCATCATATGTAACGGTTTGATGAGCATGACGTCTGCAACACTTCACATGAGGCTTATTCCAAGAATGAGAACAAACTGGCATTTTCCAGCATTGAAGATGAATGCCTAAGTTGGTTAATTAATGATTTGCTGTCATATATTAAGAAAATTAAAATGCATTCAGAGAAAGCGGGAAGATTCACGTGGGATACATATCAGGCATTGGACTTGACTACCCAGTCGATTGTGGCCTGCGTAAAATACTTCATAAGTATACATTTGCATTATATTTTGCCGAGGAACCTAACAAGCGATGATATCGAGCTCTTATTCAGCGACCTACGACGCAAAGCTGGGGGATAAAGGGAAGGCGCACACTGTACGAACCAGTTTACTACAATCAAAGAGATTCTCAGATCGATGAAAAAAAGACAGAAGGCATAAAATTCGCTAGGATGTGCAAATTTCGCGGCTTTCTAGGCACATAATGTCTATCATTACAGTACCCTTGCAAGGTAAATTACATCAGGTCTGTCTGAAATATACAGTACTTAGCTGTAAAGTGTTGGTTAGTATAAATAAATATAATCAAATTGCTTCAGGAACAACAGCTACAATGTTTGGTATTTCTGACGTTATGGTAGCTGGGTACTTAGTGCGTATGGCAGAATAATAGACTGCTAAGACTGTTTAGAACACATCTGTTCTCCAGCTACTCCAAGTCCAATATTGTGTCTTATTAGTTTACAAGGTCGAGGAGCCCTCTGATACCCGAAATCATCATTTGTGTCACTTTTGCCGTGCACGACGGAATTTATCACCTCTGCTGTGCAGAACTTGGCTCGAAGACAGTTACTAAAAATGTGTACTCTAGGAAACGAATTACCGAGTTCGATAGCTGCAGTCGCTTAAGTGCGGGCAGTATCCAGTATTCGGGAGATAGTAGGTTCGAACCCCACTGTCGGCAGCCCTGAAGATGGTTTTCCGTGGTTTTCCATTTTCACACCAGGCAAATGCTGGGGCTGTACCTTCATTAACGCCACGGCTGCTTCCTTCCTGCTCTTAAACTTTCCCTGTCCCATCGTCGCCATAAGACCTATCTGTGTCGGTGCGACGTAAAGCAAATAGAAAAAAAACCGAATTTATAACTAGATTATTTATAAATAAATTATAACTAAATTACATATTTTTCCTCCATGGATCCGGTGGCGGCGCACTGGCCTCTTACCGCTGTGTTCCGTGGTTCAAATCCCGGTCTCTCCATGTGAGATTTGTACTGGACGAAGCGGGGGAGGGACAGGATTTTCCCCTATTATTCCGGATTTTCCTGTCTTTCATTCCATCAACATTTTCCAGTATAATTTCATTTCATCTGTCAGTTATTAATCATTGCCTCGGTGAAGTGAGACAGGCTTCGGCAGCCTGCACAGTTCCTATCCCCGCCACTAGATGGGGGCTACATTCATTCCATTTCTGAACCGGTTGAAACTGAAAACGAGCTGTGGATTTTAATTATGTATTTCTATATGTGCCCATGAATTCTTTAAAATTATACAAACAACAAATACAGATAAATCATTTCTTGTCTAGATATCATACGATGAAAGAAGGGAAGATAGGATTCAGCCAATTTAGTAATGAAACAATTCAAATTTGTGATGTATACCACTTGCAATAGTCTGGCAAAAAAAATTAGCGGGAATATGTAAAGCGGATTTTTCTTGTCGTTAGTTCTACGGAAGTTCAAAGTTCTTGTTCCAGACTAGAGATGGGAATAACATACATTTTTTAATCACAGTTATAACTGTGATTGCTACTTTTCAGTATCTGTTATTTTTACCTGTGATTTCATAACAGTAACTAACAGCTAGGGATGGCAGTTTTAAAAAAAATACCGATATTTCGATATATTGAAAACTTATTTTCGATAATCGATATTTATTGCACATAATATATCGGTATATTCAAGCGATATCGATATATCGTAACCCAAGAGTAACTACAACATCATCACCAGATCTCAATGCATAGACTATATATCAATATTGGTTTATTCTGCCTGTGCACGCGACTGGTTGGTTGAGTTTATCTTGCTACTGGAATTTGCGGTTTAATTATCCATCAACGGCTGCTAATTTCAGATGACCACTAGCCTGCACGGTTGCTAGGGTTATACTTCTATAACACAAATTTTCATTCACCCGCAGCCACAATAGTAGAAATGGCTAAAAATAGTTAAGAATATGATGCAGCATCTACCGTGCAAGTATTTATGGTTTTATCATTGCATTGATAGGATAAACAAGGAAGAGGAAAGGAAGCGGCCGTGGCCTTAAGTTAGGTACCATTCCGGCATTCGACTGGAGGAGAAGTGGGAAACCACGGAAAACCACTTCGAGGATGGCTGAGGTGGGAATCGAACCCACATCTACTCATTTGACCTCCCGAGGCTGAGTAGACCCCGTTCCAGCCCTCGTACCACTTTTGAAATTTCGTGGCAGAGCCGGGAATCGAACCCGGGCCTCCGGGGGTGGCAGCTAACCACACTAACCACTACACTACAGAGGTCTTACCACGCTTACGTCTCTTGGTTAACTGTTTTGTTAAAACATTCAAATTTACGTGCAAACCAGATTCAGAATGACATAAAATCAAATGAAATTTTCCAATCATTTAGCAATACATAGAAGCAGATTCGAACAAATCAAAACATTGTTGATGGCTTCAAGCATGCTGCACATTTTAACAGACTTAAATTCTTAGCTGCCGCCTTATCTTATAAAGTAAGGAATCAATCAAATTCGGAATTATATACAAACAAATTAAAATTTTTAATCATTCAGTAGTATGTACAGATAGATACAAACAAATTAAATATTTCTTGATGGCTTCAAACAAGTTGCATATTGTTAATAGATCCCCGATTTATAGAACTTCAATATAATTTCAAATCCTTGTATTTTGGAAAAGAAATAATTTTATATCGAGATATATCGCTATTTTGTTTTGATAGTAGGATAATATCGGCATGTCGATATCGAATGAAATATCGATATTTATTATATCGGAACGTCCCTAGGTGTTATCGATGCCTACAAAAGTAAAGGCCTCAGCATGCACGGTCTCTTCAAGTACTAAATTGACAAAGTAGCCGCAGTTCAAATATCGCCGCTGGATGTGAGGTTTTCCCTCCATTCCTCAGCACGATTCCAATTGGCATTACGATAATAACTTGCACATAAAAGCACATTACAAATATAAAACATTGCGTTTTGAGTAGGAAAGTGATGTTTCTATGATGTTTAATGAAGAAAAATAAATGTATCACCGAGTAATTCAAGATGAGCTCATACGAATCAGGTAGTATAATTGCAACCGGAAAGTACACATCCTAATAAAAATGAAAATACTTCATAGTATATTTTAAAACACTGCAGTATTCACAGAGCCTTCGTCGATGAATGCAGAGTGGGTCTCGGCCCACAAGTGGCCACGGCTGGTCCGTGGTCCAACAGCTCTGCACTCCGACCGGCCAACCGAGCAGAGGAAAGGGTGGCTCTTCGTCTCTGTATTCGGGAGACTGGACAGGGCTGGACCTCACGGCTGGTCTCCACTGTCGGTTTTCCTGAGAATGGTTTTACGTGGTTTTCCATTCTCCTGCAATAAGGCAAATGCTGGGAGGCTTCCTAGTATAGGCCACGGCCGCCAACCCCCTCACCATCTCCGAGCATCTCCTTCGCCGTAACAAATCTCCCGGCCTCACAGACGGCGTCACCATCTAAGAGGCCCGCCTCCTCCTTCAGGGGAGGAATTAAAACATTTTAGTATTAGTACGTAACCTAGTCTTGCCATGCAAATACCCTGAAAAAAAGTGTTGACATTGATTGCGACTAGTTTTAGTAGAAATGCTAAAACACGTGCTTTCAAAATGTTCACAACATACTACAGACTTCGAGGAAGGTTGCCACATGCTATTTTTCTCGTCACCGCGACATGACATAATTAAGACCCATTTTTCTCGTAGTTCCACATTTGCTCGTGGAAATAAATGCCACTACCTTTCTGAAGTTTACTTTTGCAGAATGGTGCACAGCAATAAACCATTGTTTATCACGCGCAATAAACATCTTGTGAATAGAATGTTTACAATAAATACTCTCTCGGCTCTTGTATATTTATCAATATGCACAAAACATTTTCTTAATGTAAATCCACAGCCTGTTTAGAGTCATTTGTCCGGGTCAGCAATGGAACGAATTAAGCCCCATCTAGCGGCGAGAATAGGAAATTTCCCGGCTGCCGAAGCCTGTCGCATTCCTCTGGGGCAATGATTAATGACTGACAAATGAAATGATATTTGAGAGTGTTGCTGGAATGAAAGATGGCAGGGAAAACCGGAGTACCCGGAGAAAAACCGGTCCAGCACAAATCTCATATGGAGTGACCGGGTTTTGAACCACGAAACCCAGCGGTGAGAAGTTGGCGCGCTGCCACCTGACTCGCGGAGGCTTCTATTTTCATAACTTTACGTTTAAATATAAACCATATACTCATCACAAGCTGAATACACAAATCAACGCCTTTTATAATGAATTTTAAGGCTTATCTCACCTAAACTTACCTTTTTCCTTCACAGTTTCCATATAGTCTGTGTTGTTAAATGGTGGAGGGCTAACACGAAGTCTAGCGGTGACTCTGGAACTAGAACGTATTTCGCGCTGTGTAAACTGCCGTGCGGAGGCAACTGTGTTACATATTCCACCGTTTGTATTCGAATTATAGTCCGGCCTACCAGAGGCTCAGAGCAAGGTATTGATTAGATTGGATATTTCCAGGTTGCAATTCCACCTTCACTAGCACCATCTCTTGCAGAATTATCGGCGTTCTCTAGTGCGGATGTTGTTAATGAAAATAATAATTCAAAGAAAGACGATATATTAATGGAAAAACCGATATATTATTCGATAAATCGAATCAAAATTTCGATATCGATATATCGATAAATCGAAAGGAAAATATCGGTATTTCATAAAAACCGATAAATCGTTGCCATCCCTACTAACAGCAGAGTAAATTGTGTGCCTTACTTCTTATACAATGTATACAATGTATATACCAGTAGTGGCATAAATAAACATATTTTCACATTGTAATTTTTAAGCTGTACTGAACAGGCTAATAAATGTTATGGCCATGATTTAAATTACTTATACGTATTACACAGCATATAATGAATGTTGTACACCATCAACTTTTTCTTTCAGTTCAATACTTCACAGGAAACACTTTCAAATCTTGTTAAAGATTGTTCAACACTGCTGAAAATTTGACAAGATTTGGCAGGGTTTGATAGCCTTTTTGTTTTACAACGGAGAGAAGGTAAGCGTTAGTCCTAGTTCTTGGACTAGCAGTGGGGTATATTCTAAAAAACAGGAGAAACGCGCAATAAAGCATAATTCACATGAGTAAAATAGTAATGTGGTTACCTTCAACATAATTTTGGCAAAACGTTTACTGCCATGACATCATTTTCAGAGGTTATGTTATATTGCATTTACTCACATGAATCAAATAAAAATTATAGCAATGCAATGGACATACATGTCTTACTACACGAGAACATTTTAGGAATCCAATAATAATATATGGGAATATCGGCATAAATCAAACATTGCTGATAGTGTTTACTTATAGGTAATAAACATAAAAGCTGTCCACTTCCTTGTGATATTTGAGTGAAGTTATCGTCAATGATATTATAGAACGACCATAATGACTTGTTTTCCTTCTTTTCGTTGAGATCTCCATTTTAATGCCACAATATTACCCACAACACTAACAATAACCGCGGCAAATTTAAAAGTAACTGTTCATCAGCTGTAAAAACAAAGGAGCAAAAGTGTAGGTATATTTTTGTGAGTGCTCTCTATCGGATATTGCTGGTGATTCGATTAGGTGACCACGGCTCTACGGTGCGCAGCGAAGTATCCAGTCGGCCGTGAGGTGACAGGCGACCATCTAGGTAGCTGCACGGTAACAATCACAGCTACAATAAGCGGAAATGTCGGCTGCAAAGTTACTCTTGTGCACGGCACTGTGACTCGAGAAGGTGAGAGACGGGCCTCTGGGTAGCAGATATAAGAACCCCTCTCCTATTGGCTGCACGGTAGCAATCACAGCTAAGCGGGAAGGTCGTCTGCAAAGTTACAATCCTATTGGCTGCACGGTCACAATCACAGCTAAGCCAGAAGATCGACTGCAATTGGTCGGCCGGTAGCAGTCCCAGGCTCTCAGCTGCGTCGAACTTTATCACGAGCGCTAGTAGCAGCGTCACACCACGGCTGACCGGATTCCTCGCTGCGCTCCTTAGAGCTAGCTAGAGCAACGCATCAAGTTTCCAATGTTGCCACTCGAGTTCGTTGTTACGAGAATGTCTATAAATACTCCAAACCAGTTCATTTCAGTTGCCTAATTCGGCACATTTTAAATACAAATATGTTTTAAATCAGTTTAATGCATGTTTTACAGCTAACAGTTATTCTTCGAACAGGACGGAAAAATTGTAAATCACAGATATTTTGCTCCATCAATCACATATTGTGATTGCTACTCTTTGGTATCTGTGAGTAAATAAGAGTTCGTGATTGTGATGCACATCTCTATTCCAGACTCTTTTGAATGTCATCACGACTTTAAATAAATGTGATAGAAAGGAATGTCTTAAAAGCTGGATTATTAGGCAGTAGCACGGGTGGCCGAGATTGGTTGCGCAGTAGATGTTACTTTTCCCTCGTCCTGCTCGTGACGTCATAACAGGAGCACCGTGACTGTGTAGCATACAACCGTACGTGTATGTCATTTCGTTGTTTATATATGTCTGCCTTATAAAGAAAGGATTTCCACGTAATAACTATACGTAATTTCTTTCCGTATATTGCTGTTGGTTTACGTAGTGGCCTACTGTATTTTGCGTAGTGTGTGTGGCGTAGTTCGTTTCTGTGAGATCTATGTTAAGTTGCTGTGTTTCGTGCAGTGAGGTGCGCTTATTTTCTTTTCGTTAGTTGCGTGAACAGTGTAATAGTAGCTGGAGTGAAATTTATGTGTTCATTGTACAGTATCATGCCGTTAATGATTCACCGACCGAGCTCGATAGCTGCAGTAGCTTAAGTGCGACCAGTATCCAGTATTCGGGAGATAGTGGGTTCGAACCCCACTGTCGGCCGTCCTGAATATGGTTTTCCGTGGTTTCCTATTTTCACACCAGGCAAATGCTGGGGCTGTACCGTAATTAAGGCCACGGACGCTTCCTTCCCATTCCTAGGCCTTTCCTGTCCCATCGTCGCCATAAGACCTATCCGTGTCGGTGCGACGTAAAGCAAATAGCCAAAAAAAAAAAGATTCACTGCAATCTACAGCGACACCTGATTGTTCAGCAGAGGGATTTCGGTACCTCGCCGGCTACATCGCCGACCGTGAAAGAAAATATGACAGGTCAATGCGAAGTCCCACTGGGGAAATGCTTTCCATTTCTTCTGGTACAGCCCCTGTGGGATGGATAGAAATGTTATCTCGGGGAGGTCTACTCGTTCCATCGTTAGAATGGTAAACCAAATAAAGGAATTTGAGTTAATTTTCAGGGACACTCACGGACGTGCCGAACTGTGACGCATACCTAACATTATACGCAAAGTGTGTCAAATAATTAGCAGTAAATTCCCCGCTGCACCAACAGAAATATTAAAAATGTATGTTAGAACGAGAATATTTATACGCATACGACAAATGAACATTCGGACAAGAACTGAATAATCCATAGCAGCTCATCAGCGGAAAGCACGACAGTGGATTTCATCTTCAAAAGCAACCACTCTATGACATCTAATCTCACAGGTAGAACTGTGTTCTAATGAAGTGTTTTCCTGTTCTTTCTTATTGTTTAATTTTTTTAAAGTAGACTATCTATGCGGAGCCTCCGTGGCTCAGACGGCAGCGCGTTGGCTTCTCACCACTGGATACCGTGTTTCAAATCCCGGTCACTCCATGTGAGATTTGTGCTGGTCAAAGCGGAGGTGGGACAGGTTTTTCTCCGGGTACTCCGGTTTTCCCTGTCATCTTTCATTCCAGCAACACTCTCCATTATCATTTCATAGCATTTATCAGTCATTAATAAATCAATTTAGGAGTGGCGACCCCATTTTAATAATAGCCTACATATGGTTCATTCATTATATCTCTGACCCGGTTAAGGACTGGAAAACAGGTTGTAGGTTTTCTAGGACTATCTATGCACGGTTTCGAATATCAACTTACTTCTGCTGCTGTTATAATATGTGTTAAGCTTTAAACTCGATACCTGCGGAAGTGAGTCAGTATATCGTATGTTAACATACGGTAGTTCCATCACGGAATTTCTGCTGTAAAGATTTAATATGACAAAGTTTTCATATCTCTAAATATTTATGTTTACAGATTTGAAAGCGCGTAACATTCCTTAAACTAAATACAGGAACTTGGAAATGTTAATAAATTTCAAGCGTTGGTCAGCGTGCCGTCACGTTACATTTACGCCTTATTCGTAACGGAAATAATGAAAAGTTACTATGCTGTACTCTTTTTCAATCTTATAACAGCAGTAATCTTTATGTCTGGTCTGCAATTAGTTCTGAGAAACTGTAATGTTTGTTGATGTTATGAGATTCCTACTGATTTGCGCGCTCTGGGCTCGGCTGCTTTGCTCCTACTGTGACGTCATTTCGTTAACCAATAGCAGCTCGGCTCGCGTTGAGCCCAACCTTTAGTAGTGTTTAAGAACTTTGGGCAGTAGCATCTGGCTGATAAAGTAGACCTGAGGGAGTTTTAAAATAATAATAATTATCGGTGGAAAACGATAAATAAAAATGTAAACAAACTCTGGGATGGGTATAAAGCAATTGCTGAAGAATGTAGAAACAGGTTTGTCGCTTTAAACGTGGTAAGGAATGGTAAAGACCCATTAAGTTTTAACACAGAAGTAAAGAGAGTAAGAAGATAAAGATGAAGATTGAGCTGGAATCGAAGAGGACAAATTCGGGCAAATATTCGTTTATAGGAAGGGGAGTTAGGGATTGGAATAACTTGCCAAGGGAAATGTTCAGTAAATTTCCAATTTATTTGCAATCATTTAAGAAAAGTGTAGGAAACCGACAGGTAGGGAATCTACCATCTGGGCGACTGCCCTAAATGCAGATCAGTAGTGATTGATTGATTGATTGATTGATTGATTGATTGATTGATTGATTGATTGATTGATTGATTGATTGATTGATTGATTGATTGATTGATTGATTGATTGATTGATTGATTGATTGATTGATTGATTGATTGATTGATTGATTGATTGATTGATTGATTGATTGATTGATTGATTGATTGGTACATTTATTGACGGAAGGATGTGAATTTTTGAAATAAATAGAGTTGTAAATGGCTTTGGATGCAATGAGAAACTGAAAAAACTTAGTAGTGCACCCGCCCCCTACCTAAATGGCACCGGCATGGAATCTACAGGGTCGCGCATGGGTCAAGTAGAATTAAAATAAATAGGCGCTGAACTAAAGTAATCTTAAAGGCATACAGGGGAGGAGAAGCGGGGCATACATAACTAAAATGAGAACACATTCGAATTAAGATATTGAACTCACAAACCGGTTTATTTAACCTTAATGATGATGGGAAATGACGCATTAAAATACACTTATGAATTACATTAAACATTTATAAATGTTTTTTGTGAATTATTATGTGGACATCTGTCCGTTACGCTTGATAGAAATGAGTACGTTTATCGCGAAGCGGTGTATCATGACATGTAGCGAATGGTAGTTTTATCATAACACTGAGGCTATATTATCAGTAACACATAAAACTAACATGCACCCGACAACACGTCTGAGCAATCCCTATTCTAATGAAGACCTAGATTCCCCAATGAAATGACGTAAAAGAAAATACACACATATGATACAACACCTGGGTTCGAACCGACCCTCGCTATTATAGACCTCGCCAGGCTGATGGACAGAACCACCACTGACCTTATTTAAAACCACACATGACATAAAAAACACATAAATCATACATGATATGCAACAAAATACGTAAAGGCACTTTGATCTTTCTTCTGACGCTGTAGGCCTCCTATGCCTACGCTGAGCATCGAACTGACAACCTCTTGCGATGAAGGCAGGGTCCTGTAATCCCTGTCTATATTGTACTCGAACAATTAACAATGATTCATTGCCAAACATTATCATTATCGGCCGGGTCGCTTTGTTAATAAATACACTGCTCTGGCGTGTTAGGTAAATCACATATTTTGCAGTTCAAAGAAGCAAACTTCTCTTTAACATCAATGTCCCTCCTTCCTCAGCTTACGGGACACCCAAACAAAAAAAGAAACACAACTGGGGCAAGGTCAGATGGCCGCGTCCGCCACCCCAAGGGTCAACAGCCCACATAACACGCGTGACATTCCCTTTCCAAAAGGAAACAGTAACACTTCACTCGGAAGTACGTCTACAATAAACTGCGGTCTCAAAGACTCGCGCAAATCACCTTGAATTCAACACATATTTACCCAACAGTATCACGTCATCTTCACAACGCGACTCCGGTATTACAATGCTAATCTTTGCCCGATTATTATTATTATTATTATTATTATTATTATTATTATTATTATTATTATTATTATTATTCCTGCCGTTCTACATGGCTTACCCACTACATTAATCATACCTGGTCATCGTGCGGAATCTATTCAGCAATTACAACACAATTAAGTGCTCGCGCGGCAATTAACATCTGATTACTGACTGCTAATTAATCGATGGTCAGCACATGGTTACTTTATCGTCACACGGCAGTACATTCATTAATTAATTAATATTCACACGGATTGATATTTGACACACGCATTATGATCACTTCCTGGTAAATTTAATCACATAATCAATTTAAATCATATCACTTCCTATCTAAGTATTTCAAAAAGGGTGGGGTTCTTGGCTGTCAGTTCGGCCGCTGAGCCTCGTAGTTACGTGCCTTACACACTGTAGTACTTACCGTTTTACTTGCCATGCACTTATCAAATTAATGATTACTCTAATTAATAACTACTCTCACTGCACTCCCCTAAACTGATTACTCCTGGTCTTCTGACGCCAATAAACAAACAGAATCTCCCAAGAAAGAAATAATTGAATGAATCTCTACCCCATGCAAAGCTAAAGTATTATATTCCCTAAATTATTTACAATCAATTACTCAGACCTGTCGTCGGTTTCCTAAACTAGGAATTAACAACTACGCGCACATTTCGGCGCTCTATTTCAACTGGACTACATCTTTAATCTCTTATAGCGTCAGTTTACAATAAACATTCCCATCCCCTCTGTGCATGCCAGATATTAAAACTTTGTACTCATCTCTATCACCTGATGACACCTTCGTCAGCTCAGGAGGTCCATCCTGAGCTTACTCCTGGTCCATGGGCACCGCGGTGATTACCTCCATTTCCATTCCACCTTGAAGTTGAAGATCCATTGTTTGATGCTGGTGGAGCCGCTGGCAGTTAATCCTGTACACACACAACGTCACTGTTTAATTCACACTCCGGTTAACAGCGTTCGAAGTGAACGTCCGGTCACGATCTCGGATACGACTGCGTAGTCCGCGGTTCAGTACCGAATCCCGTCTATCTCTCAGCCACTACTCAGTCTGCTGCTACGTAAGATTATTATGCCGTAGTAATGATAATAATATTACTTTACACCTCACGCTTTTACAAAAAGTTAACACTGATGTCACGAAGACCCAAACTATACATTGTTTATGCTAACTCTATTATTTCACTTGAAATGGGAATTAACTTCACTTGAACAAAGAACTAACGAGGGCTTAACCGAGCATAGCTTCGCCGTCGATGAGCCGCGAGTCCCGAGTGAAGCTCGTCCCTTACTGCAGTAGTTTTTACAAGGGAGCGCTACCCCTTCCACTAATTTGCGTATTGCCTATTCATGGCATGCTCGAGGTATAATAGTACGGCTAATCGGTGACCAGTATTTAGTTGATGCGATTGAGACATAACCATTCCATTATCCTTCGGTGGATCTCCTTCAATTAATTAAAATCTGTCCGGCTTCCCCCACTCTGTGTGGTGGACTCCCTTGTTCGAGGACGTGTCATGAGAATAACCAGATAGCCCAGTACTTTTCCACGCAGAAACAACACAGTATTCTTTCTTCTTCTGAAAGTTATCAAGAAAAGGGACATTAGACACTCTAAATAAATGTCCCAGTGACATTTATCCCTTTTAAATCGGGAGATGACCCCATAATTCGAGTTTCATTAATTTTCCAGATCGTAGATAATTAAGTTGGCTAGTTCGGATCCAAGATGGCTCCTATATTTCGTTTCGAAAAAGCTGGTTTCCCCTCATTCTCTGAGTCTTAAGGAGGGATGACTTCTCTCGAGTGATGTCACGGGGAATCCCCGTTCATGACCCCTCCCGGATCTAAGGTGGCTTGGCTTACTCTGCGGGCCCCCGCTACACAAAGGACAATACTGCGCAATAAGTCGCAGACAAAGAAATCTCGTAGAATAATTTTTAAAAGACACAATTCATCTATCTTACTGGTAAGAATATTAATTAGTTTCGGTATTACCTCTATTAATGATATGAATATTAATCAATTTCAGCATTGTCTTCCTTAAATAGCATTGCGTGCGTAATTACGTAGATCAATATCAACCAAAGGTCCTTGGGTCATACCCCTGTCGGGTTCAGTAGGACATTGAATCCAGCTAATAAGTCAGTTAAGGATAACATAAGGGCGAGCATAATTGTTAGTCATTAAATTTTTAGTGATAAATGGAAGGATATGTACAGGTACTTTAAGGCAGAGACAGGTTCCCAGAAGGACATTCCAGGAATCATTGATGAACAAGTGTGTATGCGAGGATCTTCTGAAGGCGGAAGGATTAAGTCAGCAGTATGTAAAGATTATTGGTTACAAAGATAATATCCACACAGAGGAGGTGACTAATACTAAAGAAATAATGCTATGAAAACAACGACATTTGCCAAGAGCATTTACTTAGTCGCTTATAAGGGCATACATTATTTAAATAAATAAATACAGAAATAGATAGATAAATAAATAAATATCGGATTCCTTAAAATGTAAATTGCAAAATCTGAAAAAATCGCTGAGGTAGCAAAAGAGTACCTACTCATCTTCATTAACCTGCCTAGAAATGTCTAATATCCATTTCCCCTTCAAGATTTAATCTCTAAGTAACTGATGAAGGAAACTCGGTCTCCATTTTTAGTGGAATCCCATGTGCAACAAGAGACACAACAATTTGCCATGTTTTTAAATTGAATGAATACTAAGGATGTGGACCCCAAATAAAATGAGACGAAGGCCACGGAAAAGAAAAATACTAAAATGAAGAAACATTTTTCACAGTAGTGTGACTACTAATACCACACTCAAGAAACTTTAGATTGCACTAAACTTTAGAAATGGATGTGTTATTAATGCAGAACATTATACTTCTTAATTACAACGAAAATATTTCGATAAAACTTTTGTGTGTATAGTATCCAACCTAACACTGGAGTAGTAACATTATGTATACCACCGCCGTCTCAATCTCTATATACTGCCTGCTCTATGCTATGCGGTTAACATACAGCTTAGCGTGAGCGCTCAGTGTCTCAAAACTCCGCTAGGGGCGCCAGCTAACTCACCCCACCAGCTTATCACCGTACCGACGTTATTGAGATCCTGCGCGTTTACTTCGAATATTTATGTGTGTGTTTCTGGCTCTAAATTGGTGAATTGTTGTGTTACTCTCTGTAAATCAACTTCAGGTGTGATGTTTCATGACGACATGACATGAAGCCAGATGTTGCACCTAGCTAATTTCCGAATTGTCCCTATTAGCTTCAAACTAGAAGAGTAGCTCCACGAAAGACCAGGCAGCGATTTCTTCGTTAAAAATCCTTGAGGGAACAAGCTCTTTAACAAAAGGAAATATATAGGATATCGAGCACACGAGATCCATGTGAACAATGATGTCTCAATTCAAGTTGTCATCCTAACGAGTAATAATGACAGCAGTCATCAGAAGCTCCGATCGAGAATTCTGAGATTGCTAGAAAAGCTGATGAAGATGGACAATGAACTTAAAATACTACAGAGAAAATTCGAATACAACCCAGAAATTGATCACCTGAAGGGAATTAGGGAAGCCTCTAAAGATAATGATCAAATAACTCTTTATCTTTTTGACAAATCTATAATTTTCGCAAGACAAGACAATCCCCGCGCAGTCAGAACAAACCACAAGGTACTGTGTGGCGTAGAAAATAGTATCCCCAAAAGGTTACGAATATGGGAGAACTTCCAGCCTAGTGTCAGCTCCATTGCGATGTACTCTGGACAGGTACACAAGAAATATTGAGTGTGGTGTCGGGATTTCCAATTAGTGAAGGAAAGACCTAAATCTGAAAGTGAAATTCTGCAACCAACAGAGACGATTGTAACAGTGATTGCCGAAGAAATGACTATTAAGGAACGGCTCCTTTACGACCAAACCAGTGATACGTTCGTAGGCGTGGTCAATGTTGAGGGTGTTTACGGCGTAGATATTGGAAAATCTCCTGCTCTCGCGAATAAACTGTTTTTGTAAACTGGCTCTTCCTGCTGCTTACTTCCAGAGGAGTGATGCTTATACTGTACACCTACTGTAACTGGTAAGATTTTAAAAATATATTTTACGTTTCTATATCTTAAATCAGGCTCAAAAGCGAAATGTTAGCCTCCGCATGTGCATTATTTTCTCATTTAGTACCATGTTGAGGATTATTTCTCATTTTGTATTGGTCTTAGGACGAACTCTCATTCAACTAACGTATGTTCTGGGTGCGGTAAGTGCTGCCGTCTGTAATGTCGCTGTAAATGCAATTCTCGCAGGACAGAACAGGCAGTATATAGAGATGAAGACGGTGGTGTGTATACCTTACATCTAGCGAAAAACCTGCAAATATATCGTCCCGTTGTGCTCGCCTTCCCGGCCTGGTACATCTGGTAGACAACGGTTAGGGACATCCGCATAATGTAGCCACATTTCAATAAGTTTATAAAATGTTCAAGAAAAGAGATCTACCCGCCGACGGCGAGATATGACCCGTGACGTTTTCTCTACAATGCATGAAATACTGTATTAAACCAGCCGACATTCCTTGCCTTGTGTGTGAGGTATACGGTGAAACTGCGACGGCGGATGGAATGGTGAGGAAATGAGTTCGGATGTTCAGTGAAGGTCGTCGACATGTGCATAACGCCCCGCAGAGCGGACGACCTTCTGTAAATACAGACGACTTGGTGTGTGCGGTTGAAACAAAAGTTTGTGAAGGCAGGCGATACATATCTGCGCTTTGGGTGGCTTTCATCACAGGTGGTGTCGTTCTATGACGAAGACACATAAAAACTTATGTTTCATTACGAGTGTGCCCGTTCGCATCTCGAAGACCAACTACAAAATGGCGGCGTAGGAAGGTATGGCCCATGCGATCTACTAAGGCAATGAACTTCATATTAATGCAGCGTATAGGAGGCAATGTACGTCACGGAACGGATAATTTTCGAAGACACTGCAGAACAGTAGAAGCTCATTTTGAATTGTTTTAAAAAAATATAGCAGCGGAAGGATTGTTTAAGAATATACTCAAGAAATAACATTCGCAGAAACAAGACGCAAAAACGAGCGGAGCTACACATTTGAAGAATATTCTTGGCTACTGTGGAGAATATTGATTATTTATAATCAGCGATAGCATACGATTAAATTATTCACCGGTGTATGTTAAGAAAAGAGCCGAAAAAAATATATAAATAAATACTTTTTGGTGATATATGATTGACTTGGATTAGTGAGGAGCCACTCTACGATCGAAGGAATAGGAATTCACCATTCTACAATATTGTTAACTTCGTACGAGAGGATAGTAACTACCGAAGCAGTAAACCTAATAACTATTTTACGGAGAAATTTTCAGAGCAAAGAAAACTTCGACGATATTTATAAATAATTGAAATATGGAATATATCATGACTAATTATTGCGCAAATGGAATTCTTTTCGTGGTCTACAGATTCAAAATGATGACTGTCTGCTAAATTAACAAGATGGACTGAACTGGGGATATGCACCGTCGAGCCAGAGGACCAGCTGTGGATGATTGGACCGGCCAACCAGTGGACATGATGACGTGGATGAGGACCGGCCAGCCAAAAGACCGGACGAGAAGGAGTGGACCGGCGAGCCATGTGACCAGCTGATGACCATGAGCGTGCAATCCAACCAGAGATCCAGATCCGATCTGAGGGTCTAGCCGCAACCGAAGGATGGAGCAACAACCAGATCAGACGTAGCAACTGACGAGCTAAGTCCATACATTTCTTTAGTAGAGTAGTTTCGTGTAATCTGCACCCTCAATCTAACTTGGCATGTGCTGAATATTTGGTGATATTTTTGGAGTAATTAAGAACGCGTGTGTAATATAAAGTGAAGTGTGAGATATCTAAGATTTTAAGATAAGATGGAAGTGTAGAATTAGAATGCTAATATCACATATACAGGTTACCGCACTTGAATACTTACAGTGGAAACTAGTTTGGATAAAAGATGGAAGTGTTACTTGTGAATACCTTGAAGCAATGAGTCTAATTTACTAGTGAAATTTCGATTAATCTCGCTTACCTGAATATAGATTACGTCACGAAGTACCTGCGCGATACGATGATTATTGTCAAATTAAATATTCCTTTCTTCATTGAAAGAGGGCATTGAACTCGTACTACTGGTGTTAAGATAAAGGTTATTGACTACGTATTTTTACAAGGCAATTCTAGTATATTTAGCATATAGTTTTGGGAGTAATAGCTATATACATATGGCTATATGAAAGCCGGTGTTATGTTAAAGTGTCTTTGGAATAGTGTTGAAATGTGATTATTTATTGGAGTATATTGATGAATAGTTAAAGTATAGAGGTTTGTTTATGTTCTACGGGAAGTGTAAGAATTGCCATTTGACGAGATAATGATATATTAGAATTACAAGGTGAGTTTCTGTGCCATATTTGAAAGTATATGACAAGGTGAGAACATCGCGCAGATGACCATTTTAAGGTAAGATAGACATGCATTATGGTAGAATAGCGTATCGTGACAGTTATATTTATGTCTGACATTGGTAAATAACAGGTACTATGAATAAGAGAGTGCTCTAATGTACAGTTCACTAGAGTCATGACTTAGTATACATCTAATATTTCGTGGTGCGGTGACGTTACAGGATAATACGCAATAATTTCATTCTATACTATCCATACAAGTTGAGTAGCTCGTATACATATGAAATATTGAGATAGAGCAGAACGCTAGAGCACATTGAGCCATTAATAGAGGAGTGTGTGGATTTGAAACTACTTAAAAAATTTAGTTAGATGTTTATTTCTTTTCATGCAATTATGATTTCTATTCGAGTATTTTAAATATGAAGAATATGATAATGGGTAGTTAGGAGCCATATGTCGTAGGCTTTAGGGGGGTATTGTCTTAGCCCGTACGTTGTTACTTGTGAGTACTCGAAATATGTGACCAAATAATCAGAGTCCAGATCTATGAATGATTATAATTTATGAATAGAAAGTTGGTGAACACTTTTACAATTTAATACTCGCACAAGAATATATTTGGGAAATAATTACGTGAAAATATGAGTAGATTTGCGTTTACAATCTAAATCTTTCCCATGTAATTTTATTACGTTTTCAAGTTAACGAATTATTCATTTTATTTCTGCATGACGACTTATATGTTGTGAGGATAATTTTAATAATTAACGGGACAGTATTCGCAATGTGTATTTGTATTTGATTCCATGATTGCTCAGTGATCTCGAATATAATTTGTGAAAATGAAATACTTTTCGGAACATGGCTACGAATATTGAGATATGTATTAATATGAATTTGAACATTAGTTATGAGAGAATGTAAACATTTTTATGCTTTAATTATTTTATTTTATTTGAGCCAGCGCTGACTCTAGACTTTCAATGATTAATTAGTTCTCAAACAATACTACCCAGATTTCACTTCATCTAATATCGAGCATTATTTTAGTCAATAAATAATCTTATATTTTTTCTTAGTAAGTAACTGTGTTTTAATTTCTGTTCGGGTAACGTCTAGTTGTAAGTTAGTTAATAAGTTTCATAGAAATAAGCAATCGATTAGTTCTACAAGTGAAAAGAGATCCCCTTTGAAGTTATTGGACACTGGTTCGTACCTGTGCGTGTAGATACTCCTGTGGTGCGTATTCCAGCGGACAAATTCTCATTCGAAACCACGTAAAATAATTAAATATAAAATCACAGATTTTATGAGCGGAAAATGGAATACCCTGAGAAGAAATCAAGAGCTACCGGGATAACTTTGCACTGACCGCTGCAAGGAGCGGGTGCAAGTTATAAATGGCTGCCCAATCGTGGAGCAATTAATGAGAAAGGCACCGCGGAAGATAAATGTCGCACCAATCGTGGGGCCCGATTTAAGAGAAAGACACCGCGGGAAATTAAAAATAGTTGCCCAATCGTGGAACAATTAATGAGAAGGGTACTGGAATTAGTCGCCAATAGAAGTTGATAATGTCGCACTAATGTGGGACGATTTAAGAGAAAGACACCGCGGGAGAGTTGAAATAGCTGTCCAATCGTGAAGCAATGAAGAGAAAGACATCGCGGGAGAGTAAGAAATTGCCCGATAACTCACACTACTTAATCGGCAGTCCAGTGTTGAAGCTCGAAATGTAGGTATCGGGCATAGAAAAAAAGAGTCGCCAATGTATTGAGTAATTTATTTAATTATTACCACATTGTAGCACCTGTGAAGAATATTGATAAGGAATTATTGTTGTTTAGTAGATGATTGCTTTTCTTTAACAACAGTAAGATAGGATAAGGTGATTTTAAGTTAATATGAAATGAAACTTAGTTGATTTTAACCATGGTAAAGGCTGATGGCCATACATATAAATATTGGATGCCGTATAGCGGAATTTTAATTTCTTTATTTCGTAACATGTTCCGAAATGAAATCGAAATCATAGATCTGAACTCATGGTCTGGTTGTTGATGGTCTATCTGGTGGGATGGTGCCGATCTCCAGGAAGGTCCATCTATATTATTATTCAGTGAATAGAAAACTTGACACTAGTGCATATAGTGCAAACTTTGAACTATTTTAAACCTTGTAGACTAAGTTATTGTGGTGTGTGTGATATTATATATTATATTCTATGAACTTAGAGGATTGTTAGGCAAATTAGTAATTTTTAACAAAATAGAGGGTTTATTAGAAATCTTGAGAGATTGTAACGAAGATATTGAATTCGACATAAAATGGCAACACAGGGTAGAGTACAGACAAGAAGGGAACAGGAAGAGGAAATGAGAAGAGCACAAGAGGAACAAGAAGGAGCTCCATTATGGTTTCTCGAATATTTGAAACAACAAGAAGAGAGAGAGAAGAAGCTTGATAAAGAAAGAGAAGGAGAAACAGGAGCGTGAAGAAAAAGAGAGGAAGCTGGAAGAAGAAAGACAGAAGGAGAGAGAAGAAAAGGAAAGAAGGCGGACGGAAAAGGAGCGAAAACAGCAAGAATGGTTCAGGGAATTTCAAAAGGAACAAGAGAAGAAACTAGAAGAATGGCAACAGAAACAAGAAGAGAAAGAACAGGAAAGGGAATCAAGATTCCAGAGATGCATCATTGAGATGAGAGAGGAAAGAAGAGAGGATCAGCTAAAACAGAAAGAATCTTTAGAAGAATTTGTTAGGAAAATAGAAGATGACAAAGGGATGATCGATGAGTTACGCAAGAAACAAGAAGAAGCGACTTAAGAAACAGCGAAAACACGGTCGGAAGTGTATGAAGTTAAGAACGAAATTCAAAACATGCAGATGAGGTTGACGGAAACCATGGAAAATAGAAACAGAGAGATGCACGAGGAAATAAATAAAATAAATGAAATGGTAACAGAGAGCCAGGAAACGATCCGAAAATTGGAAGAAGAGAAAATAAATGAAATAACGACTGGCATGCAAGGATTAAATCTAAGACAGCAAGACTTAGATGAGAAATATGACCAAGCTGCGAGCAAAGTAGCACAGAAAATTTATGAATTGAAACAGAAGATAGAAGATAACAAGGTGGAATCGGAACGAAAAATCGAAAAGACAGAAGAAGAGATGAAACAGATTAGAAAGGAAATACAGGAGATAAAGGTGGAATCACACACGGCGAAGTCTATGGCCTCAAGCTCTAGCGATAGGCAAAGAACAATAGAAGTACAGATTAATGAGAGAGAGAACACACCTTCAGGGATAAGCGACCCAACTAGAAGAGATCTAGAAATATTAAACGGTAGTAACCAGAGTGAGGGAAGCACGATAATTAATATCATTAAAAATTACGACGACCGACCGAAACATTTTGACGGTTCGGCTAAGACCTCACCGAAGCAATTCCTTAGGGACATAGAGGAATATTTTAAGGAAGGAAAGATTCAGGAGGAAAAGAAATTGCGAATTATTGAAAAACATCTGGACGGGAACCCAAATATTTGGTTCCAGGCTTTTAAGTACACGTTCCACAACTATGATGAGTTTAAGGTAGCTTTCCTGAGGAAGTTCTGGGATCCTGAGATCCAGCAACAGCTAAGATTAGAGCTGTACTCGAGGAAATTTTCGACTACAGGCCAAACTCGCTACAGCGATTTCTTCTCGTTTCAGTTTCATCGTTTTCAGGACTTAGATTCTCCACCTAGCGAACTGGAGGCGATTAAAACTATTCAGAGGCAATTACCACTTGAAATACAAAGATTACTAGCAGCCTCTGACATACAAACTGCTATTGACATGGAGAGGCGGTTAAGACAGATCGACCTAACGACATCGTGCTTAATAGAGAGGAACCCCAGAAATCTTAGACAAATAGAAGCAGTTAATACAATTAGTCCCGAAATCACCAATCACGGACTAGATAAGGGTGATGAGATTAGGGCAGAAGATTGTATCAGAGCCCAAAACAAAGAACCGAGAAAATGTTATTGCCAGTACAGTGGACAACAGCACGGAAGATGTGGGCAAATTGGAAATAGTTTCCAGTATAGGAATAATACTCGATATGGGAACAATAGAAGTCAACCATGTCAGAGGAACAGGAGGCGATACGGTGAGAGGAGAAGTCCTGCCCAATATAATCAAAATGAAGAGAACAGGCGATATCTCCAAGAGCTGAGGGAACAGAGACAAAATAGGAGCCGATGGGAGGAAGCCATCAAAAATAAGGATATAAACGGCGACCTCGAAGGCGCAGAAAGTCTCGAACTTCAGAATTATAAACGAAGGAGACAGGAAGAAGGCTGGAAAGAGCATGAGAGCCATGGGAACACAGACAATTCCCAACCATCAGAGCGAAAAAAAAAAAGAAAAAAAAACGCCGATGACGAACTAACTAGACACGAAATTGTAAATATTAAACCGTTTGAGAATATTGTCAAAATTCGCAGTTGGGTAGTAACACAAACAGATCACTGGGACATTCAACCCGAGGATTAAATCAGAGAGGATACCTGTCACGAAACCCAACCTAAATTCAAGTTACCAGTAATAGTTGTGAGAGTGTTCGACACCCGGTTGTACTGTTTAGTGGACTCTGGAGCTAGCATAAGTGTAATGTCACATACCTTATTCCAAGAGCTAAGCCAGAAAATAGAGATACCGATCATACCTGTATCTGGTGTAAAAATCCGAGGTATAATTCCAGACAAGTCAGTAGAGTGCAAGATACAAGCCTATTTAAGTATAAAGATCGGAAAATATGAATTCGAGCACCCATTCATGGTTAAGAAGAAAATAAAATACAACGTCATCTTTGGAATAGACTTCATGATAAGTTCTAGGATGACAATTGACATGGAAAAGGGTGAAATTCGGTTCCCGGTAGTAGAAAATGATGGAAATAGAACTGTAGAAAGAGTCCAAATTAGTAGCACACTTGAAGAGAACGAGTGGTTGAAGATCGAGGGAAAAGAAGTGGATCTATTGGACGGAGAGAGCCATGAACTGGAAGAAAAAGATCTTAGCACAGAAATAGAGCCGGAATTAATCATGAGAATTGAAGAAATCGTTGCAATTGAAGAGGAAAGCTGCGAAAAATCTGAAATTTGGGAGACTATTACTCAAGCTGCGGTATCTGCAGAAGAAAAACGAACGCTGTATAACATCATAAATAAATATATTGAAGTATTTAACGATACCCTCAGAGAACTTGGGACAGCATTTTTACTATGCAGCTAGAGAAAAAGCCAGATCCCCAAGAAATAAATCTAAAGATCCAACAGAGACTCAAGGATCAGTCCCAAAAACGATTAAGAAGAGTACGGAATAAGAAGTACCATGCACCTTTCAAGCAAGGAGATCTAGTTCTAGTCAAAACTGCACCAATATCAAATGCACCAGCAAAAAAATGTGCTAAATTTCTGCCGTTATACAATGGTCCCTACAGAATCGAGCGCATACTTGGGAATAATGCTTATGAAATAGCAAGTTTAAATGGCAAATATCGTAACATACATAATGCATGCAACATCAAGTTCTACTTTCAAGAGAATCAGCATATGTAATAAGAACTTAAGAAACAAGGATATCTAAAGCCAATGAACGACCTACCATCGTAAAATACGCCAGGTGGAAGCATTAAATATCTTTATTAGGACTGATGAAATGAAGAGGATCAGCTGTAAAATACATGGTTACGGGTCATGTAAACAAACTAATGCAACTAAGATAGAATCGATATCAATCTGCTGATATTCGATAATCGAATAGATAATATCGGAATGACAAAGAATATACGAGATGCAAAGTCACATTTGAGTTTCAAGTTAACAATGAGAAAATATATCGTGACCAATATATTTTCTTCGTGTCGGGGGATTAAATGTGCCCGTTCGCATCTCGAAGACCAACTACAAAATGGCGGCGTAGGAAGGTATGGCCCATGCGATCTACTAAGGCAATGAACTTCATATTAATGCAGCGTATAGGAGGCAATGTACGTCACGGAACGGATAATTTTCGAAGACACTGCAGAACAGTAGAGGCTCATTTGAATTGTTTTAAAAAAAATATAGCAGCGGAAGGATTGTTTAAGAATATACTCAAGAAATAACATTCGCAGAAACAAGACGCAAAAACGAGCGGAGCTACACATTTGAAGAATATTCTTGGCTACTGTGGAGAATATTGATTATTTATAATCAGCGATAGCATACGATTAAATTATTCACCGGTGTATGCTAAGAAAAGAGCCGAAAAAAATATATAAATAAATAATTTTTGGTGATATATGATTGACTTGGATTAGTGAGGAGCCACTCTACGATCGAAGGAATAGGAATTCACCATTCTACAATATTGTTAACTTCGTACGAGAGGATAGTAACTACCGAAGCAGTAAACCTAATAACTATTTTACGGAGAAATTTTCAGAGCAAAGAAAACTTCGACGATATTTATAAATAATTGAAATATGGAATATATCATGACTAATTATTGCGCAAATGGAATTCTTTTCGTGGTCTACAGATTCAAAATGATGACTGTCTGCTAAATTAACAAGATGGACTGAACTGGGGATATGCACCGTCGAGCCAGAGGACCAGCTGTGGATGATTGGACCGGCCAACCAGTGGACATGATGACGTGGATGAGGACCGGCCAGCCAAAAGACCGGACGAGAAGGAGTGGACCGGCGAGCCATGTGACCAGCTGATGACCATGAGCGTGCAATCCAACCAGAGATCCAGATCCGATCTGAGGGTCTAGCCGCAACCGAAGGATGGAGCAACAACCAGATCAGACGTAGCAACTGACGAGCTAAGTCCATACATTTCTTTAGTAGAGTAGTTTCGTGTAATCTGCACCCTCAATCTAACTTGGCATGTGCTGAATATTTGGTGATATTTTTGGAGTAATTAAGAACGCGTGTGTAATATAAAGTGAAGTGTGAGATATCTAAGATTTTAAGATAAGATGGAAGTGTAGAATTAGAATGCTAATATCACATATACAGGTTACCGCACTTGAATACTTACAGTGGAAACTAGTTTGGATAAAAGATGGAAGTGTTACTTGTGAATACCTTGAAGCAATGAGTCTAATTTACTAGTGAAATTTCGATTAATCTCGCTTACCTGAATATAGATTACGTCACGAAGTACCTGCGCGATACAATGATTATTGTCAAATTAAATATTCCTTTCTTCATTGAAAGAGGGCATTGAACTCGTACTACTGGTGTTAAGATAAAGGTTATTGACTACGTATTTTTACAAGGCAATTCTAGTATATTTAGCATATAGTTTTGGGAGTAATAGCTATATACATATGGCTATATGAAAGCCGGTGTTATGTTAAAGTGTCTTTGGAATAGTGTTGAAATGTGATTATTTATTGGAGTATATTGATGAATAGTTAAAGTATAGAGGTTTGTTTATGTTCTACGGGAAGTGTAAGAATTGCCATTCGACGAGATAATGTTATATTAGAATTACAAGGTGAGTTTCTGTGCCATATTTGAAAGTATATGACAAGGTGAGAACATCGCGCAGATGACCATTTTAAGGTAAGATAGACATGCATTATGGTAGAATAGTGTATCGTGACAGTTATATTTATGTCTGACATTGGTAAATAACAGGTACTATGAATAAGAGAGTGCTCTAATGTACAGTTCACTAGACTCATGACTTAGTATACATCTAATATTTCGTGGTGCGGTGACGTTACAGGATAATACGCAATAATTTCATTCTATACTATCCATACAAGTTGAGTAGCTCGTATACATATGAAATATTGAGATAGAGCAGAACGCTAGAGCACATTGAGCCATTAATAGAGGAGTGTGTGGATTTGAAACTACTTGAAAAATTTAGTTAGATGTTTATTTCTTTTCATGCAATTATGATTTCTATTCGAGTATTTTAAATATGAAGACTTTTTATTTTATTTTATTTGAGCCAGCGCTGACTCAAGACTTTCAATGATTAATTAGTTCTCAAACAATACTACCCAGATTTCACTTCATCTAATATCGAACATTATTTTAGTCAATAAATAATCTTATATTTTTTCTTAGTAAGTGACTGTGTTTTAATTTCTGTTCGGGTAACGTCTAGTTGTAAGTTAGTTAATAAGTTTCATAGAAATAAGCAATCGATTAGTTCTACAAGCGAAAAGAGATCCCCTTTGAAGTTATTGGACACTGGTTCGTACCTGTGCGTGTAGATACTCCTGTGGTGCGTATTCCAGCGGACAAATTCTCATTCGAAACCACGTAAAATAATTAAATATAAAATCACAGATTTTATGAGCGGAAAATGGAATACCCTGAGAAGAAATCAAGAGCTACCGGGATAACTTGGCACTGACCGCTGCTAGGAGCGGGTGCACGAGTAATGCCTTAAATAACGGAAGAGACTATGTGGAAAATAGTTTAGGATGTTTAGAATCCAAAGAAAATGAAATGATTTCGATATAATGTTGTGTTTCTTTGAAAGAAAATGTGGGTACTTACGAATAGTGACTCATGCGTTCGTCATGCGACAATTTTTGTCATATATTTTTGTTATTTAATAAGCAAGTCTGATAAAAGGAATAACAGAAAATCACAAGTAACAACAACAAGGTTATATGACAGATTTGATATTCCAGCATAGCAACAGAACTTGTGTTACTGGAAGTGAATGGGTGAGATTAAAAAAGGAAAAGACTCCGCTCGCTGCAGTTTTTTGGCAAACTAAACAAGTGTTTTACCACGAAACTGTTACTCAGATTGCAAAACGTACAATTACATATTTGTTTGTATATATATTAGTTACCTTACTGTAATATATATTATGAAGTATTATTAATATTCTGGCTCCTGGCTCAATTTCAAGTCAATGGAATCCTTTCTTTCTTTACCTCATTGGGTTTGGAAATGAAAAGTAATCTCATTTAGAAATGTACATTTTAATAAATATTATAGTTATTTTTACAACCATTAACATTTTATAAATTATTCATAATGTAAAGGAATATGTTTTTAGTAGCCTATACTGTTTATTTCATACAAGGAATGTCTAGTGTGTCTTTTGTACCACCCGGAGGTGGACAAATTAAAATGTTCTAATAAATCTGTTTGTGCTAATCATGTTTGCTGATGATCTTAAGTTGTACAAGGAGGTAACACATGTTAGTGACTGCATTTCTCTAAACAGGGACATTGAGAATACTGTGTCTGCATGTGGAACGTCAATAAAAATCACATTTAATATCAGCAAATGCTTCGTGATGATTTATTCTACGGTGAGTGATCCTTTTCAGTGTGAATACTACATGAACGGACCGAATCTAAAAGGAGTCGAGTCCGTAAATGACTTTGGAGTTCCAATGAGTAGTAACTTATCATTCAGTGCACATACTGAAATAATAGTAAATACAGCACTCAAACAACTAGGTTTTATCATACGAAACGGGAAGGACATAAATAACATTAAGAATTTATGTGTTTTCTGTAACTCAAACGTGAGGTCAAAAATTAGAATATGCATCCGTTATATGGATGCCAAATTAAAAAAACATATATAAATAAAATTGAAAAGGTCCAAAAGAGATTCTTAAGGTTTATTTATTACAAGAAGCAAAATCAGTCAGCATATAGGTTGAGAATATCATATAGACACTTATTAGAAGAATTTAGCTACTATTCATCAAGCACTAGCCGAGAATTATACCATCAACTGTTTCTACACAAAATTATAAATGGCGTTATAGATAGTGGTGATTTACTAGCCAGAATGAATTTTAACGCAAGCAAATCTAACTTGCGTAACTGGACGTACTTTTACAATCCCTTATCCAATATATTAATTCAAAAAAATCGCCATTAGTAAGAATGTGTAGTACGTTTAATGACTTATTCATAAACTACGACATAGATCTCCCAATGTCCCTAACCGACTTCAAAAAATGTCTACTGATTTTCGTTAGTGAATATACTTAAACAATCTGAAAAAGTAGCATCTCATAAAAAGAAAATTTAATTCATTACACTGTCTCTTTGTCAATAATACAAATGGAATTCAATTGTCTATAAACTTCGAGATATTACTTTTACACTGTTAATCATGCACCTGAACTGTTCGCATGTGTGTGTGCCTGCACATAAGGTTTTAGTTCTTCCTTCTTATGTAATCAGGAGCCAGTAATTGTAGCACAATCTAATCCTGATATGTATATAATCCATTGCTGTTTTTGTCATTTGTTCTTCTAAATGTGTTTATTATAATATTTCACAACCTGTTGTTAATTTTTCCTGATCTTTTTCTATTTTGCAATATATATTATTGTACTATATTTTATAATGTCTGTTGTAATTGGAGTGCAACTCTGTTACAGCCATGTGTCATAAATAAATAAATAAATAAATAAATAAATAAATAAATAAATAAATAAATAAATAAATAAATAAATAAATAAATAAATAAATAAATAAATAAATAAATAAATAAAATAAATATGGCCTAGTGCATAACTTTGGCGAATTCGTCTATTTTTTTCTTAATGGAAACATTCCCGATATGAATTTCGGAAGAAAGTTTCAGATTTCCTCTCTCTGAATAGTCTAAAACAGGGCCTCTCAAACGCCCAAAATCTCACGCGTGCAAATCGAGGCGCAAGAGCTCTGTGCACTGTGCATCGGTCACGCTCGGTTCGGCTCGGACCAACGCTTCGTCCCTGGGCTATTCGGCTAAGATCGGCTCAACTCGGCTCGGATTTGGAGCGCTACGGAGCAAGTGAGGAAGAGGGAGACAGGGGGAGCGATCGAGAGAGGCGTGGGGAAAAAGAGAGACATTGCTATTGCTCCAAATCGAGGAGTAGGGTTCTGCACTCTGGCCAACCAAGCGAAGTCGTCTTTTGCACCGTGCACAGTGCATGCAGCAGGCGCATGCACCCTGAGAGGACCTGGTCTAAAATTTTCTGTAAGCAGGCCGTCAATGAACTCTTGAGCTGCGACATACCCTGGTTCCTTTCCTTCTTTGTAAGTCAATTGTTTATACTCATTTATTTTGAATGATTCCTTCGAGCCCTGAGTAAACACTTAGACGTATATTTAAAATGAGTAAGCCACCATTTTTTTCAGTCCTTAGTTTCTTCACTTAGTACTGTGTGAACACAAAATATATGGACTACCTTGTTTTGCCCCTATAATAATCTTATCAAATTTTGATGGCACTGCGAAAGCAAATTGGTTACAAGCTAAGTTCACTCTGATCTTCAATCTCCAATAGCGCCATTTTAATTCGTTCATTCCTTTCTTTCTTTCTTTCCTATTTTTGAAGCGATTTCTTATAAGCTACATAAAGGATATTTCAGTTTTATTGAACCTTTAAGTACAATCATTTACTTTTTAATCTCACCCATTCAGTTTGCCCCTTCAGTCACCCATGAACCCATAGTTACTGAAATTGATGGGTTCGGAGGACGTCAGTGACTAACTTGGTTAACTTTCCTAAGTGAACATTTCTTTCAACCACAAAAGTCTCTCCTCTAGAATGATATAAGGGGTCGAAACCTAAGCACAATGAGTCATGATCCAATACAGCGAATTAAAGATATTATCATCAAAATTGTATTATCCATGGCAATTAATTAAATATTAAGCTAATGTAATTTGTTTAACCTTGAGAAGTGAACATTTTTTCAACCACAAAAGTCTCTCCTCTAGAATGATATAAAAGGTCGAAAGCCGAGCACAATATTTCGCTCCTTTACAACCAAGACTAGCGTATTTGAGCGAAGTCTAGTACTTTCTATACTGTAGCAACATTACAATTGTTTCATTTTCCTACAGACAGTAAATAAAATACGTAGCAACCCTTATTCTCTGAGAGGAGAATGGGGAGGGGACGGAAATCGATTATTTAACTAGTTTGTCGAGAGCAGACGTGGTGTAGGAAATAAATCACAGTCAGGAAGTTTGTTCCGGAGGTGGAGAAATCGTGAATTGTGGTGTGCGTTGGTAGTGAGTTACTGCAGCTACTTTAATTTTTAATTCCTCCGTTTTCTTTTCGTTCTTATTTCAGTTATTCCTTCCTTTCCTTTTATTTTGTTCGCCATACTACAATAGTAGTTCAGTAACAAATATTCCTACCCACTGAAAAAAAGGCAAGGGGAGGAATATTTGTGTATTTCTACCGTGTTGTTCATTCTTCTCCGAACTTTTATTGCGCCGTTTCTTGTTAAATTAAATCACTAGCTCTATACAACTGTTGTTAACTAACATGTTCCATTAAATATGTTTGCTGATGAATGGAGATACATTTTTTGTGATTTTTTTCATTTGCTTCTTTCGGATAAGTGTGATACATCGAACATGAGAAATACTTCAAACACTAAGAACATTGGTAAGGTATATTAGAAAGAATATGAGGCTCCGTGGCTCAGGTGGCAGCTCTCACCGCTGGATTCCGTGGTTCAAATCCCGTACTCCATGTGAGATTTATGCTGGACTAAGCGGAGGTGGAACAGGATTTTCTCTGGGTACGCAGGTTTTCTATGTCATCTTTTATTCCAACAACACTCTCCAGTATCATTTCATTTCATCTGTTAGTCATTAATCATTGCCGCAGAGGAGTGCGACAGGCTTCGGCAGGTGGGACATTTTCTATTCTCCCCGCTAGATGGAGCTTCATTCATTCAATTCCTGACCCGATTTGAACTGGAATCAGCCCGTGTGTTTACGATTACAAAGAGTATACGCTCATTAAGTTTCAACTGTAGCAGAAAATGGACCAAATACGTCTTTCTAAAGTAAAACTGACTGACTTACTGTACACTTTACGTGCATTACATTGAAGTATGCATTTATGCCAACCTATCAGTACCCTTTCCTAATATGGGGTTGGCAAGAGGTGAAATATTATGATATGTTTTAACAGACGGATGCCCTACCCGACGTGAAAGTAGGTAGAGGAGCTAAGGAATATGAAACGAATGATGCTGGTGTATGGATAGGAGCCATATCGGCATTAAACTGAGGTAAATATCAGAAACCACAGGGAAGTAATCGCAGTACAGCCAACGATGGGTTCGAACCCACTCTTCTACCGAATGCAGACCTTGCCTCCTTAGCCATATTGCGTTAAATCGCGGGGGAACTTGGCTAGATGTATCGATATATGAAGATTATTATTTCTAAGAACAAATCCCAAAATAAAATTATTTTCAATAGTATTTGGTGAGAGGCTGATCGAACTTTGCACGACGTACAGCTTAAAATTAATGTCAACTCATTTCAAACACCTGTGAAGAAAATAGAAAACATGGAGATCGCCTGGTAACAAAGTTGGACAAAAGGGGATTGATCACATTGTAATTTCAGGGAAATCGTGTAAGGAAATAATGCATTTCTTTTGCTATTTGTTTTACGTCGGACCGACACAGATAGGTCTTATAGCGAGGATGGGATAGAAAAGGCCTAGGAATTGGAAGGAAGCGGCCGTGGCCTTAATTATGGTACAGCCCCAGCATTTGCCTGGTGTGAAAAGAAATAATGAATGACAAGGTACAAAGAGGTGCTAGTTTTAATTATGACCATTACCTCACTAGAATTAAGATAAGATTCATTCCCTTCAAAAAAAAGAGACAGAACAACAAACAAAGATTTACAAAATATGATGTGCAGAAGGTAAAAATCAACAAAGAAATCCAGGATAAGTATCAACACACGCTAAAGCTAGATACAGATAATTGGACAGACATAGTAGCACGAAGCAGCTAAAAAGACAATCTTACTGGCTAAATAGAATAAGAATATTTGGTTGAATGAGGAGTGTGAAGAGGCTATGAAACAGCGATTGGAAGCATGGAAAAGATGGAATTCTTCAAAAACTACGAATAATTACGAAGCCTTCAGTTGTGTAAGAAAGGAAGCTGCGAAGGCATTTATACACGTCAAGAGAACTTACAATAACCAACAGCTATTACAGATAGAACATTATTTTAAGAACAATTTGAGGAGTTTCTACCAGACCTTCAAAATCAGACTTTATGGATATCAATCACCAAGCTTGTGCTTTGAAGATAAAGATGGGCAAAAAAAACTGGACAATAAAGGCAACTGACAGATTTTGGCACGATATTTCGAAAAGCTTCTAAACAGTTGTGAACCAAAAGAGAGGTTAATGACAGAAGAACCCTAAGTCAAGGATGCAGATTCTAAACCACCAGATGAGTATGAGATTAAAGAGATTGTAATTTCAATGAAGAATCACAAGATTCGATCGTGGCAGACTTGTTGAAGATGAGGAACGAACAATTATTTGAAGCCTTAGAGTGGTTTTTTCATAAAATATGGTCTGAAGAGAGAATCCCACGTGAACGGCAGATGGCTTTGATACATCCGTTACACAAGGAAGGTGAGAAGACGGATGTGAATAATTACAGTGGCGTTTCACTGCCGACCGTATCCTACAATGTCCTATTAAACTGAACAACGAATTGACCAAGAAACTGGAAAATTTCAGCCCGGTTTCAGAGAAACAAGATCATGTGCTGAACAGATCCTGAACATGAGAAACATAATCAGGAATAAAATGATCCATAACATGGATTATTTAGTAGTATTTGTAGATTTTAAGAACGCCTATGATTTTATTGACAGGAAAACGTTAATGAGGATCTTGGAAGCATTTGGTGTGGACGACAAATCACGGAACCCGATTAAACGAACTATCAGCAACACTGTGTCGAAGGTGAAGTTCAGAGGATAAACTTCAAATTGCTTCGAATTTGAGACAACAGTTAGACAAGGGGATGGGTTATCACCAATGCTCTTCATGTGTGTGTTGGAAAAGGTCATTAGAGAAAGGGAAGGACAACTAAGAGCCTTAGAGGGAGAGAAAGAACAATTCGGATGTTCTGGCTCTCTTTGCTATAGTGTCGAATCAGGAAGTAGAAAAATATAAGTATTCTTTGTAAAACTACTACGGATACGGGCTTAAAGATCGCTTAAAAATGTATGACAAACATCAAAATAAGCTCCAAAAATCAAGAACACAATGGGAGAGAAGGTAGAAAAAGTCGAGAGCTTTAAATATCTTGGTGAGATTATCCCTTCTAATGGCTTAGAACAGGAGGCAATGAAGGCAAGAATCAGAAAGACGGAATTCGCTTACCTGTTGAAGGAAAATGCGTACAACAAAAAATTACTACGTCTGAGAACAAAACTAAGGCACTATAACACAGTGATCAAACCAGAAAGATTATACGCTTCTGAGACCTTGGATTTAACAACCAGAGGATTGCTGCAACAAATGAAGAGGAAAGAGAGGAAGATCCTAAGGGAGATCCTGGGACCTACATATGCTGGTGAAAAACGAAGATTAAGACTGAGTGAATTATAGAGTCGATGAAGAAGAGACGAATAAAATTGCATGGACATCTCCTATGTATGAATCTCGAAAGTCTGACTCGAAAACTCATTACACATTACACATTCCCAGGTGGTTTATGGAGATAAATGCTGATGTGGAGAAAATGGGCACTCGTTATGAAGACATCCAAAAGAGGAACCACTTTTTAGAATCAGTTTCAGACCACAGAGGCTTCATAGAAGGAGGAGAAAAGAAATCTTCAATAGTGATTTTTTCAGAAGGAAGCAGATAAGCCAGCAAATGAAGCTATATTGGCAGAGACTACGTGGCCTGCTCGTGGGACGTAGTACGTTGTTGTTGCCTCCTCTTTCCCTGGCTGACGACTGTCCCAGTGCTCTCCCACCACCCGCCTTTTATAGCCATTCGTTGGCTCGCGCGGCCAGGGGAGGAAAAAATATGACCCAGGATACCGTAGTTGTTACTGTGTGGTCCATAGTGGCCAAAATGGACCATAAGTAGAAGAAGTATTTGGTAATTCATATAAAATGCAACGTATTCTATTTAATTGCACAATAATGTTTTACCAATTACAAAAATAAGAAATCTACATTCAGAAGTCAACAATTCTTATTGCTATACAGCGATCGTCAAGAAAACCAGCTCTTGATATTAAGCTTGAATCGCTTATTACTAAAAGAAGAGTAATGCGAAAAATGTATTATTTTTATTTGTTTCATATTCTTTGAAAATAGGCACATTGGTTGATGCTAGAGGAGGACGTCCCTTTTATTTTGTTACGTGTATAACGAGACATTAAATTTTGAGGTTATTGCTAATGGGACATACTCGGAGGGTTGCTATGTTTAAGAAATAAAATAATGTGTGTCAGTTCTGCATATGTGCATATGTCACTCTACAATGAATCTATTCGCCTTGCTCGCTTTAATATTTACACTTCTAAAACAAGTGAAATTTTATATGTCAAGATCAGGTGGATCCCTGTGTACTAAACAGGTTGCTGTGTCTACTGAAACAATGGGAATAGGCACTAGTAGAAATGCAAAAGCATCCTTTGCTCCCCAGCAGTCTCTGCATTATGAGAACGATGCTAAAAGGAAAGTATAAGTAGTTGCTGGGCCCCATATCGGGGAATTATTGACATAAAATTTTAATTTAACGAAAGATGGAGCCTTTCCCGTCTACAGCAGTATGCAGTGCGTATGCTGGAAACGATCAGTTGGAGGCATGGCTTACCACAGAGGAGAATGGAGTAGGCTGATAAATAATTAGTGTCTAACCAAAGTTTTTGGAGGGTTTGGACATCGAGCTAATGTAAATTTGCTGGACAAATATATTTCCTTTACGACAAATGTCCTTAAATAATGCTTAGTACGCTTTAAGTACTGTTTTCTGTTATTTATAAACTTCTTCATTTCATCTACTTACAGTAGAGTGAACAAACAAAATATTTCATGTCATAATGACTTATTGCTGCAAGCGGACGTCAATAAACTCTCGGTATCAATCACATTAATTTGCCAAACAAGGAACCATTTTTCACGCATATTTCCAATAACGACTCGAAGCAATGACCCAAGAAATGTTGTTCTTGCTTCAATACAAACAGTTGTACAATGTTTTCTTACTTCTCCTGAAACACTTGCTAACTAGGAGGTATCCCCTTTTAGAAATAGCCGATTCAATTGTAAACCTCTTTTATTGATTTCCCAAACAGGCAGAGGGAGATGTGTGGTATTCCAAGAAACAAAATACTGGTTCCTTAGTTTGGAATGCCTTTAATTATTACTATTACTTATTAATTATTACTGCATAGAATAATGCCACGCGTCCCTTTAAAGACAGAGCATAAACGACACAAGGCGCTCTTTAATCTCTTCTAATCCGTGAAATCGCTCTGAAAATGAGCTAAAGTGAACATCAGTGCCTTTATATTGTCTAAGGCGCAACGGTTGCTGCAGGAAATAAAGTTACAGAAACTATTCCGGAAATATATTTGTCAGGATTATATGTGCTGTAGAGCCCTCCAGCTGCCTAGCATATAAGAACAAATTTAATACTAATTCCTCCGGATGATATTATGGGGTACATCCCAGTGTTCATTAACTTTCACGTAAAGAGATGAATATTCCGTGTTATGTCGGTTTCTGTTAGAAAAAACTGTCTATCACAATGTTGAGCTACTTTTATTTATTATTTTCATAAATCTGCCGTTAGTAATAGAAGTACGATACCGTACTGTCCATCGAGGCACAATTATTATCGCATGATACAAGATCACGCCTCAGGGCTCCTTGTCATAAGTTCTGGTGACACAAATTCTTAGCAAACATTTCTTGACCACATAGGAAACCTCATATGCCACCTTCACAATAGAATACTGGGAGAATAGAGTAAATTACCGCTTAATGACATGGGGGTTAAAGGATTAAATGTCATCCCTCGAATTAGTAATATTTCACTTATAACTAAACGTAGAATATTAGCTAAGTTTATGTAGAATTACTTTAAAGTTGTATTATTTCAATATATTATTTTCTGTCCAAAATAGACATAACGACTTTAGTCAACTTTTATGAAATAATGCTGCCCTGTGATATGGCAGGTCTACTTATATAAATCTTCATGCTGTCTACGTTTTCGTCAGATAAAAATGTATGCCGTAGTATTGAGCTGATGATATTGATTCTTTTCTTCATTCCGTTATTAGTAGTCATTTGTATCAGTACGTTTTAGGGTGGCGTAAAAGATGGAGAATGTACTGTGCAAGTACGGTACCCTCCATTGCCCTATAGTAATCATTTATGTGATCCGTGATCATATCAGAGGATTTTATTACAGTACTATCAATCCCGTGGACATTTCTGTTCTTATAAACACGAACATCGACCTCACAAGCCACACACACACCATGGAAACCTGGATGGACAGTTTTAATTATTATTAAATGATATGGAAACGAAATGCATTGGATGTCATCCCTCAAATAGTGAAGTTCTGCTGATAAATGAACACATAATTCACCGCATAATTTAGTAATGTCATTTTACAGTTAGATTACATGAATATAAAATTTTCTGTTTCAAATGAAACAATATGTAGGTTTTAACCAATTTCCATGCTATGAAACGCAGGCTTCTAATATTGTCACTTGTCTAGAATAGAATAGAATAGAATAGAATAGAATAGAATACTCCCGTCCCCCAATTCCGGATGGCCTGGAGCTGGGGAGAGAGCATTCGTTTATTGCAATTCCTTGAATTATGATACATGACTTACAATACCCTCTTACAATTATTGGCTGTTACTATACTGAATATGAATTATTTTGTCCTAGACATTAACAATATTATGTAGTCTAGGACAACATGTATCTTCCCTACCTTATCTTACTAATTGAACGAATTTTTATTTATTACGTTATAACATTAAAAGAAAAGTTAGAATCAAAATGACAAATTTACATTAAATATATACTACATCTAACCTGAATCTGTCTGGTCGCGACATCCCCCCTGGTGAGGAAGTCCTACTACCCTTCCCAGGGATGTCACGACCAGACCCGTCTCACTAGGCTCCGAAATCGAAACCTCGTAGACCCCTTAAGTTGTCAATATTGTTTCCTCACCACTCCTTCGTGTGACAGCCCACATGTGTGCGGATGACCTAGCTCAATATGTAGGCTGTCTCGCCTGTATTCCACTGCCGAGACGGAATCCATAACTCGGCTCATATTTCGCTGACTGATTGACAACTTGTTTCCTCTGGTTTAATACTGTTCACACCTTACTCTAATCTACACGTGCAGAAGTACTGAGTCAACACTAGGCTTGAGATAGGTTAGGCCTATCTCCTCCTCTCCCCACTCTACTATACTACAGCAGCCAAAACAAACTAACAATCCCAAAGCAAAATAAAAACAGGCTAACAAACAGCAAATAACCTCATTGTAAGGAACACATTACTGCTAACATATTAATGAACTAAATCTACTAATTAGAAATATACAATACCTGATGTATGAAGGAACACTGAACAACTATAAGAGAAACATAATGCTAAACTTATAACTATTGTCGCCCTTACTTCTTAGCGACTTAAACTCTATAATGTTCTATAAAGTTGTATTATATACGTATATGGTTACAAAATATCGTTCTTATTAACTCATACACATCTGCTATTTCCGAGATCTCTTGTTGTACAGTCATCATATTACCTCTCTGCTGCGCTTGTAACTTATATTGTCATCATGTTTTGCTTATTACATTTTTCTATTTCCATACTAACTCTCATTCCTCTAATAATACTTATAGTTACAAATTACTTGTCTAACCTCATGCTCATCTACATTACATTTACTATCATTTACTAACACTGGTATTACTTTCAGTTATTGCTAATCTCATTTTAATTTCTTTCTTCCACATGTTTCTTAGAATACAGAAAAATTTAGCTAGTTTTCCTGGGGTGATCCATTCTTTATTTAACAATTTGGTTATTGTATAGAATTCTTTCTCTCTTTCTACTTTTAAATTATATTCATCTCCAAGGTATTTGGTTTTCAGTGCATCCGTTCCCTTACATGTTCTCAGTAAATGGGCTTCTCCCATTATGTCGTCACAAAATAAACAATGATTTACGTTATGGTTCTCGCTTAGTCCCTTATTTTTGTATAAACCCAAAAGCCACCACAACACACCTCTTAGTTCCCTATTTGGGATTCTTTTTTTTCTTATTGACATGTTTTGAATAATTCCACAAAATTCTACTAGTGTCCTTTTAGTTTCACATTCTGCCCTAATCATCTGTCTCTCTATGTCCTTCACTCTAATCGTTAATTTTTTAATGAAGCTGTTTTCTTTACCGTTCATCTCCATATCCCAATATAGCCCCATTCCTATTTTGTCTAGCATACTTTTTACTTTCGATAACCAATAATCCTCATCCAAGTGTCTCATCTGGTGCTGGTAAGCTAGGTTTAATATTTCCCTCCCCTCTCCCCTTTTTAATCTTAACCAATATTGTACTATTTTCTTACTTATGTCTGCTTGGATGCTGATATCTCCACATATAGTTCTCACTCCACTATTTGCTGAACATTCTGGTAGACCCATTATTATTTTACAGAATTTGTTACTTATGACATCTAGTTCTTTTTGTCAACTTCTATACCCCATATTTCAACACCATACAGTGCTTTTGATACCACAAGAGCATTGAAAACATTTTTATGTAGCTTGAATTCTAAATTAGGCATCTTCTTTTCTAAAGCCTTTATACTTGATAGGGCGGCCAAACCTTTTATTTTTGCATGGCGTATCTGTTCCTTCCACAACCCATTCGCTGTTAGTATCATTCCTAGATATTCTAATTTATTTACAACTTCTAATTCAACACCATCTAACCACCATCGCCTTTCATTTCTTTTTAATTTATTTCCTCTTTTAAAAACCATTACTTTTGTTTTCTTGGTATTTATTTTCAAATTCCATGCATTACAGTATTCTACCATTTTTTTAAAGGTTTCTTTGCATACCGACTGTTGTTAGTGAGAGCAGCAGGATGTCGTCTGCGAAGACTAGGCCGGGGATCTCTTTATTGTATAAGCAAGGGCTAGTCCTATCCTCCTTCCCTAGGCATTCTATTACATCATTAATAAAAAGCAAAAACAGTACTGGTGAAAGTTTACATCCCTGCTTCAGTCCAATGTTCGAGTGGATCTTGCCTATCATTAAATCTTCTTTAACTTTAATTGAACATATCACTTCGGCACATAATTCTTCTATGGCTTTAATCATTTTAATTGACATTCCTATTCCAGCCAGCTTCACAACGACCACCCGTCTGCTAACTGAATCATTAGCTTTTTGTAGGTCTATTGCTGCAGTGTATAATCTACCACCTTTCTTTCTTATGTACTTGTCCATTAATGTTTTGATTATAAATATATTGTCTGTAGTTCTCATTCTTTTCCTGAATCCTGATTGGTATACCGAGAGAATAGAGTAATCTTCTGCCCATTTCATAATTATTTTAGCTAAAATCCCAGTGTAGATCTTACTTAGTGAGTCCAACAATGTAATCCCCCTATAGTTGTTTGTATTCGATCTTTCTCCCTTTCTTTTGTAGATCGGTCAAATTACTCCTTCCGGCCAAGATCTTGGAATTTTTCTTCCCTCAAATATTTTGTTGAATATTTTAGTTATTGTTTCAAGCATCTGACCGTTATTACCTATCCCTTTCCAGAATTCATACGTAATTCCATTAGCAGCACCTGATTTTCCGCCCTTCCCTTTTTTCATTACATCTAGTACTTCGTCTGTGGTTATTATATCGTCTAGTATAGGCAGCGTAAACTCTACATGTCTCAGTATACCAATTTTGTTTTTATTCTCTTCCCATGTGTCATTACCCCCTAATAACCCCTTGAAATACGTTAACCATTCCTCATTGGATATGTTTACTTGATCACAGCTTTTATAACCTTTACATATTGTGCTAATTTTGTTCCATACTTTCTTCGTTTCATTTTCGTTACAGCACTTAAGTAATATTTTTGACTCTTTGTCCTGCCATTTCCTTTTCCTGTCGCTTATTAAATCTTTGTATTCCTTCCTCTGTTTACAAAAATCTTCTCGTAAAACCTGAGATCCCTCATTTCTATACACTTTAAAAGCCTTCATCACTTGATTTTTCTTCTCTTTACACTCCTCTGTATACCATACATTTCTTTTATATTGTCTACTCTTACTCACAACCATTTTACCAGCTACTTCTATTGATCTTTCAAGCATTCTTATTGCTTCATCTAAGTTGTTTTCCTCTATCATATGCTCCATGCCTATTCTCAGAATTTCAAAGGTTTTACCCCTATAGTAATCTCTAAATTGTTCTCTCTTTTCCTCACTCCACCTGTATCTTACTAATTTTCTCTGTTCATAGTTAAAGAATTGTTTGTCTACTTTACTATCTTCCTCTCTCAGTAGCCGAATAACAACTGGGAAATGATGGGACGCTGTCCAATTTTTTAGCTGGATTTCTTTAATAAGAGTTAAAGCCTCTCTAGATGCCAACACTAGGTCTATAACACTCCCTCCTGACTCCACTATATATGTTAGGTTGCCTGATTCATCTCCCGGCCATCCTCCATTTAAGATGTACAATTCCTCTATCGCACATAATTCTAATAATTTCTCTCCATTTTTATTACACTCTTTGTCTTTGCTTCTCCTTCTTTCTATTAATATTTCCCCGATTTCTTTATCATATAATGGATTATTTAAGCCAACCCTTGCGTTGAAATCACCCATTATAATTATTCCTGCTTCTTCATTTACTAATTTTATCTGATTTACTGCATCAACGAGCTCTTCAAATAAGTTTTTCTTCTCAAACGGGGACCCTGATGGGTGATTGTAACCAAAACCAATAAACATATCTCTCCCCTTTTGATTTCCTTTTTTAGTTTTGACCCAAATCATTTCCTCACATCCTGATTCCCATATCTCCACTTGCTTGCAAATTTCGTCTTTTACGATAACTGTTATCCTTCCTGGGTGACGCCCTTTCGGACTCCTTTTATATTTTGTTTTACTCCAGACCTTGAATCCCGGTATTTTCACATTTTTGCTAGGCGGCAACCATGTCTCTACTATGCCAATAATCTCACTCTCTCTCATCTATATAAATAAAATTGTTTCTGTTTGTCTGTTTGTCTGTCTGTTTGTCTGTTCCACCATCACGTCGAAACGGCTGGATAGATCTCAACCAAACTTCATATTTAGAGTATACTGACCCCGGGGAAGGTTTCGATATGCATATCATTTTAAAATCTTTGAAAAGACGGGGGTTTTATAGGAAAAACGGTTTTCCTCCATTTTCTCTTATACTATTATAGGCAAAATATCGAATTTGTCGTATAAGGACGAGACAAAGCTCAATTTAATCCTCTTGACGCAAAGAACAAAACTCGGTAAGCCCTACGGGCCCGAAAACCATGTTTTAAGGCCCTAAAACCAACCGTTACGGAGATATTGGCACCACACTACCCCTGCTCTAGGAATCGGATAAAGAAATGAACTGCCGTAACCATGGCAACGTCAGCTCCAGGATTCTAGAGCAGTGAGATTATGCATGTACGTTTGGGCATAGCTGTCAACCAAAATAGGTACAAATAAGACTTAATATCTGGGAAAAAAATATACTGTTGTGTAAGGCACTCATAGGACTCCTTTGGGCGGGGATGGAAAGGGGGTGAAGAACGAGTGTAAAAATCTTACTATATATAGAAATGGAAGTGTGTGTGTAAATGACACATCTCCAACTAAACCACTGGAGCAATTTCAACCAAACTTGGTACACGAATCACTTACTATCGGGAGACGATCACTGTGGGGGGTAAGCCATCCCTAGCGCCCTTAAGGGAGAGGGTCAGGGGGGTGGTAGTTACAATAATAATCGAGAATAGTGTCGAATTCATAGTTTTCGGGGTCGCTGAGTTGAAAAGTGATACTCTAGAATTTTTTTAAAATCCAGCCCCCTTTTAGGTTGGGAGCAAAGGGTGGGGGGGGGGGTGGGGTGAGATATAGAAATAATTAAAAACAGTTTCGAATCCATAGATTTCAGGGTCTCTGAGATGAATAGTATTACTCCGGATTTTTTGCAAATCCAAGTGGGGAGCGAAGGGGGTGAGATATAAAATTAATCGAAAAACTACATATAAAAATATTATCTTCTTCTTCTTACTATATATAAAAATTGATGTATGTGTGTGCGTGGGTGTGTGGGTGTGGGTGTGTATATGACACATCTCCTCCTAAACAACTGGAGCAATTTCACCAAACGTGGTACACTTATCAATTAGTATCAGGAGACAAACCGCGTGAGGGTAAGACACCCCTAGCACCCTTTTGGCAAGGGGCGAGGGGAGTGGTATAAAAATAATCTTATAAATAAAGTTGTTCGTTTCTGTTTGTCTGTTTGTCTGTTTGTCTGTTTGTCTGTTCCACCATCACGTCGAAACGGCTGGATAGATCTCAACCAAACTTCATATTTAGAGTATACTCATCCCGGGGAAGGTTTAGATACGCATATCATTTTAAAATCTTTGAATACACGGGGGGGTTATAAGAAAACCAGAATGGTTTTTCCACCATCACGTCGAAACGGCTGGATAGATCTCAAGCAAACTTCATATTTAGAGTATACTCCTCCCGGGGAAGGTTTCGATATGCATATCATTTTAAAATATTTGAATACACGGGGGGTTTATAGGAAAACCAGAATGGTTTTTCCACCATCACGTCGAAACGGCTGGATAGATCTCAACCAAACTTCATACTTAGAGTATACTCTTCCCGGGGAAGGATTAGATATGCATATCATTTTAAAATCTTTGAATACACGGGGGGGGGGGGTTATAGGAAAACCAGAATGGTTTTTCCACCATCACGTCGAAACGGCTGGATAGATCTCAACCAAATTTCATATTTAGAGTATACTCATCCCGGGGAAGGTTTCGATATGCATATCATTTTAAAATCATTGAATATACGGGGGTTTATAGGAAAATCAGAACGGTTTTTCCACCATCACGTCGAAACGACTGGATAGATCTCAACCAAACTCCATATTTAGAGTATACTCATCCCGGGGAAGGTTTCGATATGCATATTATTTTAAAATCTTTGAATACACGGGGGGTTTATAGGAAAATCAGAATGGTTTTTCCACCATCACGTCGAAGCGGCTGGGTAGATCTCAACCAAACTTCATATTTAGAGTATACTCCTCCCGGGGAAGGTTTCGATACGCATATCATTTTAAAATCATTGAATACACGGGGGTTTATAGGAAAACCAGAATGGTTTTTCCACCATCACGTCGAAACGGCTGGATAGATCTCAACAAAATTTCATATTTAGAGTATACTCATCCCGGGGAAGGTTTCGTTATGCATATCATTTTAAAATCTTTGATTACACGGGGGTTGATAAGAAAACCAGAATGGTTTTTCCACCATCACGTCGAAACAGCTGGATAGATCTCAACCAAACTTCATATTTAGAGTATACTCCTCCCGGGGAAGGTTTCGATATGCATATCATTTTAAAATCTTTGAATACACGGGGGTTTATAGGAAAACCAGAATAGTTTATCCACCATCACGTCGAAACGGCTGGATAGATCTCAACCAAACTTCATATGTAGAGTATACTCCTCCCGGGGAAGGTTTTGATATGCATATCATTTTAAAATCTTTGAATACACGGGGGGTTTATAGGAAAACCAGAATGGTTTTTCCACCATCACGTCGAAACGGCTGGATGGATCTCAACAAAATTTTATTTAGAGTATACTCATCCCGGGGAAGGTTTCGGTATGCATATCATTTTAAAATCTTTGATTACACGGAGGTTTATAAGAAAACCAGTATGGTTTTTCTACCATCACGTCGAAACAGCTGGATAGATCTCAACCAAACTTAATATTTAGAGCATACTCCTCCCGGGGAAGATTTCGATATGCATATCATTTTAAAATCCTTGAATACACGGGGGTTTAAAGGAAAACCAGAATGGTTTTTCCACCATCACGTCGAAACGGCTGGATGAATCTCAACCAAATTTCATATTTAGAGTATACTCATCCCGGGGAAGGTTTCGATATGCATATTATTTTAAAAAAATTGAATACACGGGGTGTTTATAGGAAAACCAGAATGGTTTTTCCACCATCACGTCGAAACGGCTGGATATATCTCAACCAATCTTCATATTTAGAGTATACTCCTCCCGGGGAAGGTTTCGATATGCATATCATTTTAAAATCTTTGAATACACGGGGGGTTTATAGGAAAACCAGAATGGTTTTTCCACCATCACGTCGAAACGGCTGGATAGATCTCAACCAAATTTCATATTTAGAGTATACTCATCCCGGGGAAGGTTTCGATATGCATATCATTTTAAAACCTTTGAGTACACGGGGGGTTTATAAGAAAACCAGAATGGTTTTTCCACCATCACGTCGAAACGGCTGGATAGATCTCAACCAAATTTCATATTTAGAGTATACTCATCCCGGGGAAGGTTTCGATATGCATATCATTTTATAATCTTTGAATACACGGGGGTTTATAGGAAAACCAGAATAGTTTATCCACCATCACGTCGAAACGGCTGGATAGATCTCAACCAAATTTCATATTTAGAGTATACTCCTCCCGGGGAAGGTTTCGATATGCATATTATTTTAAAATCTTTGAATACACGGGGCGTTTATAGGAAAACCAGAATGGTTTTTCCACCATCACGTCGAAACAGCTGGATATATCTCAACCAAACTTCATATTTAGAGTATACTCATCCCGGGGAAGGTTTCGATATGCATATCATTTTAAAATCCTTGAATACACGGGGGGTTTATAGGAAAACCAGAATGGTTTTTCCACCATCACGTCGAAACGGCTGGATGGATCTCAACCAAATTTCATATTTGGAGTATACTCATCCCGGGGAAGGTTTCGATATGCATATCATTTTAAAATCTTTAATACACGGGGGGGTTTATAGGAAAACCAGAATGGTTTTTCCACTATCACGTCGAAACGGCTGGATAGATCTCAACCAAACTTCACATTTAGAGCATACTCTTCCCGGGGAAGGTTTCGATATGCATATCATTTTAAAATCTTTGAATAGACGGGGTGTTTATTGGAAAACCAGAATGGTTTTCCTCCATTTTCTCTTATACTATTGATTTTCTGTAAACTTCGTTTACCGTACGTGAAACGTCTCTTCATTATAAACAACTTTCGTTATGTTTATAATTTACCTTACTGTTTACATGACGGAGAAATTTACAATTTTCTGCTGGTACCATGCTCTGCATTGAGTGACCGACAGACCGACAACAAACCTACAGGTTACCATGGCAACGTCTCTGACTGCATGCCAGCAGGGAAGTAACGTATTGCCATTTTCCTCATTATGCTTTTAAATTCTTGGTTGTTCCTTGGGTAGAATGCAAGAAAGGCGTCAATCGGCCTATCTGCGGGATATTGGCGGAATATCGTTGGATGTTATAACCGCCTTCGAATAGATTAAATAATAACACCATTAGTCATCTTCTTATTATTTGTTTACCTAGGAATCAATGGACCTAAATTGCTCCTCTGTTACCGTTTTATTATATCCATAACTCACACTAGCATAATTTATGGAGGGGCATTTGTTTTTCCAATACATTAACTTGGCATTTACATATTTGTCGTTTTCCGGCTGTCCTCAGTTATAATCCATTTTCTATTACTTTCAACTATCTTAACTGTATTATTTTCTTCCTTAATTACGCCGTATGTACGCGAGTGCTACAAACTACTGGATGTATTTCCACCAATACTCATATTTAGAATACACCTGTCCTTGATAGATTTTAGGGCAAATATTGTTTCTAAATCCCTGAACTGACTGGGGGTTTATACGAAACCGAAACAGTGATTTTGCACTTCCACAAAATATACACAACCAACGTTAATTTAAATCTACCTGCCTTGGTAGAAATTAATTTCTAAACCTTTTTTCTCATGTGCATCATTTCGATACGAGGATTAATAAGGGAGATATCATTAACGGACCGTTTTTTTGTACAAGTCCCATCGGACTTAACTCACGAGCGGGTGCGTGTAAAGCGTATTCCTTACAACTTGAAAACTACTGAAGACATTCGAACCAAAATTCATATTTAGCATCCACCTGTCCAAAGGTAGGTTTTAAACGTAAATAACATTTCATATTCCGGAATGGACTGGCGGTTTATAGGGAACCGAAATGGTGATTTTACTCTTGCACAATATATAGAGAACAAGACCAACCTGACTGGAAATCGACCAAACGTGATGGAATTCCACCTCTAAACCTTTTTTTCATGTGCATTTTTTCGTCAGGAGGATTAATAAGGGAGATATCATGAATGGTCAGTTTTGCAGGTTAAGTCCAGCGGCCATAACCAAAAAGGTGTTTTACATGGAGCAGATTCCTTATCTATATAAATCAAATCGTAACGACTGTGTGCCTCTACAGTGACTATTTTGGCGAAATTTTCGTACAGCTTTCCGTTTAAGGGGTAATAATGACCATCTGCATAATTTTTGGTTTAGTTTCTGAAAGTCCTAATTTTTACCCGCCTCGCCGAAAATCCAGATTGCGGCATAATCTGCCAGAAGAAAAAGAAGATAATTGAAATTTGACAAAATTATACGTTTTAGCCTGTAACGAACGGAAAACATCCAAGATCATTAAATTCTTCACTTTTTATCCCCGAAGAATATCGAAATATGCAGGCAATTTTAATAATGGTGCAGACCTTCTGAAATTCCTATCGCATAACAGATTGCACAATCTCCGTTCAATTTGGAATGATCTACAACCTTGGTCTTATTACTCTTTGCCGTATCTGTATCAATTTTACGTTTGATTTTTCTCTATTAATGGATGTTAAGTCAATTTGGAATTTTCACATGCATAATTTACACCTTCGATTACTTATATGAAATACAGAATCATCAAACTCTTCACGAAAATTGGCCCACCCAGTAGCCATATATGAGCCAAATGCTATGTATATAGCTGTCACATAATTATCCGAAAAGTAATGTAATGTGAGATAATCTTACAAGAACGTTACCCTGTTCCACGTTTCTAACTCAATCTGACCCAAGAATAGATTACATATCATAGGACCAGCCATTTAGGCCACTAAATCCGGCGTGTCTTATGGTATAATCCTTTGTCGATATGACGTACGTTTAGTAGCAGTTAATCTGTAAATGAAGGTCTTCAGTATTGTAAACACGCATATAGTTTCGTATGTCGATCTATATATATTCACTGATGTCGATTTGTAGCGATCGAGAAAGGGTGGGTCTGCTATTGTAATCAGTACTCCCCACACCGACTTTGACTGGCAGTATGAAAGGGTTCCTTCTCCAACTCCTGTGTAACTGTCATTAGTAAGGAAGGTCTACAATTGTAATGAATAGTTCACTTCTCGATTTGACTTGTAGAAGGCAAGTGAGCATGCAGTTTTGTTTAAAACTCCCCTACCCGATTGTGTTTGGCAGTAGGCAAGGGTGCCCGCCATTATAAAGAAATGTCCTCATCTAAAATGTGACTGGCATTAGGCATAGTGGCCTGCTATTTTGATGGAAACTCACCAACTTGGTGTGACTGGCAGTAAGCTGGCTGAAAGTAGGAAAATGGGCCTGACATTATAATGATAACTGCACAACTTAATTTCGAGTGGTAGTAGGGTAATTGCATGCCATTATAATAAAAACTCTAATCTGTCTGGAAGTAGGAAAGGGGGGCTGCCATTTTAACGAAAACTCCCCAAATCGATTCTGTCCGCATAGTAGGCAATGGGGCCTGCAATTATAACGTAAACTTCCCAACTCGATTGTGAATGGCAGTAGGCAGTGAGCCTGCCGTTATATCACAAATCCATAACAAACACTTTACATTGGAAACAACGTACGGGGACCTTCCCATGCTCTTTCTCGGATAACGCTAAGAGACATGCAATTTTAAAACAATCTTATTTACTGCATGCACACTATTTACTTCGATATTCGAATACAATGTAGAATACCTTAGCGAAGCACGGGTACATTCGCTAGTTAAATCTATAAATTCATCATTTCCCAGTTTACTTAATATACCCTCTATGTTGATTAATCCCACTACCCAGTCTAGTTATTTGTTCATAGGTATATCTGCACCGGGCGAGTTGGCCGTGCGCGTATAGGCGCGCGGCTGTGAGCTTGCATCCGGGAGATAGTAGGTTCGAATCCCACTATCGGCAGCCCTGAAGATGGTTTTCCGTGGTTTCCCATTTTCACACCAGGCAAATGCTGGGGCTGTACCTTAATTAAGGCCACGGCCGCTTCCTTCCAACTCCTAGGTCTTTCCTATCCCATCGTCGCCATAAGACCTATCTGTGTCGGTGCGACGTAAAGCCCCTAGCAAAAAAGAAAAAAAAGGTATATCTGATGCTACCAGGGCCTTGCTTCTCGTTATTCGGGCTTTTTCTAATTGTATAATAGATCCACTTGGAGAGCTAATTATTTCCTCCTCTAACCCTCTAGCTTCCTCAGACCTTGTCAATCCTTTCTTTGCCCATATGTCCTTTAAATTTAACGCTGGCTTACGTTTCTTTTCTTCTTTTCTCCCTGCGTTGTCTTGCTTCCTCTGGACCACTTCTTCTTCTTGGGTTGATCTCCTGGGTAGGTGATGTCTACTTTCTGTCGTCACAACATCCAGTTCATTGTCCCTGCTTGGTAGGTTTGCACACGTACCTGTTGACTCAGGAGTGCTGGCGTCACCCACTGGACTGCTGTTCTTCCGCTTAGCTGACGTATCAGGGCAATATCCTAGCTCACGGAGCTGACCAACTGTCCATGTCCTGCTCCACGAATCGGCCGATATTATGAGTCTGTTTCCACGTATAAAGGCTTTTAGACCCGAATGCTTAGATTTTCCTTGATGGAAACGTAGTGTTTGTACGTTCTTCATTTCTTCCTTGTCGAGATCTTTCTTGATCCATATCTTCGTGCCTTTCAGGTTTCTCGTGTTTTCAAAAATTGTTCGAGCCTTCAAACCAGATACCATGCAGACTTTTACTGATCTTTTCCCCATATTTCTTCCTAATCTAAAGGCGTTATCAATATCACTCTCGTTGTACTCTATTTTCAAACTCTCTCTGATTAGAGAAAGTATTCTATCTATCAAGTCATTAAAGTTCTCTCTTACTGATTCTGCCAATCCGTAGATTATTATGTTTTTCTTCCTATCTTCTTTCGACCGTGTTTTTTTCTTTTTCCTCGAGTTTCCTTAATTTTTCTTCTAGCTCCAGTGTTTTCGTCTTCATACTACATATTTCATTTTTATTTTGTGATACACTCTCTTTAATATCCTTCAGTTCTGTTTGTATAAATGATTTCAAGTCTTTGAATTCATTTTTCTGTTCCAGTAATATTTCTTTGGTCTTTTCTGCATGGCATTCTTGCATGGCCTCTTTGATCTTCTCAATATCTTCCCATGTCAGTCCAGGGCCGGGATCCATCTCCACTCCGCCAATCACTAATAGTACCATCACCACCACTAATGACACTACTGTATAAGTGATGTTGAGATCGTTTTTCACCGTTTGTAAAGACTTAACCCTGCTTCGGGCCTGCCATCTGCCTATAGCCCATCTGTATTGTTCGATTGTAACTCCCATGTTCGCGCACTCCTATACTTCCCGCACGTTCAGCACTACGTCCGTTCACCTCGCTAGCTGAATTGCAACTGCCCACTTGTCTATTCATAGACCTGCCTTCCAGATTTCACATTAACGGCTGAACGCATTTCCAAGAAAATTGTTTTAGATTATATCATCGTTAAAGATTAAATATTGTATTCTTTTTATGGATCTGTAGTTCAAATTATGTCACCGAAGATGATCATAAATTCATCAACTGGCAACACTGGAAGCGTCCCTCTAAATGAATTACCGTCAGTTATAAAAATCGTTCTATGGTGACATAACAGAACACAGTATAAGTTCGGGCGATTAAGTAACCAGCGAAACATACGATCTGGATATGGTTTCAGATGGATATTCTTAATTGTACTGGAATGTAACGGGTGGGGTTAAACATGCACAAATGGTAGCGGTTTAGTTTACCAAAAAATATATATTTGCTACTTTTACTTACACACCAACAGACACACGAGGAAAGCAGATTGCGCACTCTCTACTCTCGCCAATTCAGTTACCCAAGATGCTCAATATTAAAAAAAACATTAACACAGTCACACTCGTTCCAGTTACACACTACACAGTTTACCAATCCTGCACGTCGTGAACTCTGTTTTAACGTTAAACAGCCCTCTTGGTAGGTCGTAATCTCTAACAGTCTTCAACAGTCCTATTCCGGTGTCACTCGCTGATCCTTGTCGAACTCTCAAGCTGCACGCCAGAGATATGTCACTCAACTAAAAGACAGACCGAATACTCACTCGACTCTGCGGTGACTGAAAGACTGACAGCCTCATGGTAGTACTCTCACTCCCTATCTCTCTCTCTCTCCCTCCCTCACACACACACACACACACACACCATCAGTACTTCACGGCAGTACACAAATACAAAAAGAGAGTACTCAGTACTCCACGGCAGTACACACATACAGAAAGAGAGTACTCAGTACTCCACGGCAGTACACACATACAGAGAGAGAGAGAGAGAGAGAGAGAGAGAGAGAGAGAGAGAGAGGGTACTCAGTACTCCACGGCAGTATGCACACACATAAAGTACTCCTCTGCGCTGCACACTCACAGTACTCAGCATTCCACGGCAATACACTCACACACACCGACTCAACTGTACATAATGTCCCCTTAAACAGGCACACTGGCTTCTGCAGATGGCGAATCTTTCCAGCTAGTGATCTCGGGCCTTCAGTGACGTTAGAGAGAAAGAGAGCACTCAGTATTCCACGGCAGTACTCACATTTAATGAGAAAGAGAGAGTACTCAGTACTCCACGGCAGTACACACATACAGAAAGAGAGTACTCAGTACTCCACGGCAGTACACAAATACAAAAAGAGAGTACTCAGTACTCCACGGCAGTACACACATACAGAAAGAGAGTGCTCGGTACTCCACGGCAGTACACAAATACAAAAAGAGAGTACTCAGTACTCCACGGCAGTACACACATACAGAAAGAGAGTACTCAGTACTCCACGGCAGTACACAAATACAAAAAGAGAGTACTCAGTACTCCACGGCAGTACACACATACAGAAAGAGAGTGCTCGGTACTCCACGGCAGTACACAAATACAAAAAGAGAGTACTCAGTACTCCACGGCAGTACACAAATACAAAAAGAGAGTACTCAGTACTCCACGGCAGTACACAAATACAAAAAGAGAGTACTCAGTACTCCACGGCAGTACACAAATACAAAAAGAGAGTACTCAGTACTCCACGGCAGTACACAAATACAAAAAGAGAGTACTCAGTACTCCACGGCAGTACACACATACAGAAAGAGAGTACTCAGTACTCCACGGCAGTACACAAATACAAAAAGAGAGTACTCAGTACTCCACTGCAGTACACACATACAGAGAGAAAGAGAGACAGACAGAGAGAGTACTCAGTACTCCACGGCAGTACACACGTACAGAGAGAGAGTACTCACTACTCCATCGCAGTACGCACATACAGAGAGAGTACTCGGTACTCCACAGCAGTACACAAATACAAAAAGAGAGTACTCAGTACTCCACGGCAGTACACAAATACAAAAAGAGAGTACTCAGTACTCCACGGCAGTACACAAATACAAAAAGAGAGTACTCAGTACTCCACGGCAGTACACAAATACAAAAAGATAGTACTCAGTACTCCACGGCAGTACACACGTACAGAAAGAGAGTACTCGGTACTCCACTGCAGTACACACATACAGAGAGAGAGAGAGAGAGACAGACACAGAGAGTACTCAGTACTCCACGGCAGTACACAAATACAAAAAGAGAGTACTCAGTACTCCACGGCAGTACACAAATACAAAAAGAGAGTACTCAGTACTCCACGGCAGTACACAAATACAAAAAGAGAGTACTCAGTACTCCACGGCAGTACACAAATACAAAAAGAGAGTACTCAGTACTCCACGGCAGTACACAAATCAAATCAAAATCTCTTTATTTGCAAATGAGGTGTCTACCTCGGTGGCAAATGGTACACTAAAATACATTATTGTCAAGCACTAAATTTTAAATTAACAGGAGACGAATAAAATTTTCCTAGAATACAATATTATACAATTTACGCTAATAATTTTTTCTATTAAACACACACATCATCCTTAATAAATTTATATTGTTTACAAAATTCTACTTATAATATCTTACAAACATAGTCAACTCATATACAGTACGGTATGTGAAATTACTTCTAATAATACTATACAACTGGTATAAGATTAAAATTAACATTAATTTATTTACATATTTATATTTTACCCATTTTGGAACCTAAGTAGCATAACGACCTGCTGCGTCTTAACCAGAGCCCCTTTTGCCACCACTTTTCAGAGTTCCTGAAGGGCCTTCACAGCTACCGTAGCGGTCCCAGGGCCCTCGAAGTCCCCACTGTACTTCACCCCTACAGGCAGTCCCCTACTTGGGCTGTCCAAACTCCTTAGACCAGGGGATGGAATTAATTTAATCACACACATTTATTATTCACAATATCCTGCACTGGTCGAATGCCCTCTAACATTTAATTTATTATCTCTGTTGTTGTTTATTCTCTTCTTGAATATCTGTACAGATTTTGGAAAAGGATCAAACACTACCCCTGGTAAACTGTTCCACTCCTTCACGCCCTTCCCAATGAAAGAAAATTTACCCCAATCGCTTCTGCTAAAATTCCTTCTAATTTTGTACTTGTGGTCAGTTCTACCAATATAATTATTTTCCAACCGAAGCCTCTCACGGATATCTCCCCATGCTTCTTCTCCTGTATAGGCTCTATATAATCCTATAAGTCTACTTTTCTCCCTTCTCTTACTTAAAGTTTCCCACCCAAGTTCCTTTAACATTTCTGATACACTACTCTTTCTCCTGAAATCCCCTGTTACAAACCTTGCTGCTTTCCTCTGCACACCATCTAGTTCTTTTATTAGGTATTCTTGGTGAGGATCCCAAACACTGTTTGCATATTCCAATAATGGACGAACCATACTTAAGTAACATTTTTCTTTTAATTCTTTGTTGCATCCTTTAAGTAGCCTCATTATGACATGTAACGATCTGTATGCTTTCCCAACAACGTCATCAACATGACCCTTCCAGTGCAAATTACTTTCAAATCTCACACCTAAGTATTTGCACTTGCCATCTTTTGGGATAACTACCTCATCCAAAGTATATTCAAATTCAGTTTTAAAGCTCCTGTTTGTAAATGTTGTTACAGTTGATTTGGCTCCATTAATCTTCATATTATTTTCTTCAACCCATTCCTGGATACTGTCAAGGTCTCTTTGTAATTCTGAACAATCCTCAATGTTATTTATTTCCCTATAAACAATTATGTCATCTGCATACAATCTTATTTTCGATGTTATATTGTTCCCTAAGTCATTTGCGTATATTAAGAAAAGTAACGGACCGATTATACTACCCTGTGCAATTCCCTTCCAGACTTTCTCTTCCTGTGATATATTATTTCCTACACATACAGAAAGAGAGTACTCGGTACTCCACTGCAGTACACACATACAGAGAGAGAGAGAGAGAGAGAGAGACAGAGAGAGTACTCAGTACTCCACGGCAGTACACACGTACAGAGAGAGAGTACTCACTACTCCATCGCAGTACGCACATACAGAGAGAGTACTTACTACTCCACAGCAGTACGCACACCCATAAAATACTCCTCTACGCTGTACACCCACAGTACTCAGCATTCCACGGCAATACACCACACGACACCTCGTAATCTGCAGGACTTCGGGCTCAGAAGCGGTCGCTTGTTAGGCCTTGACCCTTCGGGGATCTTGGGCAAGGGGTGTGGTTTCTTAGTATCCCTCTGAACGATCTGAAGGATGCAGTGGACGATTATAAATACAAAGGATTTTGAAGAGCATATGGTGTTAAACAAGATTATTATTGGTTATATTCTTAATTTCTCCTTTGGTATTTTTATTTCCCGGACTTCTCTCAGTTACAGGGGGTCGACGTCCCGATGCTAATCCAGTGTAGAGGAATGAATTCACCACAGCGTGTTTCTGAGGTGGTTTGTAGTGTGATGTGTCGCGTGCAAATGAGGATGTTTATTAAGACGGTCATAAACATCTAATACACGAGCTACAGGGATTAAACAAACGACATTAAAATTCCCGGCCAGGCCAGGAATCGAAGCCAGTGTCATCTGAACTGAAGATCTCTGTGCTGAACGTTCAACCTAAAAGCTGTAACTGTTTCATCTAGAGTGCTTCAACGAAAGGTGGAATCAATTCTGAACTATAAATTGTGACCACAGGAACTGTACATTACAAGGTGTTACTATTATTAGGTATTAAATTACCCTTATATTCATACGTGACGTAAGATTAGCCACTCCCTCATTTTTAAGTCCATAATGGCGGCCTGGGCGCCCTGTAAATAATTTTTAAGTACCAGTCCATGAACGGTTTTCACTGACTTCTCAATATTATTCTGGTTGGAAGTACCCATTGCAATTTATGCCAATTCATTAAAATTCTAAAATCGTTAGAGGTAGTTGGGGATATCTAGATGATACTAGGTTCCAAAATGCACTGAAATTACGTCCGGAGAGACCTGGTGCCGGGCCAGTGGGAGAGGGCTAGCGTGCCTGTCTCCTACCCGGAGGCCCCGGGTTCGATTCCCGGCCAGGTCAGGGTTTTTATTACCATCTGAGGGCTGGTTCGAGGTCCACACAGCCTACATGATTACCTTTGAGGAGCTAACTGATGGTGAGATGGTGGCCTCGGCATAGAAAGCCAAGAATAATGGCCGAGAGGATTCGTCATACTGACCACAAGACACCTTATAACCTGCAGGCTTTCAGACTGCGCAGCGGTCGCTTGGTAGGCCATGGCCCTTCGGGGCTTTTTCACCATGCGGTTTGGTTTGGTTTCGAGAGGCCTGTTGCAGATCTTTCAAGTTGACGCCAATAGGTGACCTGCACGTCTGTCGTTTAGATAGTATAATGCGACACTTACACTCAATTGGACAAAAGAGTGTAAGAAGTACTCTTAGATCATATATCGTCGCTGCGAGAGTAATACCACTCATCTGACATTGCACTTCCTATCCATCATTTTTCTTAAGACTGGACACACCTCCCAGCCACATACAAATATGCAGTCCATCAGAACAATCTTTGTTATGTTCATTTTCCTATGCTAGCGTGTAAAGGAAAATGAACCTTAAATATTTTATACTGTAGGAGTGCTTAAGTACGTCAGGTAAATATAGATTCCTACAGTACGGTAAGGTTCATTTCTCTTTAAACACCAGCATAGGAGAATGAACACAACCAAACTTGTTCTGATGACCTGCATATCGATATGTGGCTGGGAGGCGTGGCCAGTCTTAAGGAAAATAATGGATAGGAAGTACATTGTATGATACGTGATATTACACCCTCAGCAACAATATGTAGGCTCATTCATACCGAATGTATTCCAGTATGTTAATGAGTTTCCACACAAAAGAAAATGTATTTGTGTATTGTTGCCATCGGTTTCAATCTTCTTAATCACTCTGAGTATAAATCATTAGACTTTATTGTGCACCTCAATGATCGAATGTGAGGCCTGTGTTGTTATAAGTTTGGATGAAATGACTACCGAAAAATAGTTTACCTCAAGATACGTTGTCAAACAGTGTTCCTTAGTAAATTACTGAGCAGAGAAATATCCATATCCCTTCAAGGAAGCAATTCAATGTTGAAAACATCCTAGTGATATGAGGTGCGAATTTTAGGCAAATAAAATATTATAAACTGCGAGAATATAAATTATTTATTTATTTCTGTAAATTACAATCCTTTTCTTAATCATTGAACATCAGCATGCAGTACAGGCATGCACGATCTTCACGTTGATAAAATACCACTTCGTTTTAGAAAAACCTTTCATTGGCAGTTTGCCCTTTTCTATCACTACGAGCGCTAATTTGAGTCAATACATTGTTTCACTCAAGCACCACTACGAGCACTAATGTGAGTCAATGCATTGTTTCACTCAAGCACCACTACGAGCACTAATGTGAGTCAATGCATTGTTTCACTTAAGCACCACTACGAGCACTAATATGAGTCAATGCATTGTTTCACTTAAGCACCACTACGAGCACTAATGTGAGTCAATGTATTGTTTCACTTAAGCACCACTACGAGCACTAATGTGAGTCAATGTATTGTTTCACTTAAGCACCACTACGAGCACTAATGTGAGTCAATGCATTGTTTCACTTAAGCACCACTGCGAGCACTAATGTGAGTCAATGCATTGTTTCACTCAAGCACCACTACGAGCGCTAATGTGAGTCAATGCATTGTTTCACTTAAGCACCACTACGAGCACTAATGTGAGTCAATGCATTGTTTCACTTAAGCACCACTACGAGCACTAATGTGAGTCAATGTATTGTTTCACTTAAGCACCACTACGAGCACTGATGTGGGTCAATGTATTGTTTCACTTAAGCACCACTATGAGCACTAATGTGAGTCAATGCATTGTTTCACTTAAGCACCACTACGAACACTAATGTGAGTCAATGCATTGTTTCTCTTAAGCACCACTACGAGCGCTAATGTGAGTCAATGCATTGTTTCACTTAAGCACCACTACGAGCGCTAATGTGAGTCAATGCATTGTTTCACTTAAGCACCACTACCAGCGCTAATGTGAGTCAATGCATTGTTTCACTTAGGCACCACTACGAGCACTAATGTGAGTCAATGCATTGTTTCACTTAAGCACCACTACCAGCGCTAATGTGAGTCAATGCAGAATTTCACTTAAGCCCTTATATCTACATTAGGTGTGGACATTTTTCATAAAATCAAAATACGCCTGAAGGTAATGAACCAAGGAACACATTACAGAAAGTATGATGTTAATAAGTTAATTTCGCTAGGATTTGAATAAAAAAGAAAACGAGTATAGAAAGAAGCGAATATAGGCCTTTCTTCCTGAACTGCATTTAGGGAGGAAGAGATTTTTGAATTTTTCTTTTTTACTTTGATAGTGCTATTCAAGATTCATAATTTGACACCTTTTTTGTTCTTTTAGTCCTTGAACTTTCGGCACAATTGTGGAAATCGCTTAATTTTACGTTTTTCGTATTATGGAGCTTAATGCTCTGTCACCTAAGAAGTGTTTTCAGGATTAAAATAGTTTATATATCTTCAAATGTCAGAAATAATAATCTCTTAAGTGAATAATCAAGGTGAATTTATAAAGTATAAAAATAAATCGTTTTCTGAACTTTTTGTTTGAGCAAAATATGAAAATTGGTACCAAAGTATTAAAGTAAAATTGAAATTAATCCTAAAACATTGTCACTTATACCAGGTAGATATTTACTCTCATCGAGACCAAAACGCTAGAAGCTTGAATAATAATATCCCCACAGACGCTATTTGTGCATATTCCCCCTCGGAGCAATCCAGCTTAATTTGATTTCGGTGCAGAAGATTAGATTACCGTACCCGACCCTGGTTGCAAACAGCTGTATTGAGAACCGATCGTCTCTCTTGCCTGACTTCCATTTCATTCCCTAGGATCTAAATACTTCAAAGTAATTTTAAACCTAAATAGAGGAGTGATACAGAATATTATACGGTACCCACAAAGTGGATACTTGGTTTTACACATACCAGGGTGCAGACCAAAATGTATTGTTTTTTCCCATTTTTCTTAATTTATTATGGTTGGCAATCTTGGATCTGGCCCAGTTTTATGAACGGATGGCTTTTCTGACGCCAATAATATGTGTTGTGTGTATTTGAAGTGAAATGTAATAAAATGTACAAGCTAGAATTAACGATGTGCTGTTAAAATCTCCGACCCTCCCGAGAATCGAAAAAAAAACTGTGAACCGAAGTCCAGAACTTGGACCATTCAACGAAGGAGACAGATATTTAAATATATGTATAATTCAGAATTATACACGAACCAGAATATTGAAGAAAATATGCTCCCTTAGACACAAGGAGACAATGCATCATTCTCTGAATTCAGTATTGTTTTGAGCAATGCCTCAAAACAATACTCACTTTGTTCAAGGTTCTCAAAATAACCCCTGTGACGAATTTTCCCCGTATGTCGATGACGCCCCAATCACACTTTCAATACTAGCAGTACGAGGTTCGATTCACTGAGACAGAAACAAATATATACTTTTTGAGAAAATGGATCTTTTAGAGATTATAGATCTAAAGAACCACTGGTTTATGACACTTTAATTGATCATACATTTACCAGTATTCTTCTACTCAAAAATACCGCAAACTTCGTACTGATTTACAGAGATAATCTCTGATTTAAGCATTTTATTGCACAGAGACTCAATTTATTAACAATAAATTTGAGATAACTACCTATTTTATTGCCATACTGGAGATGTTCGCTGAAGAAACCAATTTATCATATGTCTGCAGTGTAAATAGAACTGTAACTCTTGTCTATGAAATATCTGTAATAGGAATGCCAAGTACATTATTTTGTTTCCTATGCTATAGAAAAAGCATGTAAAATGAACCTGGGAGAAGTGAATATTTATGGCACTTAGAATTTTATGCGCTGTAGCCGACATTCAGATGATTTTAGGATAAATTCACCTAAATTCACTATAAAATCTTTCTGTACCTTGTTATCAACTTTCTCACATGCCAAGCAAAATTAATTAAGTATGACTATGATATATTTACAATGCCAGTGAATCTTAATTTCTGTATTAAAAATTCTTTGATGTCAACGTATCTGAAGTCTCTTTAATCCTGTATAACATTGAGAGCTCTGTCTACTCGTAAAGTCTCAAAATCAACGTCGATGTAAACACAAGTTTTGACTACCGATTGCTTTTAGCCCGTGATCTACCCCAGCGAAGTTCTTATTGAACAACTCCCTGAGTTCATATACCTTGGTTCCCTGGTTCAGGAAACAGAAGAATCTTCGACGGGAAAAGCATACAGCAGAGCCTCAGCCACCATCAAATTTCTGAACTAGTGCTTTTAGGAGAAATTGTTAACTTATATCACTGAGAATGAAGATGAGCTTGCGTCGTGTGCCTGTCCTGCCAGTTATGTTGTACGGAACAGAAACTTCCTCGTTAATGTAGTAGGACTGAATGAACTTGAGATATTCCAACAGCGATCCTTGCGTCAAGTACTGGGAATTAGTCTATGTAACCAGTTTATGAAAAACATTGAATGTGGCACTTCTGGTGGCAGTATCTGATATACTGCGCATTAGACTGTCACCGAACTGACATTATATTTTAATTTCCATAGTCGACATCCAGGTGGGAAACCTATCAATGATAGCGGGATGAAATTAATTCTGCTCGGAAAGGCATCACCTTCCATCTTGCTGATATGTTTGATTGTTCAATACGGCATTATGCGATCCGAAAATCGGATCGTGCACCTGCGGGATAATTTTACGAGGAAAGAGAAGTTTACACAACCTACAATTGATGAAGTAACACCAAGGCAGATGCTGCATTGTGATGTTCGAGTACGTAGATTGTAAAAACATTGTTGTCTAGTTAGGCTACTCTGGTGGCAAGGCCTAACGCAGTAGAAGATATAGAGGATGTCCCGAAAGAAAACATGAGCCAAACAAATTAAGAACGACCTGCAACATCTTTGATTCAGCTTCATGGAGGCTAAAAATTGGATTTCAACACGTAGAGAAACATCTAAAAATCCTGCGAACCGATGGTGGTGGTGGTGATTATTGTTTTAAGAGGAAGTACAACTAGGCAACCATCCTCTATGCGAACCGATGGCACCTACAACAACTTATTGGATTAGAGGTCAGCATTGTTCAGGCGTCGGCCAAGGTATGACTAAGCAGAAGTGTTAGAAGAAGAAGAAGAAGAAGAAACCTAGCTAAAAATGGACAAGAGGTCCCACAATGTTCTGGATAAATTTTTATTATATAGCTACTTCGTTTTACCGCACAATAAATCCTCTCGATCACTTTAATAAAAGAATTAATGACCTAACCCATTTTCATAGCCCTGAGTTTTGATTGGTTAAACTTGAAACACGGTAATTATTTGTGGGAACTCTGTGTATGTATTCCATGGTTCGTTCTACAGATATTGGAATTAAACTTCTCAGGTGCTAAATAAATCATCGGGTTATCATTATTATCCGTGTTATATTTCCGCACACATATGTCACAAATCCAGGTAAACGTATTCTGGTACTCTGAGGTTTCGTCCTGCCATATTCACCCAAATCAAAATTCATCCGAGTTATTTTCATCCAGGATTCTTTTCACGGTTAATCATTTCAGTTTGTCACAATTTTTACTCCAATCTTTAGAGAACTAATTACTATATTCGATTATTTCACACTTTACCACGAAAGTTGGTACAAATTTTTCTCCTATATTTTTGTCATTCTTCATAGCTTCATAACAAGATTTGAAATGGCTACGTGACGTCAGGAAACGGGTGTAGAGTCCTTATACCGTATGTGGAATTAGTTCTACGCCGCATACCACGGCGATCAAAGAATACACAATTTTACGAAGCAACAGATTCCAGTATAAAGTAAATTATAACGACTTCCAACCTAAACCAGTTTACGCCATCTCATTTATGAAGTTATCGGCGATATAGATGACACTGAACACATGTCTGCTGAAGCTGAGCGAAGGAAGAAGGTAAAAGAAACACGACGCAGAAAATACACTGACTGACAGAGCAAATGCAACACCAAGGAGGAGTGGTTCGAAAGGGACGAAAGTTGGGGAAAAAACAGAGACGGCACGGATGAATAATTGATGTTTATTTCAAACCGATATGCAGCTTACACAATGCGCACGGCATCGACTCAGTAGGATGTAGGACCACCGCGAGCGGCGATGCACGCAGAAACACGTCGAGGTACATAGTCAATAAGAGTGCGGATGGTGTCCTGAGGGATGGTTCTCCATTCCCTGTCAACCATTTGCCACAGTTGGTCGTCCGTACGAGGCTGGGGCAGAGTTTGCAAACGGTGTCCAATGAGATCCCACACGTGTTCGATTGGTGAGAGATCCGGAGAGTACGCCGGCCACGGAAGCATCTGTACACCTCGTAGAGCCTGTTGGGAGATGCGAGCAGTGTGTGGGCGGGCATTATCCTGCTGAAACAGAGCATTGGGCAGCCCCTGAAGGTACGGGAGTGCCACCGGCCGCAGCACACGCTGCACGTAGCGGTGGGCATTTAACGTGCCTTGAATACGCACTAGAGGTGACGTGGAATCATACGCAATAGCGCCCCAAACCATTATGCCGCGTTGTCTAGCGGTAGGGCGCTCCACAGTTACTGCCGGATTTGACCTTTCTCCACGCCGACGCCACACTCGTCTGCGGTGACTATCACTGACAGAACAGAAGCGTGACTCATCGGAGAACACGACGTTCCGCCATTCCCCCATCCAAGTCGCTCTAGCCCGGCACCATGCCAGGCGTGCACGTCTATACTGTGGAGTCAATGGTAGTCTTCTGAGCGGACGCCGGGAGTGCAGGCCTCCTTCAACCAATCGACGGGAAATTGTTCTGGTCGATATTGGAACAGCCAGGGTGTCTTGCACATGCTGAAGAATGGCGGTTGACGTGGCGTGCGGGGCTGCCACCGCTTGGCGGTGGATGCGCCGATCCTCGCGTGCTGACGTCACTCGGGCTGCGCCTGGACCCCTCGCACGTGCCACATGTCCCTGCGCCAACCATCTTCGCCACAGGCGCTGCACCGTGGACACATCCCTATGGGTATCGGCTGCGATTTGACGAAGCGACCAACCTGCCCTTCTCAGCCCGACCACCATTCCCCTCGTAAAGTCGTCTGTCTGCTGGAAATGCCTCCGTTGACGGCGGCCTGGCATTCGTAGCTATACACGTGTCCTTTGGCACACGACAACACGTTCTACAATGACTGTCGGCTGAGAAATCACGGTACGAAGTGACCACATCGCCACGGAAACATTTATCGCCCTTGGAGTGGGGAAAGTAACATGTGACCTGTTGGTAGCATGGCATACGTATGTAAGGTCTTTGTTAGTGTCTCAAGCGTCAGAATGGGAAAAGCAGTTGATCTCTCCGGGTTTGATAGAGAGAAAATTTATCTTGCGAGCAAGTGTCGGAAGTAATACAATGATGGGCAAACAAGAACACATCAACAAGGCATGAATCATTGACGCCAAAGTCCAGAGACGATGTTGTAAATCGTTCGGCGTGGCCGCAGGGCCACAATTTGGGTAATCGCCAGCAGGTCATGGCCCGGCCAATATTTCCCAGAATCCTGCTGCGCATGGCACTGTCATGTCGACGACCCGGCCTTACCCCAATATTGACTGCACTCCACAGAAATCAGAGCATTCGGTAGGAACAAAATTACAGCCACTGGACTCTGGATCAGTGGAAAAATTTTGCCTGGTCTGACGAATCCGGATTCCTACTTCTTCACGTCGACGCCCGAGAGGTTGTACGCTGAGTGCAATTGTAGATCAACCGATAGACCATCAGTAAGCCATGGATGTCATGTGAAGTTGTGCTAAATGCTTTTTAACATCTTTATTCGTGATATTATTTGTGTTTGTGGTTTCCAGAGAATATCTGTGTATTTATTTTGTATGGGGATAGTGTTCAAGTGTTATTTCCATAATATTCGATGTAATTTTGTAGTTTTAGTGTGTATATTGGCTTAACTTTATTGCCCAATGTTACTCCATATTGGATTCTATATATATATTAATATGCTAAGAGTGTTATTTCTTGTTTTTGAGATCTTGCCCTGTCACCATATTAAATTTAATCCATTGGTACCATGGAAACCATTGCGCCTCACGAGAATTTGCGGCAGCTTGTAGGTATGACACGAGTAACGGATACTAAATTAAGCTAAAAACATTAGTCGTGGTAAACAGTACGACCTCTCTGAAAGAGATGCGAGTTCATTATTAAACTGTTCATTATGCAATACTTACAGTAAGTAACTAATTGCGCTACCAATTTTAAACATTACAGCAGCACCTTAGTTCATAAGAATCACCGCGGACTGAACCGATGTTTCTTGTCAGGCCTTGAGATTTGAGATGCGCGCATGCGCAGCAGCTCTTACCCTGCATGCACGTGACTTCTCGTCAGACGACCAGAGTAGATTTGGACTCCACTAGTTCTTTGCGGCGCCCTACTTACGGGAGCCATTTGTTGAACGGGAAATCTATATCTCTTGCCCAATCTGTGTTCTAGTTGCTGCATATCCATAGGTATTACTTTAAATTGCCTACACGCGACGCCGGGGTGGTGTCAAGATAGCAACCACATTGGCTGCTGGACCTGAAGCTTTGCTTTTTAGATATACAAGCAATAATAGGATACTCTGTTACGAGTAATATTTAACCTGCTACTAACATGTACATATTTGTAGAGTAGTACTAAATAAACTGCAGGTTATGACACGTGTCGCTATGTCGGCTGGAGACATTATTCCGGTACACCAATCCCTAAAAGCTATCCCGTATCTGGACGTTAATTGCGAAATAAGCCCATTCGTTCATGTCATCAGTGTCCCATAATGGCGACGACCAATTTCAACAGGACAATGTGCCATGACACATTACCAGGATTTTAAAGGACTGATTCTACGAACATGAGAGCGAATTTGCGTTAATGCCGCGGCCCCCATAAACCCCCGATATGAACCCTATTGAACTTTCGTGGTTCAACTTGGAGAATCGGGTTCGAGCTATATCACCACCATTCCGCTAACTGGAGGATCTCCTGTTGCCCTTGTAGTACGAGGTTCCGCAGGATACCTCACGTCACCTCGCTGAATCGACGTCTTACCTAGTGGCTGCTGTTCTGTGCGCCAGACGTAGTCCTACATCGTACTAGGTTGGTGTTCATATCGGTGTAATCCTTTGAATGAACTGCAAGTGAATAAGCATATCAGAATTAAAATTCAACACATACCTTAGGTGATTTGAATCCCATCTTCCTCTTCAATGAGTTTCAAGTACAGTATATCAAATTCCGAACAATAGCTCATTTGAAATAAGGCGTAGCATTTCTTCGCTTATCAAGAAATGTGATTGTATGTCCAGATTGTTGACAGTGATTAATGCCTTTCTGCGCATATATGGTTATTTCAGCTGAACTTCATTCCATGAGTATGTGTTTCATCATTTTAGCTTTATTAAAATAAGCACAATTAGAACTTTGGATTCTTCTCTACTTAAGCAGCAAATGTGGTATCTACCTCGGTTGGTTCTAATTCGATTCAGTGACGTACATGATATCGTTCATAATTAGATCCAGAAAGTGATGTAGCCCATTTTAAAAGCCATCCTTGATTCATGATAAAATGGACTGAATTCTAGTGTACAATCTACGCACCGTGGGAATTTCTAGATATCATGTTCCTGAGTTTCACATATTATAGCCTAAATTACCAGTAGATTTCCCGTAGTGTTTTCTCCCATTTCTTCTTCTGAGCAGTTGACAGCCATGTTCCACAAGTACGTGTTATGTTGTTTAAGGTGCATTGATTTCTTACAACCCGGTTTATGTCGCATCGACACAGACAAGTTACATAGCGACGATGGGAAAGGAGGGGGAAAGAAGTGACCGTGGCCTTAATTAAGCTACATCCTCAGCCTTTTCCTTGTGAAAATGGGACTCCACGGGAGGGCAGCCGATAGTGGGGCTCGAACTCACTATCTTCCGAATGCAAGCTTATAGCTACGTCACCCAAAACCACGTGGCCACTTGCTTGGTGGGTGTATTGTAGCAATCACAGTCAGGCTCTGGATTTCCCCCAACATCATCTATTGTCGGCGCTAATTCGATTCTGTGACGACTAAGTTCCCTTTAGCAAAATTAATCTAAGAAGACACACAACCTTTCCTTCACGCGCCGAACTGAGTAACTAAAATGGTTGAGGCGCTGGGCTTCAGATCCCATCTTGACAGGTTCTATCCTGGCTCAGTCCGGTGGTATTTTAAGGGGCTCAAATACGACAGCCCCGTGTCGGTGGATTTACTGGCACGTAAAAGAACTCCTGAGGGACAAAATTATGGCACCTTGGCGTCTTCAAAAATCGTGAGAAGTAGTTAGTGAGACATAAAAACAATACCATTATTATTATTATTATTATTATTATTATTATTATTATTATTATTATTATTATTATTATTATTATTATTATTATTATTATTATTATTTATTTGCAAATTGGCCACTGAAGATCATGCTAAAATTTCATTTTTTCGTTGTCTGAAGTTTCATCTTCCTCCACTACTCTTTCATACGGACACTATGCTGGTTGTCACTTCAACCATCCAGGATATTCCCGTCTTTGCAGTTCTTTCGACTTGAAACCCTTCCAAATGTTGAATCATGGTCCGAAATATGTTCCTGTCTAACATATGAATTTCCTTAATGTTGAGCTTCTCAGTATCTTTACGAACTTCCTTACTCCATGTCGTCGTTGTCTTCTTGCTTCACAGGTAGTCGAATGACTTTTTGGTTAGTGTGGTTTTGTCCATTCTGTACAAAAATGTCTGGGAAATGATAACCTTCTCTTTTTCATGGTTTCTGATATTTTCTCCATATTTTTGTAGACTTCATTGTTGTTTCGAAGTTTCCAACCGGTTTCAGTCTGGATTGGTCCCAATATTTTCCGTATTATTATTATTTCTAGGATCTCCAGCTTCTCCAATTTGTAATTCATCAAGAGGCATTTGATGGCATACGGACATTCTGTTTTTACTATAGTGTTATAATACCTTATTTTGGCATTCCATGAGATGGATTTGTTGTTGTAGAGGTTTTTAGTCAGTATATAAGCTTCGACTTCTCATTTGAGATCCTATGTCCAGTCTTCATAATATTAATAATAATAATAGTAATCATAATAATAATGATAATAATAATACCTTCATATCAAAATTATTCATAACGAAGTCTCAAATTTCAGGCCCCCCACCTCGGTATCATGAGGGATTTCTAGATTTCAACCTTCCTTAATATCAGGAAGTATAATCCTAACAGTTGAGTTCACTCAATTCAGGGCGTTCCAAACCACTGTTTCCTGTACAGTTTGAATTGTCCACCGTTATTTTCTGTGTATTTGAATTTGCAGACTTAAGTCTCTTCAAGTTCGAAAGCTAGTAGTACCAACGTTTAAGCAGCTGTAGGTTATTCCAGTAATTTTCCAATCGCTTCTTCAGATCGATTTGTTACCGAGGGTGGAGAGATGGTATTGGCCAATATTATTACAGTTCCTCCCATATATACACAAATAACGATCACTAAATTTTAACCTTTATGCACACTGAAATTCTAATTAATATACAAATATATTGTTAATGAACATCCATGTGTAATTAAAACTGACAAACAAAACGTTTTTACTAAAAATGTTTACATCCAAGTGGTTTGAGCTGAAAATATAAAATACTCATTAAATCGATTCTATGTTTATTCGCAGTGGTAAATGACACAGGAGCTTGATCTGATTTTATTTGCCCTCACATTATTTACAATATCGAGAGTTTGATGACCCATAATTACTTTTTCCGCTATATAACACTCTTGGAACTGCATCAGCCCACTAACAAATTCAGAACTCATTACAATTAATCGCTAGTTATTAATATATGCCTCATTTCAGCTGACATTTAAAGCTAGATACGAATTTGTTTCATTAGCATTGAATAACACTGGACAGAGAACATTTGCATTGTTAAGGGCCCTACTTATACCATACTGTACACCAGGACAGCACGTATTCTATACAAATGGCCCTAAATTAATGTTGTGTTGTAATATGTTTCTATGATTAACCAACACTTAATGATGCCCCGTTCCCAACCACGGGTAAACTTTATTACGCACCTAGTACACGAGACCATAGAAAATTATTAATACACAAACATATCATGTGCGAAAAATATTATCCTAATCCAATACGAGGATTTTCAACACGGTAAACATTCTCAAATATCCTCCAAGTGGTTTCTACTATAGGCCTACAATTTAGAGAGTAATTACGATGTTCCATATTAATACAAAATGTTTGTGCTAATACATACATTATGGAGTGCAAAATAACGGGCAGGTAAAATGGTTTCCCTGCATGATGGTAATATACAGATTCAACGTGGCTGTTTTCTCGATAGAAATCGACAAGTGAATCATAGACATCGCATCGATATTCTCAGACAAGTTTTCATAGTTCTAGACCTTGCCTTAAATGGTGTCTGGTCCGTGATTTGAGTCATTATTCCACAGATCGTGCATCATTTCATCGACGTTGAATACCTTCTCCTTCAAGGCACTGTCACTGGCTATTCTGACAAAAGCATTCAGGTAGGAATGCTAAAACAAAAAGTGCACTTCATATCCTGAAATTTTGTCATATTTCAGTCTTTATATAATATCCTGTCAGATGCCTTTCAAGTATCCAGACATGCTTCAGCAACTTCGGAGAAAATATCTCAATAACAGTCTACTTTACTTCCAGACAGAATTATTTATTTATCTATTTCCATACACAAGCGTGCTTTGAAATTTGTGTTTGGCACCAAGTTGTCAGGTCAGGCCACTATGAACGCCACTTCCGAATAGTTTCCCAGTTTAACAAGTCTAAAGCGGGAAATTTTCGGTGTTGTCTCTAGTGCATTTGGTGTGCTAATAAAATAGTTTCAAAAGAACTGTAAAACTTCAAAAATTTTCACAGAAGAGGCCTAGGAGTCGGGTTCCTTCGAGCGCTTAAGATCAGAACAGAAGCAGACCAGACGGCTTCTTTCTGACGCTAACGAGGGGATTTGATTTGAAATATTCATTATATTAGTATGCTTATTTGGGTTATAAAGTACTTTTTTGTTTGTTTTTACATTACTTAGCCTGTTTGTTTAAGCACAAGTTGACAGTAGAATTGCTCAGATCGGAGGAGCCGTTCGCTCGCTGCAGCGGCTCGAAACGTACTGAACCATTCGAAATCAGACGTTCGCTGCGCAGCTCCCTGCATGACGTGGTGACCTCAGCGTGATAAGATTATCAGTGAAGCGTGTATTCCAATGACCGACCTATTCACTGGCATATTTATATTAAATATGCTGCTAATTGTTGAAGAGTAATTGTCTCTGACCCGAGCACAACATTTCGTGACGAAAATTAGTGGCTTACTTGTCAGAACGTGCGGGTGTGTGTAGAACCCAAGGCCACAGGTCTTAAGAGCGTAAAATACGTCACATGGATTTGTGATGGTTTTAAGAAATAAGTGAATGCGTGGTATTTAATTTTAGAGAGGGTGCTTTTGCTAGCTGGGTTTTCCCCTTGAGAACAGTCTCCATCGATTCGATGACATCTGAAGTGTGCTGGAGAGTATCCAAATCCATAGGATAGGTGAGATAAGAAGACGTTCCAGTTGCAGATCTGGATGGTAGTTTACGGGGCGAGTACACCGCGCGGTTAGGGGCGCGCAACTATGAGCTTGCATACGGATGATAGTTGGTTCGAACCCACCACCCTGTCGTCAGACCTGAATATGGTTTTCCGTAGTTTCCCATTTCCACACCAGGCAAATATAAGGCCTATTCCATAATTAAGGCCACGGTCGCTTCCATCCCAATCCTGGCCCTTCCCTATCCCATTGTTGCCATAAGACCTACCTGTGTCGGTGCGACGTAAAGTAACTTATCATAAAAAATGATGGTGATTAGTGTTTTAAGAGGAAGGACAACTGAGCAACCATCCTCTATTAACACTCCGAAAACGATATATTCGCAAAGGAAATACGCGGGATGAAAATTAAAGACTTCCTGTATTTGTAAATTTAATACCATCGGGGTTGGTAAAGAACAAGAGTTGACCAAGGAAGGTCGAATAGGAAAGACGATGGCGAGGATCCTTATACATAAGTGGAAGCAATGCCACACTCAGGTACAGTTAGGTGAAGTGTGGCCGCCAATCCACTCTCCAAAGTTCAGAGCCATTGGTCTCTCTTTTAGTCGCCTCTTACGACAAGTATGTCCGTCTCCGTAGCGTAACGGTTAGTGTTATTTGTTGCCGTCCTCGGGGGCCTGGGTTCGATTCCCGGTACTGCCAGAAATTTAAAAACATCTGGCAGGAGGGCTGGTACGTGATTGAAATGGTACATGCAGCTCACCTCCAATGGGGGTGTGCCTGAAAGGAGCTGTACCACCTCAGGATGAGGATACGAGTTTGTTCGACTCGTTGGCTGAATGGTCAGCAATCTGGCCTTCGGTTCAGAGGGTCCCGGGTTCGATTCCCGGCCGGGTAGTGGATTTTAACCTCCATTGGTTAATTGCAGTGGCCCAGGGGCTGGGTGTTTGTGCTGTCCCCAACATCCCTGCAAATCACACACCACAAATAACACTATCCTCCACCACAATAACACGCAGTTACCTACACATGGCAGATGCCCCCCACCCTCATCGGAGGGTCTGCTTACAACGGCTGCACTCGGCTAGAAATAGCCACTCGAAATTATAATTATTATAACGACAAGTATGGGTTGCCGTAAATGTTGTTTTACCACCTTCACAGCGGGTTACATACTGAGGTCCTCCTAGGCATTTTTGGATTTCTCTTACATCCGGCATCGAAACTTTCTGGTATGTTCAATTCCTTTTGACTGATGCTTTCTTGTTAATTCACTTTGCAATACCCTTAAAACACGTTATTACAGATATCGTAGGTCTGACTTAGACGAAAAGAATGACCTCCCGATACGTGCTATACCTCCTATGTCACTCCGACTTCACCATTCACCATCCCGCTATTAAACTTCAGACCAACTCTTGTTTTTATACTGTTCAAAGCTAGTCCTGTGCTGTAGGGATAGCGTGCCTATCTGCTTTCGCGGTGAACCCGTGTGTGGTTTCCGGGCAGGTCAGGGAATTTTTTATGTGAATCTGCGGGCTGGTTCGTAGTCTACACTGCCTTCGTAATTACAATTGACAAGCTGTCTAACAACGAGATAGAGGCACCGGTCTAGAAAGCCAAGATTAACGGCTGAGAGGACTCGCTGCGCTGACCACACGATACCTCGTAATCTGCAGGCCTTTGTGGTGAGAAGCGATGGCTTGGTAAGCAAAGGGTCTTCGGAGATACTGCGCCATAGGATTTGGTTTAGTTTTACTTTTATTGTTTTGCAATTCTTGGAGGGAGTTTGGTGTAGACTACATTTTCTCGAGGCACATTGTATTTTACTGAAGGGCACAGTACCGAAAAAAAAAACGGTAGACATATTCTATGTCAAAATAAGGAACTACGATGTGTGTTTCTCCAACCCTTCTCCCGTTTCATACGGGTTAGGGTAAGAAGTGAGATGGATCTTCGTAGCGATAAGCAATGAAAATAATGAAACAAGGTTATCATTGATTCAGCATATTTACTGCATACTTCTTAAGTTCACTTTTTCCTCTAATATCGACGATAAATGGACGTCCGTTTGTAGTGGAAGTTTCGATATGTTTAGGTAAATGCAGTACAGAAGAAGGGAGGGTCAATTATCCCCACTCCTCCAAAGCAAACACATTCTCTTCCGTTTAGTATTTGTACTGTTGAAACAATAAAGTGAAAGTTCCCTGAATTTTCTATGAAAAGACATTAGCGATCAATACATGGTGTACCGAGTGAATGACTTCGTGCTTTGTGTCACATAGCTGTCAACTTGCTTCCGGGAGAGAGTTGGTTCAAACCACACTGCCAGCAGTCCACAGTTTTCTATTTTCATGCCAGACTAATGCATGGGCCGTACCTTTATTAAGGCTAAAACAAAATATGATGATGATGATGATGATGCTTGTTGTTTAAAGGGGCCTAACATCGAGGTCATCGGCCCCTAATGGTACGAAATGAAATAACAAAAAATTCAAATTCATCCACTGACAAAATAAAATATAAAATGTCATGAGGAATGAATGGATGGACATGAACCCTACAAAAAACAAAAATAAACAAACAAACAAACAAAAACAGTGGATCAGACTCGAAAAGAAGGTAGTTAATTAGAGTATTACTGACCACGGGACCATTTATTAAGCACAATGATGCTTGATGTCTGAAGGGGTGCTAAATTCACGTCTAAGGCCCCACAGAGTGGTACATGTCGCGAGTAAAGTAGAACCATTGTATTTGTCATTTTGGGATACTGATCAAAAGTAGCGAAGACTCACGGTGGTCCTCACAAGATGGTACTACTCACAAGTATTGCAATTCGTACAGGGAACGCAGACCTATGGTATTGCTCACATAATGGCGCCACTCATAGCCAACGCAAACCGGTAAGGTTCCTCACCTAGGTGTACTAGTCACGGGCGCCGGTATGCCCATGGTGTTCCTTACATAGTGGGTACCAATCACAGGCAACGCTGACCCACGGTGCCGCTCATATAGCGGTACAACTCACAGGCTACGCCCAGACCCGCGGTGTTGCTCACATGGGTACAACGCACGGGTACTGGAATCCACCAGGCCAGGCTTTTTACTGCAACTAATCACACACCTATTTCGTACCAATTTAGTGATACTACGCGCAAGTACTTGCAACCCATGGTGTTCCCCGCATGATGGTACGAATCAAGAGTAGTTTCATGGTTCTAATTCAATCATCCCTTGGTCGCCTCTTACGACAGGCAGGGGATACCGCGGGTGTATTCTACATGTGCGTCCCCCATCCTCAGGGGGTAGTGTGTTTGGTCCACGAGAGGTATTTTATTTCCCTCAAGTCCGCCGGCAAGCCGCCACCTGGCACGCGCCACGTGGGAGTATCACCTCTAACCCTGCTACGCCAGCGTAGTAGGTTCTTGGAAAACAAAATATGAAAGAGTAATATATTGTTCGAGTACTTCACGTCATATTAGGTTATACTCGGGCACTAAGAATTTCTACACGAAAAACATGTCTTTACGGAAAGTATCAGGACTGTATACCTATTCATATATCTCGCCTGAATTTACGTGTTGTATAGATTATGTATGTGTGAATATCCATGAATGAGTTGTTGATGAAGTGTGCGTTTATACGAGATTTGTATTTGCACGCACACTTTTACGTACCAGAGTATGCGACTATGAGTGTGTCTCTCAGTACCTCACTCACCCCCTTTCTCTCACCCTTTCTCTCCCTCTGCGTGTCTATATGTGTGTGTGTGGGCTTACCAATTACATGCATGCATGAACACACATTAGGGGGCTGAAATTTGGGCGATTCAAGTTCAGATTTACAACACAGGAATCTGAATGCTGATGATGACAATAATAATAATAATAATAATAATAATAATAATAATAATAATAATAATAATAATAATAATAATAATAATAATAATAATAATAATAATATTATAATAATAATTATTATAATAATATAATAATAATAATAATAATATTATATTATTATTATTATTATTATTATTATTATTATTATTATTATTATTATTATTATTATTCAATTTTCAGTCAATACTGATCTGCATTTAGGGCAGTCGCCCGGGTGGCAGATTCCCTATCTGTTGCTTTCCTAGCCTTTTCCGAAATGATTTCAAAGAAATTGGAAATTTATTGAACTTCTCCCTTGGTAAGTTATTCCAATCCCTAACTCCCCTTCCTATAAATGAATATTTGCCCCACTTTGTCATCTTGAATTCCAAATTTATCTTTCCTACTTTTATAAACGCCATTCAAACTTATTCGTCTACTAATGTCATTCCACGCCATCTCTCCGCTGACAGCTCGGAACATACCACTTAGTCGGGCAGCTCTTCTTCTTTCTATCAATTCTTCCCAACCCAAACATTGCAACATTTTTGTAACGCTACTCTTTTGTCGGAAATCACCCAGAACAAATCGAGCTGCTTTTCTTTGGATTTTTTCCAGTTCTTGAATCAGGTAATCCTGGTGAGGGTCCCATACACTGGAACCATACTCTAGTTGGGGTCTTACCAGTGACTTATATGCCCTCTCCTTTACATCCTTACTACAACCCCTAAACACCCTCATAACCATGTGCAGAGATCTGTACCCTTTATTTACAATCCCATTTATGTGATTACCCACAATGAAGATCTTTCCTTATACTAACACCTAGATACTTACAGTGATCCCCAAAAGGAACTTTCACCCCATCAACGCAGTAATTAATTTATACTGGAATATTGTGGAATACAGAGGTGTAATACAGAGGGGTGAATGGGCGAACAAGAAAATAACCAGAGCCTAAGTTAAAGCACTAAACGTTGAAATTTTATTTATTTCCTTCACTTTTTTTTTAACTTTGAAATTTGATAGATAGAATATTTGGAACTAGCAACTGTTAAATAGGATAACTATGAGCTCGTTAGCTCCGACAACAACAATTGACTATAAGTCCAGAAATGAGGTACAAAACTAGAGAGAATTAACCACACGATAATATACAGGGAATAAGCATTATAGCTCTGAACAGGTACACTATTTTAAAGAGCATGTTTTCTCCACTAATTTATATAGCCTAGGAGTCTGAGCTCCAAAAGTTAATATAGTCCAGCCTCTCAAAGGCACAAGTTTCTAAGCAACTTTAAATAATGCTTTTAGAGTCACTTCTGCTTAACAGTTCGTTACACACTAGTCCATTAATATTTACAAAATAAACGAGGGCTTTGAGTCCCCATTCTAAATGGCCTTAATGTAAATAGAAAAGGTTTAACATGATCGGCCATAAACAAAATGCTAGGAGGCGAAACATTTGTGCTCGTTTTAGAAAAAATCTTAAAACGCTAAGTGGGCTTATAGTCTAAGCCTATTCTACAGAGGGGTGACTAAACACGAAATACTAAATGCCAAAAATGTGTTAAGAGTTCAGCGGTTTAGAAAATTTTAGTCACATCACACCAAGTTAAATGAGAACCAACAGAAGGTGATCATAGTTTGTTCCTTTAGTTTACATTTTTCCCCGCAGGGATTTGAATTGAATTCTAAGAGTTGCTGAAAATCTACAATCGAACCATCGAATTAGAAATTTACAAAAAATGAAAGAAGTTTGAAACCTTCCCCTCAAGTTATCTGCAGGAGCTATCACACGTTAAAAATTCTTCCAATAACTTGTTTTGCTGAGCCCTCCGAACGCCGATCTGCGGCCCCTGCCTCCGAATAACACGCCGCGATGAAGATGACAATACGGCCTTAAAACGAGCAGGTTTTACAGCATTTCGAGGGGAAGTTTCCAGAAATCTTTACAGATAGGCTGGATGCCCGTACACATCCCCAGTTTTAATAGGCTAGAGAAAGTATATCAAAAATTTCTGATTGGTTAGTAACTAAGAAAGAAGGAAGCAGTAGGAGTGTTGGCAACTTTGATACATGAACAAAACAATCTTCAAAAACTTTGGTTAACCAACTTTGATTTTCGAAATTCCCTTAAGAATTAATTGTACTTAATTCCGCCAGAGGGGGCACTAGGCCGATGGTAGAGACATCTAACAGTTGCAACCCCAAATACTTTGCACCACATTTGATCAAGATCAATTACATAGATGGCCTTATAGAAGGCGCGCAGTTTAATTGGACGGAGAAAATGTACATCTGGTACAAAAAAAATACAACAATAATAATACTAGTGTGTTAGCTACGTGGTTTGCGTCACGAAGCTGTTAGTTTACATTTGGGAGTAGTGGTTTGAACCCTAATGTCCACAGTCCTTGAGGTGGATCCATGTGGTTTCCCATTTTCACACCAGGAAAATGCCAGGGCTGTTTCTTAATTAAGGCCACGGCCACTTCGTCCCCACTCCTAGTCCATTCTTCTAATATTGACGTCATATGACCTATCTTTATCGATGTAACGTAAAGTAAATTGTAAAAAAGTAGAGCGAAATAACCTCAACTATCTTTACCAAGTAAGGTGAGCCAGCACTTACGATCACGTAGCTGTGATGTTACAATCTGGAGTTTGTGGGTTCGAACCCCACACTTGCTGTTCCCATTTTCCCACCGGGCAAATTCTGGGGCTCCACCTTAATTAAGGCCATGAAATCTACCATTATATTCGTAGCTCTCTCCCATCCTTGAGCCGCGGAAACCTGCGATGTGTTAGTGCGACCTTAAACCACTCGTATTGTTTTAAACCTCAGCTACCTTGTTCAGGTATTATTGATTTGTCGCCCTTTAGACTACGGTGTCGATTTCAACGGTTCGTTTAATACTACGAGATGACAGAGATAACGAACTCCCTTGGGTGATTTATGGCTGAGTTTTCAACAATTTTTATCTGGTAAAAACGAAATGTGTCGCCATCAGATATCTTTCACATGCCGACATCTCACTATATGGACTTCTTTGAACTTTTGAAATAACCGAATACCTCTGCTAGGTTTGAACCTACTGTCTTGTGATCTGAAGGCCAATAGTCTACCAGGATTCACAGAATAATCTTCAATTGAGTAAACGCCATTTGATTTGGAAGCTGCGAGTTACGTATGTGGCCATCCCATCGAAGTTGATGTCTAATCAGTATTTCCTTAATTCTCTTCCAAGTTACCAATGTTTATCAATGGTCCTGTCATTTTACTAAAATTAATCTCGTAAACAGCAGTAAAAGTACAGTGTGACTCTCAGTCAACTTGCCGGTTAATCCTTTTGCTGTGTCTGGGCGAGTCGATGGAGCAAATAACCACCTGACCTATATTAAATAGTGTCTAGTGATATCGTGATTTCAGGTAGTCTGCGGAAAGCCTCCGTACAGCGTATACCAAAACTGCTTCTTATACAGCTTATAAATTAAGTGTTGAACGCTGAATTGCAGAGAATGAAGGCGAATATCATCATACGCTACGAGGATCTACAAGATGAAAGAGAGCATTTTCAGCACTTAACGTACCGTAATCAGATAACCTTTTATTTTCTTTCAATTTGATGATCCTGCCATGGAGGTTGATGGATTTCCTACGGGAGAACGGGAACGGTATAACAGTGACTAAGCTCTCGTTTACCGGCATGCGGAAACCAGAAAAGACGTCAACCCTTGTGGGACTAACCCTGCATTTGTTTTAAGTTTCTTCTGTGTGTCTTCCATGCCTGTCACCCAGTAAAAAAGTTTGTGTCACTATGATGTATCAAACGTTTAGCTTGTTCGGGGCAATAAAGAGTTGGTTGCTAAGGACGCCTCAAAGGAGGCGACCAAACGCCACACTAGCGCAATTGTGGCGATTCGATATTTCACCTTTTACCTAACCTTTTGTAATCTCATATTTTTATGTTATTATAACAGCCTCTCAAGGTGGAAGAAGTATCTCATTGTAATCTGGAGCAGTTTGGTAGAGAACTTGCGTGTTCTTGTATAGAGTTCAAAATCAATACTAGCTTATATAATCTTTAATATCATTTTTATAGTAACAAGAATACTATACATCGACTGGTAAAATTAGCAATGAATGCAAGCAGGTGAATAATGATCCACGGAGGATTAACTTCCACAAATGAAGACGTCCCCGGAATAAGGACGTAACCAACTAATCAGTAATAGTTCAGTAGAGAAAAAAATATTTTCGAAGTCTATTTCAGGGTATAGAATACTTGAGCCAATCGCATGTGCAAGTGTATAAATGAGTTTATCTATTAAAAACAATATTTTGTTTTAATAAAATGCCGAGGTACTTGGCCGTGTGGTTAGGGTTGCGCAGCTGTGAGCTTGCATTCGGGAGATAGTGGGTTGGAGTCCCAACTTTGACTGCCATGAGGATGGTTTTCCTTGGTTCCCACTTTTCAAACCAGTAAAATACCGGGGGTGTACCTTAATTAATACAACGCCCGCTTCCTTCCAAATCCTACCCTTTTCCTATCCCATTGTCGCCATAAGAAGTATTTGTGTAGGTGGGACTTGAAGTCAATTGAATTATTACAAATTAAGTTAAAAAATAATGCATGAATTGGAAGTGACCCAATGGAAAATAATCTGCAAGTATGACTTACGTTTGTTTATAACAGAAGACAAACTCTGTGCATGCACTTGGAATACAAATGATAGCAAATAATATTAGTGTAATAATAAAAATAGCAACCAATCGATCACTAAATCACTACATATCTGCTTTCAGGGCAGTCGCCCAGGTAGCAGATTCCCTATCTGTTGTTTTCCTTCCTTTTATTAAATGAATGCAAATAAATTAGAAGTTTATTGAATATCGTCCTTGGTAAGTTATTCCGATCCCTAACTCCCATTACGATAAATGAACATTTGCCCAATTTCCTCCTCTTGAATTTCAGCTTTATCTTCATATTGTGATCTTTCCTACATTTAAAGACACCACTCAAACTTATTTGTCTACACATGTCATTCCACGCCATCTCTCAACTGACAGCTTTTTTTCCAGGTTTAATCGTTTTTTTAATTGAATTTGTTATCGACAATGTCAAAATCTACTTACATACTAAACGAGATACACAAACTTCTTATTGCTTTTTAATCAAAAATATTATAACAAATTTAGGATAATTCCGCAAACAGAACGTTGATGAGTTACATCTACACAAATTAAAATTTAAGACAGGAAAACATCAAGTCGTTCACAGCAGAATAATTAAAAAACAACAGACTTTTCCTTTTGCACACTAGGAGCAAACTTAATTATTCCTGTCATTCATTATCCAAATCCTTGAACAGTACACAGTTACACCAACACAAAATACTGTACAGTTAACATAAAATTGGCAGATATTACACAAGGGACATAACAGGAAGGCACTCAGAATTTAAAAAGATGTATTCCAAAAGCTTCTTTGAGACACTTCTGTCTGACCATCTTCCATCGTTCTTTCCTGAGATGATCCAGAAATCCAGTTAAAGTCACACTTGTATGCTGAGAGTACGCCTTGATATTGTAGTGAATGGCTTCGGCTGTTATCCATATGCAAGCGTTTCCACTCTCGTCCTGTGCGTGAATTAGTTCCAGATTCTGTATCCCTCTCACTCTGTCCCTGGTTGTTGTTGTCCCTGATACCCCGTAGATAGCGTTTAGTGTCCATCTCCAAACTAGCGCTGCATTGCCGCATGTGGTAACTCGATGCACTAGACTGTCCTTCTGATGACATACCAGGCATTTGTCATCAGATACTTGTCCATGCCGTTTCAATTTTTCACCCGTCGGGATGATTTCATTTGTGTATATGTAGAGCGATACCCTCCATTCAATCGGGCTCCATTTGTTCCAAATAATTTTCCAGATCTGCTTCCAGTCACGATGTGGATATTTCTGTTGTACTAGTGGAATACATTTAGATTGCTTCAAGCTGAATTTGTATAAGTTCTTAGCTTTATCCAGCTTTCCAGCTATAATTTCTGTTTCTGGAAGTTGTTGTAGAAAGGAGAGAGAGCTATCCGGAAGCAGCTTCTAAAGGGATCTTTTTGTTGCAGGTTTGTTGTTACACACAAATTGAGCACTGCTCTATTAAATACATCTCCTCTTGGGTACAACGTTTTAATTATATGTGGTAGAAATAGTGGTGTACATTTCTTTTCGACTGCAATTAAGCACAAGCCACCATCCTGTTCAGTAAGAAGAAGTTGAGCTCTTCTTATTCTGTATCTGCATCCTTTCCACAGATAAAATCCAATTGCCATTTCAACACGTTGGCAAATGACATGTGAGTCGGGAAGAATTTGGGCAAGGTACCAGAGCTTCGACAGCGCAAAAATATTTATATGCCAAACTTTTTGGAAAAAAATCGTCTCTGAAATATCGTTACTGAAGGTAATGCCCAATATCTTGCAGTGGTTAACAATTGGAATCCGGGAGCTGGCAAATATTTGTCGATTTTCAATTGAACCTAATAGAAATAATGATGATTTTCTACAATTCACTTGTGCCCCAGACACCTTAGAGAAGGCCTCGAGAGTCTCTTGCGCATTATTAGCATCTTCGTCACTCTTCAAGAGCAAGGTAATGTCATCCGCGTATGCGCGTACTGTGAAGCATTCGGTGTTAATAGTTAGTCCGGTTAAAGAATTTTTCAAACTTTGAATCAGAGGTTCTATTGCTAAAACAAAAAGTGCCACTGATAATGGTCATCCTTGTCTAATTGATTTGTGTATCGAAAATTTTGCTGAGAGAAATCCATTTATCATAACTCGTGAGGATGCCTTGTGGTATATGCGCTGTATTGTTTCTATGATACTGTTTGGAAAACAGCTCGGAACATACCTCTTACAAGGGACATCCTTGACCTCGAAAGCTCGGAACCGCACGAAACCATGCTTAGAATAACAAGCAATCACAAAACAAAACATTTGGGAGACTACTGGCAAAAATGAGTGTAATTGGACTTGCGAATGAGTGACTGAATGGGTGACTATGTTTCTAGAAAGTAGAACGCAGAGAGTAAGAGTGGGCGAAGCTTTATCTGACCCTGTAATAATTAAGAGGGAAATTCCTCAAGGCAGTCTTATTGGACGTTTATGTTTCCTTATATATATAAATGATATGAGTAAACAAGTGCAATCAGAGATAACGCTGTTTGCAGATGATGTTATTGTGTACAGAGTAATAAATAAGTTACAAGATTGCCAGCAACTGCAGAATGACCTCGATAATTTTGTGAGATGGAGAGTAGGCAACGGTATGATGACAAACGGGGTAATTTTGTCCATTGCTTATGATCTACTACATCCGGTGCTGAACCATCAGAAGCACTTTCCACCTACTTAACTGATGTTCCGTCCACGAGAAGTTCAGCTGGCTGTAAACCATCTTGAAGTACAAATATAAGACATAACACCAATTCATAGAGTCATGATGACACACCTTATTTTCACTGAAATCTCACATTTTTTCAAGAAATTCTTTACATCCTTATTCCAGGGATGTCTTCAACTATCGTAAGTTATTCTTGCCATTCGCAGACTCCAAGCATAAATTAACAGTCATCACCATAAGGCCAGTAAGCCCCTTGGAGGAGTCTTAGACTTTAAGTTTGAAAGAGTGTTTAGCTCTATGACGGTCCACCCTTGCCCTCAAGAATGGATCTGGTACTCATTCTTGGTGTTAGGCAAACTCAAACTCAGAGTCGTAGCCCAGTCCAAATGTGGAAATCTCGTTTCCTAAATACGTAGGTGGATCAAAAGGTTAGTTGCACTAACGCGCCGCAGCAGCGCGCTGTGTGTCGCAAACGTGGGCACAGCGGAGAAAGGGACGGACACTGCCACACGTCTGTTAGGCAGATCGCCGTGGTGTCTCTTCTAGTATTGTGTGAACAGCGGCCAAATGCAATGGCGAGTCAACTGGACGTTCACTCCAAATATGAGGTGCGTGCGACAATCCGATTCTTTGGGGCCGAAAGGAAAAATTGCACTGACATTCATGGCGAAATTAGTGCTGTGTATGGGGAGCGGGCCATTTCCCGGCAAGGTATCGTAAAGTGGTGTCAGCAATTCGAAGCCGGACTCACGGATATCACGGACAACCATCGCGAAGGCAGGCCCGCAACGTCCAGGACCCGTGCAAAGGTCAACAGTGTGAATGCGATCATTAGACAGAACCGGCGCATTAAATTGAGAGAAATTGTGACGCAGCTGAACATGTGGTATGGCAGTGTGTTCGCCATTGATCACGAGGACCTTGGATATCGTAAGCTGTGTCAAAGATGGGTCCCACGTCTTCTCACCGATGAGCACAAGGGACAACGTTTCCAATCCTCCATGGCATTTTTGCAACGCTATGCCACAGACGGCAACGGCTTTCTGCAGCTAATTTTCACAGGCGACGAAACGTGGGTCCACCACTTCACCCCCGAAACGAAGCGAACATCAGTGGAATGGGTGCACCCCTCATCACCACAACGAAAGAAGGCCAAGGTTCAACCTTCAGCCGGTAAGGTTATGGCGACAGTGTTCTTTGACATTGAGGGTTTGCTGCACGTGGAATTCATGCCGAAAGGAACGACGATCAACGCGACGTCGTATTGTCAAACGTTGCACAGGTTGCGTAAAGCGATTAAGGAGATGCGCCGGGGGAAATTGAGTGCCGGTGTGATTTTGTTGCACGATAACGCAGCACCTTACAAGGCCCGCCAAACGAGAGAACTGCTGCAGCGTTTCAAGTGGGAGGTCTAGCAACATCCACCCTACAGTCCCCACTTAGCGCCATGTGACTTTCATCTGTTCGGTAAGCTCCAAACGGAGCTCGGTGGTCGACGTTTCCAGACCGACGAGCAGGTGAAGGCTGCTGTCTCCGTGTGGTTGCAGAACGCTGGATGAAATTTCTATGCATCCGGCATCGACAAGTTGGTTGTGCGTTCGCAGAAATGTTTGGAGTATCTTTAAAACTATGTAGAAAAGTGGCGTTACAGTGTATTTCGTTATAATCGTGTTGCTGCTGTATAGGTGGTGTAATAAATGGCCATAACTGGGAAGTGCAACTTATTTTCTGATCTGCCCTCGTATTTCGACTTCCTAACGGGGAGGTCACTTCGTACATTGATGTAGGAATTTGAAAAATATGTCTGAAGACCTTCGTCTGGAATATGGCATTGTATGGAAGTGAAACATGGAGGATAACTTTCTCAGAAAGTGAATAGAAGCTTACAAAATGTGGTGTTACAGAAGAATGCTTAAAGAGGATATGGATAGATCGAATCACGAATGAGGAGATACTGAATCGAATTGGTGAGAGGAGGTCGATTTCTGTAAATTTGACGAGAAAAGACAGAATGATAGGACACATCTTAAGACACAGAGGACTTGTAGTACAGTTGGTTTTTGAGGGAAGTGTTGGCGGTATAAATGGTAGGGGTAGACCAAGGTATGAATATGACAAGCAGATCAGAGTAGATGTAGGATGCAGTAGTTATGTAGAAATGAAAACGTTAGCACAGGATAGGCTGGGGTGGATGGCTGCATCAAACCAGTCTATGGACTGATGACTGAAACGACAACAGCTTGGACTCGAATCCACGTCTTTGTGGGTGAACCGAACACGCTTTTACCGTCTCGACCCAACCACTGGCAGTGTTGAACGCAGTTTTGTAGTATCGTTTTAAATACAAAATAAATGTCCCAATTCATTTAGTCAGCGGTTAGGTTTAGAAATTGGTAATAATGTTCCTACTAATACGTTCTGAGTCCGACTCCTTTCCTAAATGGTCAGCATCGATACCATCCGTTCAAAGGGTTTTTGATTCTATTCCCGACTGTGTCATATGGTTAATTCCTCTGATTTGGGGACTGGTGTATGTGTTTGTTCCATTACTGTCCTCTTCAAACACACAAAACAAATTACACTGTGTAACACCACAAGATAATGATGGTGATTATGCTGATTGCTGTTTGAAGCGGTCTAACATGTAGGTCATCGGTCCAACACTACAGGAACATACAATAGTGAATGTATTGGATTGGAGTCAGGTTAGGGTCATGTAGCTGTGAGTTTTGCATTGGGGAGGTATTGGGTTCGAAATCCCAAATAGGCAGCCCTTGAGAATGTTTTTCGTGGTTTCCCATTTTCACACGAGGCGAATTCCGCGGAAGTGCATTAAATAACTCTATGGCCACTTCCGTTCCACTCCTAGCCCTTCCACACCTCATCGTCGCCATAATACCTGTCTGTGTCGTTGCGACGTAAAGCCACTTGTAAAAAAAAAAGGAGGTGCATAAAACCAAAGTCATCTCCGTACAGACCATGGAATGCCGCGAGGAGTGGAAGGTATCTATCCGTAACCTGAGCACTTAGCGAGGCCGAATGGTTATCTCAACGCCTGGCTGCCTTTGCCCGCATAAATTAAACTGGTACTCAATTTAGGTGTAGGCTGACTGAACTCAGGGCCATATGCACCTCCGTACGTGGAAATTTCGATTCTTAAATTCTTCGACTTCCTGACGGGGAATCGATCCCACGTCCTTCCGGGTGATTCGAGCACGTCTTTACCGCCTAGGTCAGGCAACAGAACGTGCAGAATAAGAATAATTAATTACTCCGTGATGTTAGTCAACTTCCGTTGAAAAGGTAATACGTCTGCTAGACTGCAGTCAAAATTTAAAGCAGTGACATGCGCATACCATCTCTATGATGTAGTGGGTAGAGTGATTAGCTGCCACCGCGGAAGGCTCGGATTCGATTCGCGGCTCTGTCACGAAGTTAGAAAAGTAGTACCAGGACGGGAAGCCTCGGAAGGTTGGCTGAGTAGAGGGCTGTTCGAATTCCACCCGAGCCATCTTCGAAGTGGTTTTGCGTGGTTTTCCACCTATAGGGATAGTAACTAACTTAAGACAACGGCCGCTTCCTACCCTCTTGCCTGTCTATCCCTTAAAACCTCCCCATACCACCACAAGGTCCCTTTTCTGCATAGCAGGTGAGGCCGCCTGGGCAAGGTGCTGGACCACTTTCCAAGTAGTGTGCCCCGACCCAAAATATCGCGATCCAGTACACTGCACTTGAGGTGGTAGAGGTGGGATCTCTCGCCGAATCGGAGGAAGAAACGCACTATGGACGGTAAACGGATTAAGAAAGAAAGAAAGAAAGAAAGAAAGAAAGAAAGAAAGAAAGAAAGAAAGAAAGAACGAAGGAAAGAAAGAAAGAAATAGGTGAAAAAGAAGGAAGACAGAAATGCGCATAGAACTTCCCACTCAAGTTAAAGTGAAAACAAATTCACCTCCATACAGATTAATAAGGCTTTCTCTATCCATAATCTCGGAAGTGTAGGAGAAAATGGTGAACTCTTTGCTCGGGTAACTTTTCCTACAGGAATTAACCTCGTACTCATTTCTGCTGTCGACAGAGTAAACCATAGGGTGATGTACATCTCTAGAAGAGAAAATCTCATAAAACCCCGACGAGAAACCACTTTTACCACCCTTACTGCCTCATAGAGGCAGCCCCTCTACTGTTCCATTGGACGACGTGTCTTCGTGACAGATTTTCAGACAGAACTTACCTTAACCAAGTACTGAAATATGTTTGAAGGTCGAAGCGTAGTTTGTTCTCATTAACATGTGCTCAGACTGGAATACATACTGTTCTGCAGAGTTCAGGAATTAAAATTTCCATTCTGGACATATGAGTCTACAGACTTCGATGTTGAATGAATCAAAGTGCTTTGAATCCAATATACAGTATTATTATTATTCATTGTTACCGAACACCACTCTTGGAATTGAAAATAGTGTTCTAAAATTTCTGAGGTGATTGTAGAAGTGTATACTGGGTACAATGTACATAGGAAAATAGTAACTTTTTTCTGTTCTTGTGGTATTTTAGATCAGAATTTAGAGTCACCCACCCAGTTTCATTATCATAATTCTTGATATCTGTTGGCGTGTTCAGTGACACAGCATCCAGTATTCATTGCATATCTACACAAATTCCGGTAAGTTTTATTGGTTCTCCGAATGAAGTAATAATTCATTATTTGGATCCCCACATGAATAGGTTAAAGTGAAGATATTATTCTTCTCAGACTAATGGCCTGATGCCACTTATAATGATAATCAATGAGGCCATAAATTGCACTGACTCCTGTATTCGCACGTAGTATGTGTGTGAGTTATAGTAATGGGCGGTGAATAGTTCGCCATACTACTGCCTCAGATAACATTATATTACGCTTTACAATAATTCTCATAATCATTTCGAGAGGTATGGTACAATGATCCAGCAACTGAGAAATATAATTAATGATGTAGTTTTATTATGAGTCCTACTGCTTGGCTGACCTTCGTTTCAGAGGGTTTCAATTCCCGGCCGGGTCGGGGATCTTAATCGCGCCTGATTAATTCTTCTGGCTCGGCGACTGGTTGTTTGTGTTTCACCCAACAGTCTCCTCCCCATATTCAGACAACAAACTACACTACCAATCACAACAGGAACACGCAATAGTGATTACATCCTTCCATATAGGGTTCGTGTCGGGAGGGCATCCGGCCGTCAACAGAGCCAAATCCACATGTGCGACTCAGTTAGCACCTACGACCTCACAGATTTGGGGAAAAGCGGTTGAAAAAATAAAAAATAATGATTTAGTTCTGTTACGACATAACTCCATGAAAATTCCTCTCACATCTTTCGTAGAACGCACACACTACAAAACAAAAATGGTATCAAGTTTCCCTGTGTTAAAATGAAATGATCATAAGATTAATTTATTTGCGTCTAGCGAATCGTCTAACCGGCCCCATGGTGTAGGAGTAGCGTGCCTGCCTCTTATCCGCAGGCCCCGGGTTCGATTTCCGTCCAGGACAAAGACTTTTACCTGGACCTGAGGGCTTGCTCGAGGTCCATTCAAACCTACGGGATTACAATTGAGGTGCTACCAGATGGTGGGATAGCGGCCCCGGTCTAGAGAGCCAAGAATAACGGTCGAGAGGGTTCATCGTGCTGACCACACGATACCTCGTAATCTGCAGGCCTTCCGACTTAGCAGTGGTCACTTGGTAGGCCAATGCCTTCTGGGCTGTAGTGGAGTTTAGCGAATCGACTTCGAGAGACATCTGTATGGAATTTGTAGTCGACAAGTGTAGTATTCACTTCATGAAATTTGGGAAACCGATTCAGGACCCATGAAACAACCACGAATGAAATACTCAATATTCTAGAGCATGATGAGATGAGCCTCCTTTGATAATAATAATGTAATAGTCCTTTCCCTAGTGATGACATTCGGAGCACAACAGTGTATCTGTGAGAAGTAATACTCACGGAGACGGCCGCAACTGACTCAGTGAGTACAGAAATGCCTAGTACGCCTCATTATGACACCGCCGTTGGTTTTCTGCTGTTTCCTTATAACTGCATAATTTTCAGAGATGAAATGAAATGGCGTATGGCTGTTAGTGCCGGGAGTGTTCAAGGACAAGTTCGACTCGCCAGATGCAGGTCTTTTGATTGACACCCACAGGCGACTTGCGCGCCGTGATGAGGATGAAATGCTGATGAAGACGACACATACACTCAGTCCTCGTGCCAGCGGAGTTGACCAATTATGGTTAAAATTCCCGACCCTGCCAGGAATCGAACCCGCGGCCCTTGTGACCAAAGGCCAGCACGGAGAATTTCAGGGATGTTAGTAGAGGATACAACCAATCTCCGAGCTGTTGACTTGACAGAAATATACAATTAGGTCTCGCAGACGTTACAGTTATGGCTGTAATACTGAGTTGAACTCCTTCAAGGAAGATGGTAGCGTCATTTGGCGACTACAGTTCCCCTCTCTGAGTCTGGCATTGCTTCCAGTTATGTCAGACTCCTCGCTATTACCTTTCCTATCCGAACTCCCTTGTTCAATTCCTGTTCTTTTACGATCCTAACGGTGCTTGGTCTGCGAGTCTTAGGGAGTATTTCATTTTCATGCCCTTCTTGACCCTTTACATTCTTTCGCCTATACCTTTCTTTCCCGTCTGATTAGTGTTAAGAGAGGATGGCTGCCCAGTTGAACTTCTTAAAAAAAAATCTCTACCACCATCTCTACCTCTTGTAATACACTAACAAGGTCCGAAAGTACAACATAATTGGCATCTTTGTATGTGTTATAAAACGTCTGTTTCGGATGCGGAATCTTGATATGAGTAAAGAACTGAAATCAGGGATGAGGCTTTTGTGGATGATGTTATTCTGTAGAAAGAAATTAATAAGTTATAAGATTGTAAAAAACTTAAAAAAGACCTCTGTAGTGTTGTGAAATGGACAGCAGGCAATGGTATGATGACAAACGGCCTTAAATGTACGGTTATGTGTTTCCCTAATAGGAAAAGTCCTCTCAGTTTTAATTACTGCGTTGACGGGGTGAGGGTTCCTTATGGGGATCACTGTAAGTACCTAGGTGATAATATAAGGGAGGATCTTCATTGGGGTAATCACAGAAATGGGATTGTAAATAAAGGGTATAGATGTCCGCACGTGGTGATGAGGGTATTTAGGGGTTGAAGCAGGGATGTACAGAGAGCGCATGTAAGTCACTAGTAAGACTCCAACTGGAGTATGGTTCTAGTGTGCGGGACCCTTATCAGGAAAAAAAAAGGTCTATTTGTTCTGGTTGATTCCCGAAAAGAGAGTAGCGGTAGAAAAATGTTACGAGGTTTGGGATGAGAAGACTTTGGGGGAAAGAACACGAGCTGCTAGACAAAGTGGTATGTTCCAAGTGTCAGAAGAGAGATGGCGTGGAATGACATCAGTGTGGCTGGTGTTTTTAAAAGTAGGAAATATCCAATATGAAGGTAAAGTTGGAATTGAATAGAACAAATTGGGGCAAATATTCGTTTAGAGGAAGGGGAGTTAGGGATTGAAATAATTTACCAGGGGAGATGTTCAATAAATTTCCAATTCCTTGGCAATCATTTAAGAAAATTCTAGGGAAATAAGAGACAGGAAAGCTGCCACTTGGGAGACTGCCCTAAATGCAGATCAGTAGTGATTGATTGATTGATTGATTGATTGATTGATTGATTGATTGATTGATTGATTGATTGATTGATTGATTGATTGATTGATTGATTGATTGATCATTCTTATCTTGGAACCTTTACTCAGTTAACTACGATCAACACTTCATGAGTATTTGTCCTAGTTTTGCGGTCGGATGCCCCATTTGACGCCAAACTCGAAGCGGTGGGATATATTCAGTATTTGATGTTTCTGAGGTGGGTGCTAGTGTAATATGTTGTATGTGGATTTAACTGTATTAAGACGAACAATAAATACCACTCCCAGGACCCAAGGGATTTAGTCACAGTCAGTTAAAGTCCCCATCGATTTCCCGCCGGGATGTAGTGGGTTAGATCCCCGCTGTCGGCAGTCATGAAGATGGTTTCCATCAAATACTGGGGCTGTACCTGAATTAAGGCCAGGGCCGCTTCCTTCTCACTCCTAGGCCTTTCCTATCCCATCGTCACCATAAGACCTATCTAGGTAGTGTAGCATGGTGTTTCGATTTGTGTTCCTTCGAGAACGATTACTCGCCTGATCGTCCTATCACACTAAAGAGTTATTTTTTCAACTAAGCGGAGAGAACTTTGGTGATCAATGATGTGCCGCGTTCTTCATTCACTACTCTTGGTGCAAGTAAAAGTCCGCTTTGAATATTTTGTTATATTACCATTTCTAACCATAACTACGTTGTGAAACTAATTGTTTAGTAGCAATGATTCAATAATAATAATAATAATAATAATAATAATAATAATAATAATAAACAAGATTAAGAAGAAGAACAAGAACGGCGAGTGGCCTCCGGAGAGGCCTAGTGTAGGTGTTTCGACTAGACGCCGTATAGGCGACTTGACTGTCTATGAGAATGGGCCCCACTTGAGATATATTCTAATGCTGAAGATGACACAAACACCCAGACCTCCGGACACGTGAATTAACTTATGAAAGATAAAATTCCCGACCCGTCCGGGAAACGAACATGGGTGCCCTTGAGCCAAAGACCACCATGTTAACCATTTATCCATTGAGCCTGACTAAGGTTAAAATGATTCTACTTGTTATATGGTTTAATACTCGATATTGCATTTCACCTTAATATCACTCTTGGTTTGCCAGAAGTTTGCTATGATACTTGACTCTTGAAGCTAATAGTAAATCATAAACTACACTTTTCGCCGTCTAGTTGTTACCAGAGTTAAGCCGAAAAATTGCCTGCATGCAGAGCGCAACTTAATATAAAGGAATCCTTATGACCTAAAACCAGATGAAAAAACGTTATAAACCGGGCGAGTTGGCCGTGCGGTTAGGGTCGCGCAGCTCTGAGTTTACATCTGGAAGATAGTGGGTTCGAACCTCACTGTCGGCAGCCCTGAAGATGGTTTTCAGAAGTTTTCCATTTTCACACCAGGCTTATTCTGGGACTGTACCTCAATTAAGCCCACGGCCGCTTCCTTCCACCTGGGCCTTTCCTGTCCCATCATCGCCATATGATCTGTCTGTGTCAGTGTCAGTGCGACGTAAATCAAATAGCAAAGAAAGAATCGTTATACAATGTAAAATGACATTTTTTCTCCACTTAATAATAATAATAATAATAATAATAATAATAATAATAATAATAATAATTTTGATGTTTTAATGACAGATGCCACCATGGAACAAACATCAAAATTAATCTAAACCCCAGTATGTATCGTCAAAGTGTAATTTACTCCCAATTTCACTGCATCGCTCATCATCTAACGGCTCCTTTGAAGTGTCTATTGCAAGGCTATGGAATTCCCTTCCAGTCAGTGTCAGGAATTGCATTTCTTTAGCTTCTTTCAAGCGGCCTTGCCGAGATTACTTATTAAATTTATAACCAGCTTATATGACTGGCAGTATGATGGAGGAATGAATGAGGTTAGGATTTATATTTTGTTATATTATTTTAATTATTCTGCTTTATGAAGTTTATTTTAGATAATATGTGGTTATGTGTAAGAGAAAGCTGTAAGCCTTCACCGTCCAGAGTCTGTTTTTTGCTTGGACTCAGGGAGGGTCCTACCTCTACCGCCTCAAAGGCAATGTCCTGAGGCGAAGCGTTTTGGGGCGGTGGGAGAAAACTTGGAAGGACGACCAGCACCTCGCATAGGCGGCCTCGCCTGCTATGCTGAACAGGGGCCTTGCCTTTAGGGGGGGGGGGGAGGCAGGAAGGAATGGACAAGAAAGAGTGTAAGAAGCGACCGTGGCCTTAAGTTAGGTACCATCCCGGCATTTGCCTAGAGAAGAATTGGGGAACCACGGAAATCTATTTCGAGGATGGCTGAGGAGGAAATCGAACCACCCTCTATCAGACGACCTCCCAAGGCTGAGCGAACCCGGTTCCAGCACTCGTACTACTCTTAAATTTTATGGCAGACCAGGCAATCGAACGCGAGCCTCCGGGTGTGGCAGCTAATCACACTAACCACTACACCTAATAAACAGACAAAATAATAATAATAATAATAATAATAATAATAATAATAGGCCTATTAATAATTCCTTATTATTATGTTTAACGTCGGAGTAACTACTTTTTCTGTTTCCGGAGACGCCCAGATTCCGGAAGTTTGTCCGTCGGGAATTCGTTTATGTGTCTGTAAATCTACCGTCACGAGGCTGGCGTATTTGAGCGCTTTCTAATACCAGCAGACTGAGTCAGGATTTAACCTGCTAACTTTACCGTCTGAGCTACTCATCCCGGCACTTTATATTAATTACATTTTGTTTGTATTGAAATGAATATATTATTGCTTCTAACTTATATCTTATTACTCACTGTACCGTATTCTGTTCAAACGACTGAGGACATTGATAATAATAACTTCAAGGTATTGATACAATTCCTCGACATTTTGAAAATTAAACGCCATAAATGCTTAGTGATCATTTCAGACTTCGATCCAGCTACTTTAAGCATCGAATTCAAGTATCTAGCCACCTACAGAAAGTAGCCGGGGAAGATTTTACAAATAGAACTCAATCATATCAATGGATAGTGAACGGTAATACTGGATAATAAATTTTAAGTGAAATCGAGAGCGACAAGACGTTTTGTTCGTGACATTTAAGTAGTATATTTATTTGTTAAGCGCTTAGATAGGTGGTCACAATACGATTCATTGCATTAAATCACTGCGGTGGCTAGGAGGTGATGGGTATCGATTGTGTTTATAAAAAAAAAATTTAGACTGAATATATGTGAGGAATATTCATATAGTGTATACATAGCCTATTTTACTCTAGTGTGAATCAAAGGTATGTCAATTAATCTTTGTACTCGAATCACTATCCTTAAATGATAGTGTCCATTCGTTTTAGACTAAGCTGAAAATACCGGCCAGTTCCATATGGACGAATTGTGATACAAACAACTTGTATTACTCCTATGAAGCCGTCTGTGGAAGAAAGTACGTGAAGGGATCAGATTCTTCAGAAAATTAATTCCGGATTATGCACAGAATAGTTCGAGACGTATCGACTTATAATGGAATGACATTTAGAAAGATATAAGCAAGATATTTCAAAGAATTTAGATTCCCCTAATCATCAATAAATGTTTACAATATATACTGTATGTTCAGCAGATAGTTGTAAGAATGACTTACCTGTTTCCCCTAGAAGAACTTGTAGCCTCACCGTAGCACATAGCATCAAAAGGAATCCCAGTATCCATACCCGCATTTTACACAAGTCGCTTTGATTCTTCATTGTGATATCGGTCATAAAAGTTCATTAACCACACTTAATTGTATTCACTTTGCACTTCGTAGCTCTTCCAAAACTTCGTCCTGTTTATCTCTCTGATTATATATATATAAACGTAAAAATATTCCCTACGATCCTCACAAACAGCAGTCTGTTTCTAGAATAAGATATAAAGATAATGTGTTTCTTCTTTGAATACCAATCAAATATATCCGAACATTTTCACTAGTATTAGTAATAAATTATTGTAATCATACACCTCGCCAAAAATTAGACAGAAATACGTCTCTCAACATTAAAAATATACTTATTCATTTGATTATTCCATCTTAAATTGTGTTTAAATATAATGATGTCTTAACTAGTCTATACGAAAAATATTCCGAAATATTTTTACTCAAAAATGTAGATTTTCCTTTTTTCCAAAATTATGAAAAGGCCCGTACGATACAAATCAAGGTGCTTACACGCAATGAGTTTAATTTAATCAATTCTGAAAATTCATATAATAATAATAATAATAATAATAATAATAATAATAATAATAATAATAATAATAATAATAATAATAATTCCCGTAAAGTATTTAATTTAATAGTTAAGGCAAATACTAGAAATTTCTTCTCATGTACTGGGATATATCTCAAGTGTTATTATTTAAAGCCTCGGTTATGTTTAGTATCAGGGAGTTGATGACCACTTTTCCGCGGTGTATCCGCAACGCAAAGCGGGCTAAACTGCCGATTCACCTCTGCTACCCGGCATCGGCCACCGAGCTAGCGAGCGGAATAACACGACGACGCCCAACACCGACGTCAACTGGCCGGCGAGAATTCAGGATACGTGTGGTGCAGATCGTTCCGCTGGGATCGGCAAGCTTCGTCAGAGGAACCGAAGACTGCCGAATAGTAAGTACTTACACTATCACGTATAGTAACATATCGTGAATAAAGATCTACACGCAACAAGCACACATAAAACGGGAGGGTTACGATAAATAAGAAAGTATCCTGACGGCTATGAATAATAATACCACATTAAATGCTATCGCGAAGCATGACAATGAAGATACAGAAATCAAAAACTAAATATGTATATTAAAAAATATATAATAATTGTTTGAAAAGAGGCCTGATTACGGAACATTTTTAAACGTCGATACAGTAGTAATTGTTCATTTATTCAGTAATTTTAGGAGGAATTAGAAAATTCTGCATCCTGTTAAATTTCAAAGACACGGATTTAATTTACCGGGCCGAGTGGCTTAGACAGTAGAGCTCTGCCTCTCTGAGCACAAGCACGTTGGTTCGATTTAGCTCATCCTTGTGGTATTTAAAGGTGTTCAAATAAGCCCGCCTCGTATTGGTAGATTTGTTAGCTTGTGAGCAAGAAAATCTAGCAAAATAACACCTGCAGGACATATTCTGGCACCTCAACGTCCTTAAAACCCGTGAAATAGTTTGACGTAAATTCATTATTATTATTATTATTATTATTATTATTATTATTATTATTATTATTATTATTACTGCGTCACCATGGCCATACATGGGAATTAAATTTCAGTGGAAGCTATATTTGATTTTGGCGTGTGTGCCAAGAGAGAGACATGCTGAGATACTGCATCCATTAAGAAAGAAAAACATGTTGCTTGGTATTTAAACTAGCTCAGGTGAGTGTTATAATATGGTTTGCGTCTTTTATTCTTCTCCGTAATGTTGGTAAGATGAAAACATCCTTTATAATTTTCATGAATGATTTAGGAGTTTAGTGATATTTAGGAATGGTTTAAATGTCGTATGGGAAGAAAAGAGAGACCACACAACCAGGCTGGATTGTTCTTGGAAAAATCCACAGTTTTATCCCTGAAGGCAGGCAATTCAATGTTGAAATCATCCTAAGAATATGAGCTTGAATTTTAGGTAAATAAATATAAAGTTGTATGAGAATATATCGTCCCTGTTCAGCCAAAACGGTGAATGTTACAATGCTCCTCCTATCCATTATTTCCCTTAAGACTGGTCACGCCTTCCAGCCACAATTTTTAATTCGGTCCGTCAGAACAATTTCCGTTGAGTTCATTTTCCTATAAATCAGTGTAAAGGAAAATGAACCTTACTGTACCATACTGAAGGAATGTATGTTTGCATGATATTTAACCACTCCTAGAGTGTGATGTATTTAAGGTTCATTTTCCCTTACACACGCGCATAGGAAACTGAACTCAACGAAAATTGTTCTGATGGACCGCATATCAATATGTGGCTGGAAGGCGTGACCAGTCTTAAGGGAAATAGTGAATAGGAAGAGCATTGTTACATTCGCCGTTTTGGCAGAATAGGGACGATATTTTTTATTTATTCCTAAGGAAATCATCGGTATCCGGTCAATTAGATTACCAGTTTGCCTTTTTCTACCACTACGAGTCCTAATGTAAACAAATGCATTGTTTCATTGAAGCACCACTACAAGCCCTAATCTGAGTCAACGCAGAGTTTCGCTTAAGCCCTTATAACTACATTCGGTACGGACGTTTTAAAAAAATTAGAAAATGCCTGAGGGTATAAAATCAAGGGCATATCACAGAAAAGATTATGTAAATAAGTTAATTTGGCTAGGATTTGAATCAGAAAGGTAAATGAGTAAAGAAACAAGCAATTTAAGGCTGTTATTCCGGAACTGAATTTAGGCCGGAAGTCATTTTCGAAATTGGTTTCTCTTTTAGTTTGATAGAGCTGTCCAACCCTTACAATTATAAACCTTTCCGGGCCTGAAGGGCCGTTCAACTTTCAGCACAATTGAGGAAATTGCATAATTTTACCATTTTCCTAGTATCGGGACCCCTACTTTATCTGCTAAGGAATGTTTTTAAATATTAAAAAGCCATACTGAGCTAACTACATGCAGTAGGTCGGGAGGAAACAACGAACGTCCTTTTTCTTACTAATTGTTTTACGTCGCACCGACACAGATAGGTCTTATAACAACGATGAGACAGGAAAGGGCTGGAAGTGGGAAGGAAGTGGCCGTGGCCTTAATTAAGGTACATCCCCTGCATTTGCCTTGTGTGAGAATGAGAAACAACGGAAAACCATCTTCAGGGCTGCCGACAATTAGATTCGAACCCACTATCTCCAGAATACTGGATACTGGGCTCACTTAAGCGACTGCAGCTATCGAGCTCGGTCACAATTTTTGTTGTCTCCAAGGATATCCTTTAAGGCCCATCACCTCAAATTGAAAATTGCTCTCGTGTAAAACTGCCGTGGTTTACCAGGAATGTTGTAATGAATAATAATAATGCTATTTGTTTTACGTCCCACCAACTACTCTTTTTTAATGTTTTCGGAGACGCCGAGGTGCCGGAATTTAGTCCCGCAGGAGTTCTTTTACGTGCCAGTAAATCTACCGGCACGAGGCTGACGTATTTGAGCACCTTCAAATACCACCGGACTGAGCCAGGATCGAACTTGCCAAGTTGGGGTCAGAAGGCCAGTGCCTTAACCGTCTGAGCCACTCAGCCCGGCGAATGTTATAATGATACTCCTTACTGGTGATTCACTGGCCCCGTTAGTAGAGCAAACAACCACCCTCTCGCTGAAGTACAGGTAGTTCCACTAAGCAGCCATGTATGAAGCGAAATTCTGCACTCTGACATTGTGTTTCAAGATCTCTGAAGCATAAAAATGTAACTTCTAGATTACTTCCAGTAAGGTGTAAGTTGGCTGGAGGAGAAGGAGTTTGCGGGACAAAGCATGGAGATCATCAGCCCTGGCATGTAGATATTTTAGCGCTATGAAAACCAGCCTGTACATTAAAAGCTGTTTATGACAAACTATAACGGATAGGCTACATTCTATATTATGATATCGCAAGGTAATTGAAGGCCAATGATAAATGTTACAATATAAATTTAACACGATAATGCAAACTCTACCCGCGGGAGCCTCGTGTTCGATTACATGCACTCAGTATATGTAGGAGCTCTGTGCCATAGCAAATGAATGCATCGACCGATTTTAAGGATTTGGGTCTCATTTTACATTAAACCACGTGAAAGAATTGCTGAAAGAGAGGTGTTGCGTGAAAATAAACACAATGGAGACCAAGATAATGACATGACTACTGTGCTGTTATCTTGGTAGACGCTACTAAAAGAACAAACTAGGAAACTGCAGCGTATTATGAATTGTTGCCTTAGATTCATTTTTAACCCAAGGTATGATGTGCATATTACTCCTTACTACCAAGCACTGCACTGGTTAAAACCTGATAAGAGACGTGAATATCATATCGTCGCTGCCGGGGCAAAAACCTCCTATGTGAAATATTTTAGCTTAGAACTTTGGCCGATAAGGTTCTGTAATCTAAGGTGCAATATGTGTGTATATGGTCAAGGCATTCTCGCTCTTCATAATGTATGTGCTGCGGGTCAGTATATCTCCAAAAATATTAACACATAGGAGGTTTTGTCCACGCAACGACGATGTACTTGTCTTAATACCCATTCTCTTGCATAGTAACTCCCCCCGCCCCCGCCCCAGTATATTTCATCTAAACTTCACTTCCTCTCTTTCTTTCATAATAGTAACACTCGCTCGGGCTCCACTTTAGCTATTCCTCTTCACCACTCTTCTGTGTATAATAAATCTTTTATTGTAACTGGTTCCAGGCTTTGGAATTCCCTGCCAGTAAGTGTCAGGGGCATTGACTCTTTCCTCAAATTTAAAATATCTTGCCGAGACTTCTTGTTGAGAGTTACCCATTGAAGTGTGTATTGTGTGCGTGTGATTGGTAATTGTAAAATTAAAAATTATTTCTGTTAGTTTTATATAATGTAAACGTAAGGGTAGTTGATAAGTGTGTACATTGTAAGTGTGTGTGCAAGTGTCTGTGTGAGATAGAAAAGAGGACTGAAGTAACGAGCTAATAAGCTAATAAGCTGCATATTGTGTGAGTGTGTAACTTAAGCTTAATTTAGGAAACAGTATAAGTAGTATAATTAGTATAATTATTAATAGGCAACCTTAATATTACTTGTTGTATTGTGGTGAAGTGTAAGAGAGGGCCGTGTGCCCTAACTTCGCCACATGAAAGAAGCCATAGTAAATAAATAAATGTACATGGGATAATTAGCAAACTGATAATGTGCTGATGAATAGAGAAACACTAATCAAGTAAAGGAATTCAATTATCTAGGAAGTCTGATAACATGCGACGGAAAAGGTACGAGAAAAGTACATGCTTAGATTGCACAGGCTAAGGGAGCATTCTCAAAAATGTATCTACTAACATCTAAGACCACCTGCATGGTGATAAGAAAACAATGCGTGAAAATTTTCCTGTGCAGTGTTGTAAGCTATGGCTCAGAAACATGAAGCCTGATAAAAGGGGAAGTGGTAAAACTCAAGGCGTTTGAGATGTGGTGCAGGCGTCGGATATTATGGTAAGAATACCTTGGACTGATAGAGTCAAAAACTAGAACGTTCACAAAAGATCAAATCGATGGCCTAATCAGTAATCCTCGTAAATCCACACGCTCTTCCTATCCATTATTTCCCTTCAGACTAGTCACGCATCCTAGCCACATATTGATATGTAGTCCATCAGAACAATTTCCGTAGGGTTAATTTCCCTATGCCGATGTGTAAAGGAAAATTAATCTTGCCGTACCGTACAACAGGTATGTATTTTGCGTGACGCATTTACGCATTCCTACAGTATAATGTATATAAGGTTTATTTTCCTTATTAACATAGGGAAATGAATACATTGAAAATTGTTCCATTGGACTGCTTATAAAATTGTGGCCGGGAAACGTGACCAGCCTTAAGGAATAATGAAATAGCGTATGGACATTCAGTGCCTGGAGTGTCCGAGGACATGTTCGGCTCGCCAGGTGCAGGTCTTTTGATTTGAATTCCGTGGACGACCTGCGCGTGATGTGGATGGAATGATGATGAAGACAACATATACACCCAGCCCCCGTGCCAGCGAAATTAACGAACGACGGTTAAATTTCCCGACCCTTCCTCGAGTCGAACCCGGGAGCACTGAGAGAAAAAGCCAGCCCGCTAACCATTTAGTTATGGAGCCGCACAGTCTTAAGGGAAATAATGGATAGGCAGAGCGTTGCGATATATGAAGATTTATAATCAGGGCATCAAAATGGGGCACTTCCCTTGGTTGAAACCTTGAACAAATGAAGAAATATCTTCGTTTGTCACTTTTTTCGTCATTCAGACTGGTGAATCACCCTGTTCGAAGGGAAAAGGGAATGTAGGAGGACCATTGGAAGGCCTAGATTGCAAATCTATAGACAATATTAAAGGTATTCACACCTATTGGCACTTGAAGCTGCTGGCCAAAGAACGGAAACGCTTGGAAGACATGCATGTTACACACCAACCTTCGGGTTGAGTAGAAGAAGAAGAAGAAGTAGTAGTAAAAGAAGAAGTAGAAGAAGAAGAAGAGTGGGTAAGAAATATAAGTGACATTGTAATGAATACAAATTTCATTTGTGAATACGTGAGTGTGAACTTTGAAAAATTGCTACAATATGTATTTGACTGTTCATCCCGATCCCTTGAGAGCTCTTTCTACGCAATAGACGATGGTATCACACTGGTTGCTTTCGCATTTAACAAATAACAAAAATTACTGAAATACTATTTTAATCGTAAAAATCTGGAGTCTGGCGGCCCCTATGATCCCATTTACGTTACAAAAATATATCGTCCCTGTTCTGCCAAAACGGCGAATGTTACAATACGAAAATTGTTCTGATGGACCGCATATCAATATGTGGCTGGAAGGCGTGACCAGTCTTAAGGGAAATAATGGATAGGAAGAGCATTGTAACATTCGCCGTTTTGGCAGAACAGGGACGATATGACACCAGAGGAGGGTTAAACACCTAATTTATTTGGCCTGCCTAAGTTCAGAGTGACATTTTGTTGGTTTCCAATATTTTTTATAATACTCATGCCTTACAGAAAATTTTGAGGATATCATTAACAATAACCTGGCAATCTTTACGGGTTGATGAAAATTGAAAAAATATGAACAAAAACCTCGTAGCACATGCTCACATTCAAATATCATCACCTAAAAATACATGTTTTAAAATGATAATTTGTAATGAATTGCTCGGCTCTGTGGTTCAATGGTCACGTAGTGATTTTCGGTTCAGAGGGCCCCGGTTTCTATTCGTGGCTGGGTCGGTGATTTTAGCCATGCCTGGTTTATTTCTCTAGTTCTCTCGGGGATTGGGCATTTTATTCATCATAATACACATATTCATTTACATACAACACATAGCACTACCAACGTCTACAGAAACACGCAATAGTAAATACATGTTTCCATGCAAGGTTGGCGTCAGGAAGAGAATGCGCCTGTAAAATACGGCTCAATTCACATCAAGTGCCTAGTGCAAGAAATTAAATACAAAAGGTACTATTCCCACTCCGAATGAAAATCAGTATTTCGTCCATATGCACTAATGTACTGTAGCTGAATACTATTGAGTAGTGTGACCAATCCAGACCAGAAAGATGTAGTACCTCAAAATTTGTACCATACCTAGTCATAGATACATTCCATTTGAATTTCATTATACTTTATTTTTTGAGTTTATGGACAATTTTCTTAAAGTGGAAAGGGATAAGGGTGACATAACATATCGTAAAAAATTATAATGTCATGATAATAGTATTGAAATTTCAGCACTACAGAAAAAGAAAGTAAACCGACGTTATGGATTCATCGTAAAATACTTATATACATTTTCTATTCGAAATGTATTTGTATTTTATTTTTCCTCTTGGCTTAACGACGCGCTATCTTATCGAAGATTTTTGGGGACGCGAGGATAGGAACGGGCAAGTACTGGAAACGTAGTGACCATGGTCTGAATTAAGGTACAGCTCCAATATTTGCGTGATGTGAAAATGGGAAACCACGGAAAACGGCGAGATTTGAACCTATCATCTCCCGAATGCAAGTTATAATTTAATTATCAGTTATTGATTTGTATTCTTTGTCCAAAAGATCAGTTAGTAGATGTCTGTATATTTCGATACACAACACTATCTCTAAATAATCCAGTGAAATTTTCGACAAGGAAAAACCGGGAGACTTATCCTTCTAATTTGAGTAACTTCAGCAATAGTGCGATTGCTAGTGATAAGAATCTGAACATGTAGGAGATATGTTACTGAGATCATGCTGATCACCGTTACCACCAGATAAAAATTAAAAAATTCAGCTTGTTTCCAGTCATTCGAACGGGTCAGGAATGAAATGAATGAAGCCCCCATATAGCGGTGAGGATAGAAATTGTGCCTGCTGCCGAAGCCTGTCGCACTCGTCTGGGGGAATGATTAATGACTGAGAATGAAATCAAATTATATTGGTGGGTGTTGCTCAAATGAAAGATGACAGGGAAAACCGGACCGCCTCCGCTATGTCCAACACAAATTTCCCAAAGAGTGACCGGGATTTGAACCAAGGAACCCATTGGTGAGGGGCCGGCGTGCTTCCATCTGAGCCACGAAGAATATTGCTACCACCAGATCTCACTATTATTTAACTATTTATTGCACAACCCTTTAAGAAATTATTATCTACCTTCATTGGTTGTTTTTCAAGAAGACTGAAAGAGGTCAGATCAATTAACGTTAATGTGTTCTTATTTTTAACTTTCGTGCTGTTCGGTGATTTATACAGAAATATTAGTCTTGCTGATTAGTATTGGTACTTAGCATTCTATTCTAATCTCCATTAGGAGGTCAAGCAAACTACTGTAATCACCATTATTAAGAATATCTTCCTCACGGAAGCTTCACATTTTTACAGCGTTCTGATAATTATACAGGTTTTAAAATATAATGACAGTCTGATCTGAATGGCTCACATTCATTAAATGTCTTCCGACTAGTTGAAGATAGCGGTAGATGGTTTTCATCTAAATGAATAACAATAGGGGCTCAGGAAAGAACGTGCAATATGTGTCCCGTAGCTGTATAAGCACCGAGGCAGTGATGAGAAGTTACTTTTTTTAAAGGGAAATATAGGAGAAGGTTGCCATCATTGAAACACATTGTCATTGTTGTTGTTGTTTGGGGTCATCAGACTACAGACTGGTTTGATGCAACACTCCATGCCAACCTGTCCTGTGCTAACCTTTACAATTCTACGTATACTACATCCTACATCTACGTAATCTCTTTGTCACATTCATACCTCGGTCTACCCCTTGCCGTTTTTACTGCCTCTCAAGAACTAATTGAACAAGTCCCGGTTGACCTAAGATGAGTCCTATGATTCTGTGTATTCTTATGATCAAATTTCTCCGACACTCATTGAGTATAACTTCAGGAAAATTAAGGAGATATTTGAAATTTTACTGAAAGGCATAAAGTGAAACAACGTATCCTAAAATAATAATAGTATACTAGTCTTGCAGATTGAAGTTTGCGTTGAACCACATAATTTTCTTTAACCATTTTTACCATTAGCTTCGCTGAAATTCTATAAAATTTAAGGTATTTAATACTTCCTAGAGTACCCACCCATTTCTGTCAGACACAAAATTCGAAATATTTAACCATATTCGTTCACAAACGGTCCGTATTGACAAACTCATAGATAACACAAGAGGTTGTTGTTCTATCCACCGTGTCAATATTTAATGTTCATCCTCTTGTTTATTCATTTTTGGCCTACATTGGACCACGGTAAACAATTGACTTGCAGGTTAATCCCTTTTTCTTCTCCCAGAAATTATTCATCATTTCGCTGTGGTTTCGCTCTGACGATACGTACTTGGACTTTTCATTTTGCTTTACCTAGAACCTATTGAATTAATCATTGCTAGTTACAATATCTCTATTAAAGGTTCCTTTCGTATTAAATCCTAATTCCTTCATGTCCTTTCTTTTCCTTCTACCCATTTAGTAGTTGCTTTTAATTTAATGATGTAGTTAAATGTTTTCTTTGTTAGTCGACTCCCATTAATTCTTGTGAGGTGCCCATAAAACTCCAGTCTCCTCTTACGTATGGTGTTTGTGATATTCTCTGTCTGTCTGTCTGTCTGTCTGTCTGTCTGTCTGTCTGTCTGTCTGTCTGTCTGTCTGGATCTTCATTTCTCCTTTTTTCCATGTACCATTCTTCGTTTTCATTTGGTCCTAAGATCTTAATTCAATATTTAATTTTCGTACTTCTTCGAGAACTGCCGTTTTCTTTCTCAGCGAATAAGCATCACAAGTAAAATTTCTCATATTCTAGGAACCACGTTATTACACAAATATTGTTGTGTCATTTTGTACAGCTGAACACTAGCAAGAGTTTGGAGGTTTCACCTGCCAACGTTTTGTTTTAAGATAATAAAATATTTTAATATGAACTCTCAGTTTTACTTTACAAGAGAACTTTCTAATGTCGTATGTGTAATGATTCCATGTTTTATTATCAATATTAATGTAATTAATTTTATGTGTTTAGTAGAATGCGAGAAATTTTGCTTGTGATGTTTGTTCGCTGAGGAAGAGAAAGGCAGTTCTTGAGACGTGTACTAAAATTAAATATTGAATTAACGAAGGATATTGAATAATGACATGGCGGACCTAACAGGAACCTCTTGCGTTATTCTGTTCTGTACACAAAGTTGGTAGTAGGCAGCCGAATTAAAAAATCCACAGTTTTATCCCTTCAGGCAAGCAACTCTATGTTGAAAACAGCCTAAGGATATGAGCTACGAATTTGAGGTAAATAAAATATCATGATGTATGAGAATATATTCCTTATTTATTCCTAAGAATTACAAACGTTTCCTTAATCATCGTTGTTTGCTCGATTAGATTAGTTTGCCTTTTTCTACCACTACGAGCGCTAATGTGAGTCAGTGCAGAGTTTCACTTGAGCCCTTATAAATACATTCGGTGCGGATATTTTTCAAAAATCAAAAAACACCTGAGGGTACTGAACCAAGGAATACAATACAGATAGAATTATGTAAATAAGTTAATTGTTTTAGGATCTGAATAAAAACAAAACGAGTAATGAAACAAGCGATTTTACGCAGTTGGTCCGGAACTGCATTTAAGCGAGAAGTGATTTCCCAATTTTTTCCTTCAGTTTGCTGGAGCCATCTATAACTCACAATTTGAAATATTTTCGGACTCTTTAGCCTTTCGATTTTCGGCACAATTGAGGAAATTTCTTAATTTTAGGTTCTTCGTAGTATGAGAACCCCTATTTTGACTGCTAAAGAATGTTCCCTACATTAAAATAAAACTATTTCTACAGTCACATGTATAGCACTGACGAACGGTTCTGCTAAAGTATGCACGTATTCAAATTTAGTGTCGTCAGGTGTTGGTAGCAAGAAGGTCAAGGAAACTATGAAAAACAGAACATGACTATAATTACTCTGGAAAGGTAGTATACCGGTGTGGTGCTCAACCATCTGTCTCATAATGAGTGTTTTTAGAGAGTTTGGGCAAAGAGATGATTATATTGAAGTGCAACACGACTCCGTACGCACAACTGTCGGTCTACTAATTTCTCTCTGTCCCGTCCTCTTAGAAAATTTATACAGAGCGCGCTCTTGTCCGCGTCTCTATTGAGTGTCCAGAATGCATTTGGTTTCCGACAAGAGAAAGGGACAGACTCGAACAAGACAACATGTCGGCTAGAGAAGCATTCGCAGCCACATGGCCTCTAACTTAATCAATAGCCATCCAGGCATTTCAGTTTATTGTTAATGTGTAAATAATATCTATGCAGTTTGTTAATCATGTTTTATTGTAATAAAAGTTATATTTGCGTGTAATATTGATGCATGACTCGGCCCTATGGTCTTATCACGTGCTTAACCAAACTACAGTCCACTACCAGAGTAATCATCGCTGTTTAGTAATACAACATGTGTGCTACAGCATTCAATTCGTCACCCAACATTTTGGTCCATTTCCGGGCCCGATATTACACGGTAAAAGTGAAACCCGTGTGAAATATCCGCAGGATTGGAAACATACAATGCAACGTGGGACTCTTCAGTTTACAAGGTCAGATTCCCTTTAATTACCTTTTCCTTGCATTATTTACATTTGTGTGAGCCAGTGCTTTACGATGGACGAGAACGAAATCGCAAAGCTGATCAAGCAACGGGGTTATCTGAAAGGTAGAATCACAAAAATCAAAACTTTCGTCGAAAAGTACGACACTACTCAAAACCTAGCAGACATTAGGGTTAGATATGATGCACTTATTGATTTAGAAAGCAAATACGATTTAGTTCAATCGCAGCTTGAGGTGGTGGATAGTAAACGAGATCATGGGGTAGATAGAGATGAAGTAGATGACATTGTGTACAGTTTGAAGGCAAAAATGCAGGTATTATTGTCGCCAGACCAACACGAAAATGCCGGTAGTACCAGAAGTAACACTTCCAATTCGTCGCATGAAAATATCAACATCAAATTACCCGCGATTAAACTACCCATGTTTAGTGGTGACTATGAAGATTGGATATCGTTTGAAGATAATTTCAAACTATTGGTGCGTGAAAATTCCAGTCTAGCAACCATTCAGAAATTTCACTACTTACTAGGAGCAGTTCAAGGCTCAGCTAAAGCATTAATTCAGAACCTTCCAACTACTGAAACAAACTATACGGTAGCTTGGAACCTATTATGTGATCGGTTTCAAAACAAGAGACTAATAGCAGCAAAGCATGTTAGAGAAATCTTAAACATTGCAACAGTGGAGAATGAAACCGCTGAAGACCTCAGGCAGTTCATCGGCACATTCTCAAGCAAATTACAAGCACTTAAAGCATTGAAATTAGATACTCCTCTCGAAGAAGTAATATTATCACAACATATTGTTGATCATCTTGATTATGAAACCAGGAGGTGCTGGGAACTAGAAGCAAACGCCAACAAAATTTCCTCCCTCAAACAATTAACATCTTACATTGAACATCGCTGCCAAGTCCTTGAAAGCATGCAAACATCTGTCAGTCAAGTCAAGGTGAGCGGTAGTAAAGAAAGCTCACACAAGAAAAAACCGTCGTCCTATACACATGTTGCATGCATTAACAATCAGTGCTCTTATTGTAAACAAGGTCATACACCAGGACGTTTTGCATGTGAAGCATTTCTCAAGTTAACAGTGTCAAATCGCATTCAATATGCTCGTGACAACAAACTCTGTTTAAATTGTCTTAGAGCATCACATAAAACGTCAGAATGTACATCCAGTCACTGTCGCAAATGCAACAAGGCCCACAACACATTACTACATCTTGAAAATCACAAGCCTAGTACAACTAACGAAACTACTTCTAACAACAAGGTGGTATTTGCCAGCGTTCACACAACCACCAAGAATGAACATCCATGTACTTGAAACATACCATATGTGTTGTTATCCACAGTTATTGTCAAAATCAAGGATCACAGTGGTAAATTTCGCAAGGTTCGAGGACTCTTGGACAGCGGCAGTCAGACTCATCTCATTACTACAGACACTGTCAGCAGACTAAATTTAAAATGTAAAGAAGACACCACTTCTATTGTAGGCATTAACAATTCTTCATCAACTCTGAAACACAGTGTGGATATTCACCTCCAGTCCACAACATCAGATTTTAACACTAACATAAATTGTTTAGTGGTTCCTGCCATCACAGGAGAAATGCCTTCCATGGAGTTAGACTACAAATCGTGGAACCTATCTAATGACATCACACTAGCAGATCCTAAATTCTACAGTCCAGGCAAGGTAGATTTAATCATTGGTGCAGAGATGCTCTTTAACATTTTAAAGGCAGATGGGAAAAAACGTGCAGGTGATTACCCGATATTGCAGGACACTCATCTGGGTTGGATAATTTCTCGTAAAAGCCCTCAGTCAAACAGCCATCCTGCATGCAACACAGTCACTTCTCTCTTTGTCAAAAAGGAAGATCAACTCGACACGCAACTTCGTAAATTTTGGGAAATAGAAGAATTGCACACTAAACCTAAAACTCAGGATGAACAACAGTGTTTACAGCACTTCAAGGAAAACACCACACGCACTCCTGAAGGAAGTTTCGTTGTCAGGTTACCTCGTAAAGAAACTCGATCACCCTTGGGCAATTCTCGTGATATGGCAACACAACGATTTCAACAACTGGAAGCAAAATTCAAGAAAAATCCAGTATTGCATGAACAGTATGCGAACTTCATGTCCGAGTATGAACAGTTACCTCACATGAGGGAGGTAGGCCTACATGCAACAAATGATTCTGAACATTATTACTTGCCACACCACGCAGTATTTAAACAAAGCACAACTACATCAGTCAGAGTAGTTTTTGACGCATCAGCCAAAACTACTACTGGAGTGTCGCTTAATGATACATTGTTAGTAGGGCCTACTATACAACAAGACCTTTATTCCATTGTGTTGAGATTCAGGACACACAACATTGCATTTACGGGAGACATCACGAAAATGTACAGACAAGTTCGGGTTCATGAAAATGACACGCAAGTTGCAAAGAATTATTTGGAGGGAATCGCCACAAACAGCTATCAAGACTTACGAACTATTGACTGTCACGTATGGTACAGCTTCAGCTCCATATTTGGCAACACAGTGCCTCAAACAATTGGCAGAAGATGAAGCAACTTCATTTACACTGGCATCAACGGTTTTACAATGGGTTTTTTATGTTGACGATGCCCTGTGTGGTGCGTCCAACATCGCTGAAGCATTAAAATTGCAAAGTGAACTCATAGCCTTACTCAATAAAGGTGGTTTTCCCATCAGGAAATGGTGCTCAAATCATCAAGCTATACTTGCCGCTGTTCCACCTGAAGACAGAGAAATTAACTTACCTTTCCAGTTTGATAATGATGACACCATACAAGCTTTAGGATTATCATGGCATCCTACGTCAGACAAATTCATAGTGGCAAACAGAATCAAACACATTCCAGGGAACAGTAACATTCCTAAACGCACCACTACGTCAGTTGTAGCATCTATATTTGACCCATTAGTATTGATCAGCCCATTCGTGATACTATACAAGATATTTTTGCAGGACGTATGGTTACATCAACTTCACTGGGACGACCCACTGCCAGATCCATTAGCATCAGACTGGACAAAGTTACAAATGCAGCTAGCACACATTGACAACATACAAGTAGAACGCCACGTATTAATTGAGGGTGACTTGGCAAATATTCAAGTTCATGGATTTTCAGACGCTTCCGAGCGAGCTTATGGCGCATGCATCTACCTTCGGTCAGTGAATCAGGAGGGTGAAGTATCAGTCAAACTGCTATGCTCTAAATCGCGCGTAGCTCCGGTTAAACGAGTCACTCTTCCTCGTCTAGAACTTCTCGGTGCAGCATTATTAACTCAGTTGGTACACAAAACCATGCCAGTCTTAAACTTCGCCATTAATGAAACACATTTATGGACAGACTCCACTATCGTACTGTCATGGTTAGCATCACCAGCATCACGTTGGAAGACCTATACCACCAGCGCAGAAAGTCACTACACTAGCGGTTAGCAAACATGCACCGGCCGGTACTACCTATAAACCGGTGTTAAATAAACAAAGTTTATTAAACAAATTAAGGAAATCAGTCACAAGAATAGGAAAATTACATCCAACAGTTACTTACCCAGCAAGGCCCAAATAAAACACCCAGAGGAAATGGATTAAAATTCCTTGTTTCGGCGCTGAACCACACAGATAATAAAAGGAGACACTGGTTTCAATCAAATAAACTTTTAATTAAAGAATGAAAACTTAACATGAAACCAAAAAAAACATCGTCCTATCTGAGGGAATAAAAATATTTTAAGTAGTTCAAAAAACAATTAGTGAATAATAGAAAATACACAGATGAAACTGAAAAACGTAGTCCCCTTCAGAAAATGATACTGATGGAAATCATTAGCTTAAAACAGAAGGTTGTACTAATTAAAGGCACTAAATCCATCACTAGAAATAGTACACCTTGGTAATATTACCATAATAACAGAAAATGATTCGAATTAAAACTTAAATTGTTCACAGAAGGTTAAAACGGGGCCCGTTTGTTAGACTTACTAAAATGAAATTAAAACTAACGTATTAAACCTAGGGAAAGCCACTCAATTAACGAGTTTCATTGCACCTTCTTAATAAGAGGAGGCTTCGCAGGAGCATAGAACTCTAGCCCAATTAATAAACTACGAGGGGTCACATAAGATTAGCGCACGGAAAACACACACAGTAAACAAGGGGAAAAGGGAGAAAACCGTAAGAGATCAAGTGAGGAGCAAATAAATCTTCCACCGAAAGCGGAAATTCTTAAGCAAACTCAGGCTCCACAATAAAACACGCAAAACCAACAAGCAACAATCACCATCATCTCCCGAAAACAAATCGTTACCATAGCAACAAAAAACATCCGCCCGCCAAACCAAACATAGTACAAGCACAACAAAGGCCAGAACCAAAATAAAATCAGGAAACACAAAAGTTTAAAATACCAGGAAAATAGAAGCAAGGGTTTTTTTTTAAACCGAGGAAACCAGAATTATATGCTTCTGCGGAACCTCACGCAGTATAAAGGGCATTAAGTGCCTGACACATATTGAATTTACATGATCAATGAAAATCATTAACGGGAGAAAATGATAGTTAATTTAAAAAGGATTTCCTTATTTACGTAGTCACTACATACCAATAATTTTGAAATATTATTAGAATAAAGCACACGTGCGTCCTTTTAGTAATTTCCAAAAAAAATTATTTTCACGAAATTCCACCTTGAAGGAGTTAATTTTCAATACACGAATCACACGAATTTCCTTGCCGTTTCATATTCACAGGATATAACTTGCCAAATGATGAACCCACTTACTTGGGTGAAGCTGACGCTCAGCCATGATGAGCTAGTTCCTCACATACTTACAGATGCTTCCTGATGAGTTTGCTTTTCCCTGGTCAGAATTAGTTGAAAAGTATCATAATAGGACGATGCAGGAAACAAAGTAATTTGGGTTTAAAACCCACATCTCAAGACTCTCAGCCGGGGTCTTCACACCAACACGACGCCAACATCTTAAGGATCCAATAAACACAACCGCACGCCATGACTTCTCAATGCGTACTGTCGGGGACAAAATGGCGAGGTTTGCTCCATGAGGAAGTAGCCGCGCTCTGATAGGAGAAGAGCGCTAGGGGAGGGGAAACTCATTGTGGGTGTCTGGCAGAAGATTGCAGCACTTATTGTAAGAGAAATGAAACAGTCCGTACAATTCAGAAATGCGATAATCCAAGGACGTTGCCATCAGTCCACAATAAGAATTATAAATAAGTTCGATGAGTATCACCAAAGCACGTAGTAGTACGAGGGAATCCGTCCGCTTAGACATATAGAAAGATTAAGATTTTCTACGGCGATATTGCCAGTTCAAAATAGGTTCACAGGGTAGGATAAATTGCGTTACACCGTAACAGACCTTTGTAGCAAATAGGGTAGCTCACATTCAACAATCAACGAACACTAGTGACTGGCATCATGTACCATCACAAGATAATCCAGCGGACTTGATGTCTCGAGGCGTCAGACCAGCAGATCTGCAAAACTCAACCATTTGGTGGTCAGGACCCATCTGGTTGTCCACTTCTGAGTTAAATTGGCCGCAGAACAACAATGTTGAGGATTCGCTCGCCATAGCAGAGCAGCGACAATCATCCACACTATTAGTAGTGACACAAGCTGAAACTATTATTGAGAAATTCTCATCATTAATAAGACTACAACGAGTAATAGCTTATTGTTATAGATTTTTGCATAACACTAAGCATGCCAGGGACAAGAAAATTGGACCTTTAAATGTTGAAGAATTGGAACATTCATTAGAAGTCTGCATTCGTATTGCACAAAATGTAGCCTTCTCAGAAGAGATTGGAGACCTGAAAAACGGAGGTGTAGTCTCTAAGAAGAGCCCTTCTTACACAACAATATTCTAAGGGTCGGAGGCACGTTGAAGAATGCATCGATTCCGTTTTCATCAAAACATCCAATACTGTTACCATCAAAACATCACCTGACGACTCTAATTGTCAAACATGAACACTTACAACAAGCTCATGCAGGACCAGAATTGTTGTTAGCAACCCTTCGTCAACGTTATTGGATTCTGAATGGCAGAAATGTAGCCAGACGGCAAGTGCACAAATGCGTAACATGTTACAAATTGAAAGGCGTAACTAGTCATCAACTCATGGCTGACTATCCTGAGCATAGATTTCAACCAGCACGTCCATTCAGTGCTTGTGGCATTGATTATGGAGGTCCTATTCTACTTCGCCCAATTAACAAGAGGAGCAATGTCCGTATCAAGGCATACATCGCACTATTTGTTTGCTTCACCACAAAGGCTGTACATTTGGAAGTAGTCAGCAGTCTTACTACAGATGCCTTCTTAGCCGCACTTCGCCGTTTCATAGCCAGAAGAGGAAAGCCCGCAGATATCTACAGTGACAATGCTACTACGTTTATTGGAGCCGATAGAGAATTAAAAGATATTCACCAATTCATAGCATCACCGCAGCATCAAGAGGAAGTTGTAAGCAATTCACCCCATTTTGGAGGATTATGGGAAGCTGGCATCAAGTCAGTTAAATATCATTTGCATCGAGTTGTTGGAAACTCATCATTAACATTTGAAGAGCTTAGTACTGTGCTCACACAAATTGAAGCCTGTTTAAATTCTCGTCCACTTACAGTCCTATCCTCAGATCCGACTGACCCTCAACCCTTGACTCCAGGTCATTTTCTTACTGGTAACAGTTTGAATTCCATTCCTGAATCCAATCTGACACTTGTACCCAGAAATAAACTTTCAGTATGGAAACGGTTGCAGCAAATGGTGCAACACTTTTGGACCAGATGGCATAAGGAATACTTAACCCAACTACAAAACAGGCCAAAGTGGGCCTCCCAGCAACCTTGTATACAACTTGGAGCAGTGGTGGTTATCAAGGAGGACAATTTACCCCCGCTTCAGTGGAGACTAGGTGTGGTTGAGGAACTTCACCCAGGTCTCGATGGACTTGTGCGAGCAGTCACCATAAAAACTGCTCATGGAAATTTCAAGAGACCAATAGTGAAGTTGTGTCCCCTTCCCATCGAGTAGTGTTTTCTTTTTAATGACAATATGATTCCTTACAGTGTCAGTGAGTTGATTGGTGTATAAAGTTGTATTTGTAGTTATATTGTACAGTCATTTAACAAATGAACAATTCAAAAACTCTCATTGTGCAGCTGTAAACAAAACAATGCATCAGCCTGCACACCAGTGTCCAGTTCTGTTTCATTTTATCTATGTTAATTAGTGATTGACGTTCATTTAAGTGCAACATTTATTATTATGTATTTGTATTCTGATGACATTTTGTTTTATGTTAGTGTTATTTTCATTGAAACTGTATTTTGTCTTGATTGAATGCAATCAACAGAGGGGAGAATGTTCCGTCCTCTTAGAAAATTTATACAGAGCGCGCTCTTGTCCGCGTCTCTATTGAGTGTCCAGAATGCATTTGGTTTCCGGCAAGAAAGAGGGACAGACTCGAACAAGACAACATGTCGGCTAGAGAATCATTCGCGGCCACATGGCCTCTAACTTGATCAATAGCCATCCTGGCATTTCAGTTTATTGTTAATGTGTAAATAATTTCTATGCAGTTTGTTAATCGTGTTTAATTGTAATACAAGTTTTATTTACGTGTAATATTGATGCATGACTCGGCCCTATGGTCTTATCACGTGCTTAACCAAACTACAGTCCCCTACCAGAGTAATCATCGCTGTTTAGTAATACAACATGTGTGCTACAGCATTCAATTCGTCACCCAACACTCTCAATGATTCTCAACCTATTGCAACGCATGACTTTCAGCCGCATGTCAACGAAGTGGAGGGGCGGGCCACATAGAAGGTAACGCCTCGTTTCTGGCCAGGAGATTAGGAATGTTGCGATGATGTTAAGCTTCAGGTTTGTGAGTATATAGTCACTCTTCCTGTAGACGCGAAAACGAGGTGGTGGTGATGATTATTGTTTTAAGAGGAAGTACAACTAGGCAACCATCCTCTATATAACACTAATCAGAGAGAAAAAAGGCAGAGATCCGACACTTCGAAAAATGAGGGTATCGGCCAAAGGAAGACAAGGGGCACGAAGGGCGTGAAAATAAAAGACTCCCTAGGCCTTCATACGTAATACAGTCGGGGTCGGAAAATAACAAGAGTTGACCAAGGGAGGTCGGATAGGATAGATGACAGTGAGGAGCCTGGCACAGGAAGGTAAGTGGAAGCAATGCCAGGACTCAGCTAAGGGCCCCGTGGTCGCCAGCCTTCGCTCCAAAGTTCAGAGCCCCTGGGGCCATTTTTAGTCGCCTCTTACGACAGGCAGGGGATACCATGTGTGTTATTCTACCGCCCCCACCCACAGGGGCACCATCATCGCTAATTTCGGTAGGCAAGATTTTGAAGAGCGTTGTCTTCAATCTTCAAGCCTTCCATCCGGTTGAGATATGTCGATGACACATTTGTTATCTGGCCACATGGTGAACATGAATTATCCATATTTATGGATGACTTGAAGAGCATACATCCAAATATTAAAGTTACAATGGAGACTGATCGTGGAGGATGTTTGCCGTTCTTGGATGTTTTGGTTTCTAAGAAATCAGATGGAACTTTAGGTCATTCGGTTTACCGTAAACCTACCCATACTAATAGATACCTTCATGGGTCGTCTCATCACCATCCTTGCCAAAAGCGTGCTATGCTTAACACCCTTATCAGCCGAGCAAGGGAGGTTTGTGAATGGGATAAATTAAACGGTGAACTTGAGTTCCTGACTAGAACATTTCTGAGCAATGGCTATTCAAGGAATCAGATTGACGAAGTGCTACATCCTAAGCCAAAAGGCAGATCGTCATGTGATTCTCGTCTTTTGAGTCTGGCCTTCTTGTCATACAGGATTGGCAATATTCTCAGAAAACCGAATATCAAGAACATTTTAAGCCTAAGATCATCATAGGCAATTGTTTGAGATCTGTCAAAGATCCTATTTGTTTAAACTGCGCTGGAATATATATGATTCCTTATTCCTGTGGATCGGTTTATGTTGGCCAAACATGTAGGAAGGTAGCAACAAGGGTTAAAGAATATCGCAGGCACTTACGTATTTGCCAGGCAGAGAAGTCTCCTGTGGCAGAACATGCCATACATAATGTCCATCAAATAATTTTTGATGCAACTTCTGTCATTTGTAATGAGAAACATCTTATCCCTAGAATCATTCTTGAAGCGATAGAAATTGCTAAACGTCCGAATAATTTCAACAAAGGTAACGGCTATATACTGAGTAGATCATGGCTCCCCTCCATAATTAACTCGTCAACATCTTTCTCCGTGAATCTGGAGGCCCTGGAATGAACTATATTTCTAAAAGGGCCTCTCTATCTTGAGTCTGGTTACTATGGAGTGACAGTTCCGATTATGATTTGTTACTGCTATGAAGACGATCCTGGTTGCAGGATCGAAACGCGTCAGCTGGTATTTAATATTGCGCGACCTAATATCCCCAAATAATTATCATAATGTCATTCAGTGGTCGTGAAAGTCTACGTATTAAGATTGATTGATTGATTGATTGTTTGATTGATTGATTGATTGATATTAAGAGGATCAGTGAAATGCTTGGGTCTATGGTGAAGACATTTGGGAATCTCCGATACATTCCCACATTTTGTTCTCGATCCTTCAAAATCCGCTGACCGAGAAATCCAAGTGTCTATACCAGGGCCTGGAGTAGAGGCATGGTTAATTGACTCCATCTTGCTAGTAAGACGAAGATAGGGGAGAGAACGATTTTAAACTCTCTTAGTAGTACAAGTAAAGCCTTAGTGGTTACCTCATGATATTTTCTGGCTTCTTTCTTACCCCCTCCTTTATCCTGGCCTGTGACCGGCAATAGCAACTGTTGAGTTACTCAATCCAACAAACAGCTACTGCAGGCCCAATTTTTTATTTTTTATTTATGTATTCATTTGTTTATTTAATTAGTTATTATTTAATTATTTATTTATTGGCGACATGCGCTTTCAAGTGTGCGGTGGTGATGATGGTTATTATGGGGTAAAGTTAGCGGGAAACCCAGTGCCGGCACACAGTCATGTCTGATAACACAAAAAGTCAGCCCGAGGCAAAAATATAAATAGGAGTTCAATTATTTTTCTTATATTTTACGGTTTGATTAGATACATGAATTGCATCAATTACTTTCACTCCATATGAATAGTGCGCAGAGGTTCGGAATTAAATCCAGGCTTTTGGCACACAATCTAGTGGATACAAAGTGCATAACACGACCTCTCCTGCCCTGCGAACCACAATTCTGATGGAAAAATATATTTCCCCCAGCGGCATTCGCACTGGCTAACCACAGTGTCGCAACATAAAGATTTGACACCTGACCACTAGACGGGCAGTTTCCGGCGAAACCCTGGAGCACAATTTCTTCCCGGTTTAGACTCTGAGACCTATGACCGCAAACACGAATGGCAACTGTGAGTCCTTTGAATAACGCCTTTGTGTGGATGAATGGCGTATTGTACACTGATAATGAGCGTGGGACTAGAACACGGAGCAAAGGCAAGGTTTTGCGCTAAGCTGTCAAATGTTGACAATGAGAATTCGAAACTTTAACAATAGCACTACATGTACCCGTGAGTTCAAATGAGCAACAGGCTTTAACAAAGCTATTATCCCACTCAGTCTGCTGGAACTGTACGTTCATCACCGCAATTTTATGTACGGGATTTGATTCTGCAGCGCGATACCACTACAGATTAAGTTATTAAGCATGAATGTCAATATCTGCCAGACAAATATAATTATTTATGCGATTCTGCTGCCGTTTGCTCAGCCCATTCCACCTTTACTGGAATAACTCAAAAAGGATTGGTTCCTCTCACTTCTACCATGTTATACCAATATAGTTGGTCCGTTATTGGACATTATAAATTTTTCAGCTAACTCATTCCTGGTTGCCAGTGTTTCGCCCCAGTGTGCTAGGCTGGGCTCATCAGTTGGCAAATAGCACACTTACCAAGACGCATGGCTAGTACATACCGTGGCGGCCACAGCATAGGCTACTTGGAGCCACCAGCAGTGCCAATGCACTATGAGAGACTTTATCTCATTTCCAAAAAGTGAATGCCTGCCTGACAATCAAATGATACAAATTTTGATTCTCATAGGGAACCTGAAATATTTGTTATGAATGAGTAAATTTATAATACCAATATAGTTGGTCCGTGACTGGACATTCTAATTTTTTTGGAAATGAGATAAAGTTTCTCTCATAGTGTAATGACACTGCTGGTTGCTCCAAGTAGCCTATGCAGTGGCCGCCACAGTATGCACTAGCCATGCGTCTTGGTAGGTGTGCTATTTACCAACTGATGAGTCCAACTTAGCACACTGGGGCGAAACTCTGGCAACCAGGAATGAGTTAGCTGGAAAATGTATAATGTCCAATAACGGACCAACTCTACTGGGGTTATAAATTTACTCATTCGGAACAAATATTTCAGGTTCCCTATGGGAATCAACACCAGTATCATCTTCCATGTTAGCTGATTTTCAGCCTGCTTAAGGAATTAAGTAAATAGAATTGTACAGCACGTGGTCTGCAACGTCATTGTCCTCCCATTAAAATTATTAATCCGCAATTTATTAATTAGCAAGGTAGTTGAAGAAATATATAGCTCTCCATAATACCTAACATCTAAGGGCCATTCTAAAAGAAACGAAACGGTGGATATAAAATGAAAAACTTTAGCGTTATTTCAAAGGAATTGACCGGCACTGTTGAGGCACTTGTCCCACTGCGACAAAAGGCACTGAATGGCCATGTCGGAAAATTAGTGGGGCTGCGTTGTGAACCAGTTCCGAACGTACTGCTTGACGTCGGTGTCCGAGGTAAATCGTTTGCTTTTCAGAGCCTTATTTAGGTCACCTTGGATATGTTGGGTCGCGGCGACCCTGCATGTTTCCACTAGGGACTTTGTCGTTCTGACTCGAGTTCGAAGTGATGACACCAAGTCTCGTCTCCAGCGACCACTCGTGACAGGAACTCATCCCCTTTCTTGGCATATTGTAGCAGATGTTCAAGAGAGAGTTCCATTCGACATGCTTCCTGTGCTGGTTGAATAATGTGAGGAACTCATTGGGCTCACTATGATCAAAATTTCCATCTGTCCTTAATTATGGCGTGAACACTTCCGACGCTCACTCCGACCTCTGCTGCTCCCGTACCTCGCCTGTCTTGCATAATGAGGGAATCCACCTGATGGACAATGGCATCGGTAATGCGGTGTGGCGTTCCAGACCGTGCATTATCGCCCAATGACATCCGTCCTTCCCTGAATCCCTTGTGCCACGCCTTGACTCTCGCAAGGGACATGCAGTGTTCTCCGAACACTCGTGCCATTCCTCGAGGAGTTTTCATTCCGCTTACTCCTTCCGTTGTCAGGAAACATTCTACACCCTTTTTCCCTTCTTTCGAAGCCTCCATTTCACTTTTGTGAGCACGACTGTGTACAGTGGACAATCAACGGGTGCATCTGCCCGCTCTGTCCTCATTTAGTGTGCACCCATGTCCCTTCCAGCGGCGAGTTTACGACGACAACGCTCTTATAGGAACCGCACATTTTTCCGCAGGAAATTGTATTTCGATCCCTTCAGGGGTTTTCATCGTATAGCCTTCTGCTCATTTCTTTTTGAATGGCCCTCACATTATGTTACTTGGTTGAACGGTCCGCATAATGGCCGTCAGTTCAGAGGAATCCGGATTCGATTCCCGTGAGGGCTGGATGTTTTAACTGCGTATGGTTAATTCATCCAGCTCCGGGGTTTGGGTTCTTCTCCATACACTTCTCTTCATCTAGCCTACATACAACACAAAACAGTTCCTACCATCACAGAATCACACAATTGTGACTACATCCCTTTACATAGGGTTGTCGGTAACGAAGCCATACGGTCGTAAAACGGCAAAATCCACTTCAATTACCGACACTAATTCGTTTGAAAAATATTCAATAATATTAATAATGCCAATATCAATTAGTTAAAGGACAAATGCATTTAATTAAGTCGTGATTCATTCTGGATATGGATGTATTTGATTTCTTTATTTCTGAATGGGATGACCGATGAGATAATTTCCTTCCTGTTGCTCACATGATATTCTTAGAACTTGTCGCCTCACAAGCTACCTATATAATTTGTTTGATCCTTAAATTCGTTAGAATTTCAAAGGTTAATTTATAATGTTTTGGATTTAATTCATGTGTCAAACTAATTCAATATGCGGTCAGTTCGGAAAACAGTCTTAGATGATCAATAAAAAATAACACCTGAATATTCTCATGCTGTTCCTATATTAAATCTCTTTCAATATTTCAGTTGAAGTGGTCATTCGGCTTCTAAAATCTGCCAGTTCCTAACAATTTTTTGTAATTATTTAAATTTCTAATTTGTAGTCATATTGTTGTTTGATCGACATAAAAATTAGAACAATTTCAAATTGTGAATAACTTTATAGTCTTTTAAGTACTTGTGTACTTGTAATGTAACCTTATTCCTATATTTTTCATTGTTACTTCTACAGAAGCGCCTAGGGAAAGAACTGGTATGAAATTCGCCACCTGGACAACATGGAGGTCAATGGTGATTGATTAATTGATGTATATTTATTTATGGAACGTTTTGACTTGCTTATTAAAACAGAGGGTGTGGTAGAGACTGTTATAAATCACATTTTTCAAGCGCTTATGGACTGTGTTCACTACTTTACAGTCGAATCTCAGACATATCTAGTGACAATTATGAACTGTGTTAATTCTTAAACCCATGAACTGTGTATATAAAAACTGTGTTTTCTGCAGCATGGACTGTGAATGTAAATTCTACACCGTAAAATCAATATAAGAATAGAACTGTGCATTACAACTTATGTCGGTGTGTAGTTTCAATATCCGTGATATTTGTGAGCTCAATAGTGCCAATTGAACTTTCCGTGTTCCGATATTACCTCCTAGAACAACGAAAATCTTGGCAAAAGTGCTACGAGATCCTGCTACATCGAACGTCGCTTCCAACGAGGTATTTACGTGGTTTCTTCAGTTGTGGTACCCATCGAGGGACGTCGACGAGGGAGATAGACGTGGTATCTTCACTGAACATCGCCGGAGCTGAGTTCGAGCCTTCGCCCGTACTCCGCGGTATGTTCCAGACACCAAGTCACCGTACAGCACAACTCCAACACTTGTAAGCAGATCGTCTCGTATTCTGAGTGAGTAATCACAACTGACTGACTTTTCACAAAGCACTTAATTCACTACAGTGCTCTTACGAGTGCTTCGTGTGAATATCAACTCATAATTTGTCATCATTTAAACGAAGTTCATATTTTGCTCTAAATTCCTTTTCAAAGTCATTAATTAATTGAATTCACTTTACCAAAATGAACTTTAGGATTTTCAAGTGCTTTATTAATTTCATTTTTCACTTCAAACGAACTGAGAGACATACAGCAAGAAATCAAATATTTTATTTAATTTATCAAACTCCTCATGACAGTGTGTGATCATTTTGTGGTCCAAAAATTAGAAAGGTCAGCACCATAAATGATGAACTGATAATATCCAAGGTGCTAAGTGATATTTTTGTGTTTGCATTCAAATTAGATGAACTGTAGGTTGTATATGATCTATGAAAATATACTATTTGTTTTGGACATCCTCAAGCAAATGGGCGTTAAAGAAGATAGTAACAGCAATCTTTTATTTTGCAATTTTTTGGCAAATATTAAATACAAATTTGTGTTTGCAATTCCAATTGCAGGGTGATATTACGGTGAATATTGTTAATAAATTTTATCAACACCGGGCGAGTTGGCCGTGCGTGTAGAGGCGCGCGGCTGTGAGCTTGCATCCGGGAGATAGTAGGTTCGAATCCCGCTATCGGTAGCCCTGAAAATGGTTTTTCGTGGTTTCCCATTTTCACACCAGGCAAATGCTGGGGCTGTACCTTAATTAAGGCCACGGCCGCTTCCTTCCAATTCCTAGGCCTTTCCTATCCCATCGTCGCCATAAGACCTATCTGTGTCGGTGCGTCGTAAAGCCCCTAGCAAAAAAAGTTATCAAAAAGTAGTACCACCTATTATTCGCCCTGCGATACTATCCGTCTCTGTACCTGCTCCAAAATAAATCCGAACACTACCTGAGATCGTTTCCATGCTGTAGCCCCACAATCATTTTCCGGTACAATATATAATCGGCAGTGAGTGCTTCAAAGTAAGACAGGCAACTTTGAAGAAAATGCGAGTAGCCAGACAAAGTATTGACGTCATCCACCTAGCAGAATATCAAGCCGCTAGAAAGATATACAAAACTCTTTTGAAGGATAAGAAAGCCAGTTACATAGAAGCTCATTATCAGACACTAATGAAGGAAATCAAGGAAAACCCGTACAAAGCAGTACGCCCGCGCCAACCAAGATTCCCAGCAGACATACCAATGGAGATCTGGGAGGGGTACATGGAAAATATACTATGTAAACGGGGCTTAACACTTACAATAGAAGGAGAAGTTAAACCATGCAGTCCATTCACTCAGGAAGAAGTAAGGAAAGCGATCTCAAGCTTAAAATCTAACAAGGCGGCAGGCTCAGATGGCCTCTACAACGAATTTCTGAAGACATCTCTTCCTTACCTAGAAACAGTATGGCTAGAACTGATGAACAAGTGTCTGGAAACAGGAAACATCCCAAATGTATGGAGAAAATCAGTCGTTAAGATGCTATACAAAGGGAAAGGAGAAGTAAACAAACCGGAATCATATCGCGGAGTGGCTCTTGAATCAGCAGCTTTTAAGATTCTTACCAAACTGATAACCCAGAGAATCAATAGAATAGCAGACCCGCTTCTTCCTGACGAGCAGTTCGAATTTAGAGCCGGGAGATCGACTCTGATGGCAGTGGAATGCCTTCTCCAAGAGATTCACGAAACAACCAGAGAAAAGCACGGCAAAATGTTCGTAATATTTTTTGACTACTCCAAGGCTTTTGATACAGGAGATAGACAGAAACTTGTTAGAAAACTAGAGGAAATCATTGGTCTTATCTGGCTCACTAGACTAGTTTCTAATATACAGTACTTGCGGAGAACTATATTCAAATAGATTTTTCGCTCCTGTTTTTTGGTATGACTGTTGACCTTCCTGTTAACCTTGACTGTTGGCTGTTGCGTTATAAAGCAATTTATTCTTGTGGGTCATAACTGTGATCCGTGCGACCACTAGCGTGACTCTTTTGACTTTGTTTGTTTTCTTATTACGGTGTCTAATCTCAGTTCATATGCACTTGTCTACTCCGTTGTATGAGTTTATATCAATTATTGGTATATAAGTACAAAATGGATGACTATGGGAATATAAATCGATGGCTGAATGAACCAGACAGTGAACTACCTCAAAACCATCATGGAGGGAGTAAGTGAGGCAAATCACAATGTCCGGTAAATTTCCGGATATTTTTATAAATACATGCATAATTATATTATACTGTACAGAAAATAAAGTTCCTTTCACAATGCATAATCATATTCATTGAATAAATAGCATAGAATAGCCTTATATCACAAATAAAGTACGGATCACAATTGTGATTCGCGCGACCACTGACGTTACTTTTCATTGCTCGACCACCGGAGTGTTAAGGTACGTGTATGTGACGGTGTTTTAATGTTAATCTAGTAGTAACCTCAACCTATAGTATTGTAAGCCGTAGTGTTGGGCACTGGAAATACTTAAGTTGTATGTGATGCTGGATTTAAAATGTAAAACTAGTAGTATTTCTTGTAATATTTTCTTTCCATGGAATTGCTTGCTGTGTTCTAGTTATTATAGTTATTGGTTTTGTTGGGTAATTATGTTTTAACTTTACTTTATTATCACAGCGGAACTGATCATTGCCGCCGGGATATTTCCCAATTGTGATGTATTTGTTAATAATAATAATTGTGTAGTGAGTTTTATGAATTATGAATTGACGAAACGATGCTTCAAAAATGGAATTGTGTTACTGCCTGAATGAATGAATAAATAAACAATATTCCAATTTATTTTATTCTATTCTATTGTGTTATATTATTTTATCCCTCTCATTTCATTGTAATTTGTTGTAACATATTGTCGCATGTCTCTTGCGTTATATGCTGCTACTGTTGTAGTTGTGCAGGCTCTCTTGTAGTTTTAGATAAATAATTAAACACAAAATACTAGACAACTACAGGCACAGAATGTTCGCACTTAGCACTAACCTCCGTACGGTGAAAAGAAACAGAAAGTGAGAAAATAAGCAAGCATTCAACACGAACGTATCAAAACGGTATATACCGAACGGAGTAAGTGCACGTGTTAATGCGCTTCGGCTATGGGACTTAGCTCCGCAACTTGATGAGTGGATCGAACCACACTGTCGGGTGACCGGAGTATTGTTTTCATGCCGACAAGTACTATTCATAGGACAAAGCTGTTTCCGCCTACCTCCTTATTCAATTTGTCATCATTAATTTAGTCTTCATTAGCCACTCAATTGGGATTGGTGTCAGGAAGGGCATCTAGCTGTAAAACATGCCATATAATTTCAGCCCACCTCATCTCTTACCCCCTTATGATGAAAAGAAACTAACAAGTAGGTAAACATATAAAAAAGACACATAATAAATATTCATACAAAGATGTTAATGACTTTCGATATATTATCTGAAATACACTATTTTCGGAACTTTCGTTATTTACCTCCATGATATAGTTTTTCCGTATTTTTTTCCAAAAACGTCCTAATTACTACTGTAATGCGATTTTTTACAGGATGCTTTACGTCGCGCCGACACAGATAGGTCTTATGACGACGACGGCTTGAGAAAGAGCTAGGAGTGGATAGGAAGCTGCCGTGGCCTTAATTAACTTACAGCCCCAGCATTTAACTGGTGTAAAAATTGGGAACCACGGAAAACCATCATCAGGGGTGCTGACAGTGGGGTTCGAATCCACTATCTACCGAATGTAAGCTCAGAGCAGCGCGCCTCCATGGCCAACTCGCTCGGTGAGAAGCACTTTAATAATAACAAAAATAATAATATTGTGTACGTATTCCGTCTGAATTTGTTGCACAATACTGGTTGTGCAGGTTGCAAATTTGCATTCAGGAGATGGTGGGTTCGATCCCACTTCTCGTCGGAACTTCTAAATATGATTTTCCGTTGTTTATCATTTCCAAGCTTGACAAATGCCGGATCTTCACGTTAATTAAGGCCTTCTCGGTCTTAGAATTTTTTTATCCTACAATCTTCCCCACCTTCCCCCAACCACACGAAAATCCACAGGTTTAGCCGTTCAGGCAAGCAACTCAGTGTTGAAAGCATCCTGCTGATTCAAGGTACGAATTTTACGTAAATAAATGATATCTTCCCTATTCTGCCAAAAGGGCGAATGTTACAATGCTCTTCCTATCCATTATTTCCCTTAAGACTGGTCACGCCTTCCAGCCACAATTTGTAATTCGGTCCATCAGAACAATTTCCGTTGAGTTCCATTTTCCTACGTGCGTGTGTAAAGGAAAATGAACCTTACTGTACCATACTGAAGGCACGTATGTTTGCATGACATTTACCCACTCCTAGAGTGTGATGTATTTAAGGTTCATTTTCCTTTACACACGTGCATAGGAAAATGAACTCAAAGAAAATTGTTCTGATGGACCGAATATCAATATGTAGCTGGAAGGCGTGACCAGTTTTAAGGGAAATAATAGATAGGAAGAGCACTGTAACATTCGCCGTTTTGGCAGAACACGGACGATATATATTTAAAAGTTGCAATCCTTTTCTTAATTATATTAGGTTAGCAGTTTGTGTTTTTCTACCACCACGAGCGTTCATATGGGCCAAAGCATTGTTTCACATAAGTCCTTATAACAACGTTCGAGTGGATATTAAAAAAAATCAAGAAAAACGCCTGAGGGTATTGAACCGTGGACAGACATAATTGTGTAAATAAGTTAATTTGGCTAGAATTTGAGTAAAGAAGGAAACGAGTAAATAAATATGCGATTTTAGGCTGTTTTTCCGGAACTGCATGTAGGCCGGAAGTGATTTTCGAAATTTAGTTTGATTGAGCTACCCAAGACTCATAGTTTGAAACCTTTTTGGGCCCTTTAGCACTAAAAGTTACGGCGAATTAAGTAAAATGCTTAATTTTACGTTTCAAAATTAAAATGTTATGTACAAACAAGTTAAATTCATAGCAAAATTGTACACTTATGATTTTCAATCTTCCCCGTCGTAAGATGTGGAAGTGACACATTTAAGAAGGCTCCATTTAAATTGCTCGTGCAATGATCTAGATCGCTATTCCTGACATCTGAGTGACACACTTGTCACGAATAACTATCCGCGCAATCAGCTCTCCGTCTCTAACAGCGTGTAAATCTGTCAGCCTGTATTTATGTGACCTGGTAGGTGCGATCGATAGAGCAGCTGGTGTTGAGATGAAGTAAGCTCAGCAAAATGAAATATGTTCAGTTATTTCCATTTCCTCTCCTGGAAATACGAACTGGATTAATAAATCTTTCGGTTCATGAACTTCAAGAGAATTTATTTGGAAACCATAAATTTCATTCTAAAATAGTGTTATTTAAATTATATGACAGTCATTAATTCAAAGTGGAATATTAATTTATTCTAGGGTTTATGTGAAAAATAAAATAAAATAAAATAAAAATTATTTTTAAGTAATTCTTCACATATTAATTTTTAATGAGTGTAATTTCTTCTGCATATTGTGTATGAATATAGTTTACTGACAGAAGAAATGATAAAAAACATGCATACAATGGATGCAAGCAGTAAACTGGGTATCAAATGGATGAAGACATACATCCCATCAAATGAGTGAAAATGAACTACGAAAGGATTCTTACAATAATTAAACCCTCTTTGTACTGGATGTTCCATTATGTTCAAAAAGTGATCAAACAGACAATGAAAAATAAAATGTCGTATGGCTGTTAGTGCCGGGATATCCCAGGACGAGTTCTGCTCGCCAGGTGCAGGTCTTTCTATTTGACTCCCATTGGGCGACCTGCGCGTCGTGATGAGGATGAAATGATGATGAAGACAACACATACACCCAGAACCCGTGCCACTGGAATTAAGCAGTTAAGGTTAAAATCCACGACCCGGCCAGGAATCGAACCCTAGACCCTCTGAACCGAAGGTCAGTACGCTGACCGTTCAGCCAACGAGTCGGACAAAGACGATAAATTGAACATTAGGAATGTGACAGCGGTTATCTCCCGTAATAACCAAGGGCGGTGTTTAAACACTGTTACATGATATAATGGCTGCAAATACAGCCGTTTGTTGAGTTAGTATAAACAATCAATCATCAATCAGTCATCAATGATCTGCATTTATGGCTGGCGCCCAGGTGGCTGATTCCCTATCACTTGTTTACCTAGACTTATCTGAAATATTTTCAACATACTTGGAAAGATATCGAACCTTTCCCCTGTTAATTGATTCCAATCCCTACTCCTCGTTCTATAAATTAATATTTGCCCCAATTTGTCCTCTTGAATTCCAACTTTATCTTCATATTATGATCTTTTCTACTTTTAAAAGCTATACCCAAGCGTATTCGTCTAATTATGTTATTCCATGCAAACTTATGACTGACACCTCAAAACTTACCACATAGTCGAGCATCCCGTCTCCTTATCCCCAAGTCTTCCCAGCCCAAAGTCTTCAACGTTTTCGTAACACTACTCCTTTGTCGAAAACAACATCCAGCACGAATCGTGCTGCTTTCCTTTATTTTTTTGCAGTTCTAGTATCAAGTAGTCCTGCTGAAGGCCCCAAACACTGGAGCGGTTCTACCAGATACTTATACGCCCTCTCCTTTACATCCTTACTACAACCCCTTAATACTCCCATAACTATGTGAAGAGACCTATAGCCTTTCTTAACTACCTCGTTAATTGATACCTCAATGAATATCATCCCTTGTATTAACACCTCGGTATCTACATTGTTCCCCATGAGGTAGTATTACCCCAACAACACAATAATTAGAACTGTACGGGCTTTTAATCCTGTTGACACTTGAAACTTGACTTTTCAATCCATATATTTTCTTACTATAGTCTTCTGTCCATATCACAACATTGTTTAAGTCCCTCTGCAGTCGCTCAAAATCCTGCAACTCATTCACTACTCTATACACTGTAACATCATCCGCATGTAGCCTTAACTGTAATTCTAATACTTTACTCATACCATTTATATACTGTATATATTAAAATATAAAGGTCAAATAACACTGCGCTGCAGGACCGCTAATTAATCATCGCAGGATCAGATAACGCTTCACATACTCAATCTCTGAGTTCTACTTCATAGAAATGTAGCCACCCATTCAAACACTCGTTTGTGTAGTCAAATAGCCCTCATCATCGTCAGTAATCCCCCATGACGTACCCAATCAAAACCCTTGCATATGTGAAAAGCGGTACGGTACATTTGACCTCCTGAATGTAAAATAATGTCTTCTATAATCCCATACCGAACGTGTTCTTTAATAAAGTATATCTCACGGAAAACGTTTTGGCTTCAAAAAAGGATAGCTGTAAATAAACTGTAAGAAAAAGGAGAGCAATTTATAGGCTAGCTCTAATCAAGGAATACTGTGTTTTTATTATACAACCTGTGACAACAGAGTTCGATGAATAGTCCTGTACTATCAACATAGATGAACAATGCACGACAGTGACCTTATTGTTCTTCGAAGTAGTCTTCTGGCATAACTATGCACTGCTGAGATAGGCGATACATATCCTGGAAACTTTGCAAGAAGGCTTCCTTTGGGATGGTGTTCAAAAGCCTTGTCACGTTTCGTTGCATGTCAGGAATATCGTCATATCTCTTTCCTTTCAAAGCGAGTTTGATGCGTGACTTTCCTGATCTGACCTTTTTCCGACGTGGGGATCCAGGAGAACGCCATTCCATGCTTTGCCATTTCGTTTCAAGGTCGTAACTGAGACAAAACGTTTCATCCTCAGTGACAATACAGTTCAAGAAATTTGGTGTCGCATCCGCCGTCTCTTAAAAATCCTGCGAAGCCCTTAACGTAACTGCTTCTGATCGTCAGTCAAGTGATATGGCAATGTTTTCGTCACTGACGGCGGTCGCCGGTCTTCCGCTACGGGGGTTGTCAGGAACACTTTACCGGCCTCCTCTAAAATAGGCGAACCACTGGTATACACACTTCAAAGACAGTTCTTGATCTACATAAACACGTACCAGCACCCCATGCGTTTCTTTCGGTGTCTTGCCAAGCTTAAAACAAAACTGTACATTGATCTTTTGGTCGTTCATGTTCCTGTTCGCAGTTCAGAATAAACGCACTAAATACGCACTGTCAGACAGGTCTTACACGGCACATACACGATGCTCAACTCAACAACGTTGGGAGCAGCGTTGTGTGTCGCCAGTGTTGCCGGACCGACCGTTCTGAATTCATTCACCGAACTTTATTGTCACAGATTGTATTATGTTCCGCACTTTCCATTTCATAAACAAGTATGTTTCTCAGAGCGCGTGAGCACTTCCCATTTGCCCTGTTAACAGACCAATTAAAACAGAAACGTTGAAGATATTTACATATAACAAATTTAAGAAACGAGTAACATCAGATACGTAATGTATATCTGACGAATGTCTGCGTAGAAAATCACGAAAGAGTTTTCTTCATATCAACGTCGTCGTATATATTGGAATGTCACTCATAGCGTTTCCAGACGAACAACACAATAACGCGATTACGTGTTGGAAATACCAATATTCACAAGGAAGCATCGCAATATTTCTCCTGAGTCATGAAGGGTGTAGATTTCCGTCTTGGAGCCTAAACTTCAATAACTGTAGGATGTACTAACGAAGATCGAGTAGAAAATCAAGAATTGTGTGTTAACATTATTAACTAACGGGTATACATTGCATATAATCTGGAACATTCCTTCCGTACAAAAGTTTACCTAATTTTCACTTGGCCTATTTTTTTTTGTACGACTTCCATTGATGTAGATAGGAACCTACTCATTTTACTTCGTTCCCCGAGTTTATTTCCATCGAGTCCCTCGTCTGTCTAATGAAAGTAGTTCTCCGTCAGTATCATAAGTCTGAGACACTAAAATATTGTGAGCATGCTCGAAATTGTTTTTGTAAAGCAGGGTAGTACTGGCTTTACGTAAAAAGTTCCCGCGAGATGTTTTCAGTCAAACGAAATAAGGACGTTCGCTGTGTTTGGAAATGACAGCCGCCTGAGCAAAATAGAACTGCGCCTAAAAATATATCTGAGATGACTCTTTCATCTCTTCTTTCAAGCGCCCTATCCGGTCCCCTAGACGTTGGCGATCACCCTAGAGAAAGAAATCCTTCTTTTTAGCTAACATGAAGAGTGTTTCCTTGTTATTGATCCAAGTCCAGTCTTTGATGTTTCGGTTGTCTACCAACTCCTCTTTCCTTGTAATATGAGATGCAGTAGTCGGTACTTTCTACCTCGTAGAACGTGGCCTAAATAACCTGTTTTCCTGTCTTTGATGATGTTTGCCATCTCAAGCTCAGCTCTAGCTCCCCATAACACTTCATTATTGGTTACAAAATTTGTCCAGGCCATTCTGAGCATTCTCCTATGTAACCTCATTTCAAATCTGTTCACGTAGGAAGCTTTAGGATCCCAGGTCTCTGCTCCATAAGTCAGTATTGACCAGACTTAACACCTCAACAGCTTTTACTTGAGTTTGAGGTTTATATCCTCATGACCAAAACACCTCATCTTTTGGAAACATGATGTGGGAATCTGAATACTGCAACTGATCTTTTTTTAGAATGCTCACGATCATGCTTTAAACTTCTTAGCCATAGTCCGTGGTTCAAGTGACGAAGGGAACCCAGATCACATCTCCATATGTAGCTTTTAAAATATTAATATTTATTTTATAATGCGAAGCCAACGGCCGTAGCCGTGTTGAAACACCGGATCCTGTGAGATCTCCGAAGTTAAGCAACATTGGACGTGGTCAGGAATTCGATGGGTTGCCAAGCGCTGTTGGTGGGGGGGAAGGGAACGGAGGAGCGGGAAGGAACTGGCCACCCTACCACACGCAAACTCCTGCTCAGGAACACCTATGTGGAGGTTCGGACCTGCCTTCGGGCAGAATAACCCTTACCTTACCTTATAATGCGAAGGTGCACAGACTGAGCACAATTACGTTGCTTCATGACATATGGGATTTAAACTTTAAATACATCAATCAAAAAATAATAACAATTGTAACTATAATAGCAAGAAGCAGGAAAAGAAGAAAACAAATCATCAGAATACAATTTAAAATTATAAGTACAAATGAAAAACATAATAATACAGGATATACATCAGCCAAAGAAAATTACTAAACAAGTAAGAAAAAGGAACTAAAATGATGAGTACCTAGCATTCCAGCGAAAAGGAATTTAATAATGATTATTATTTAGTATAAAGTAGCCTTTATTTGCTTTTTTAACAATCTAGCGCCAGCAAATAAATCCACGTGTGCAGTGATTGAATATCAATATTCATTGTAAATTCATTGCATACAGCTGAGATGATATTTTGTCCAAACCACAGGACATTGCAGAAACTAGAATTTATTTCATTAAAACTGTATTTAATTTTACAGTTTGTTGGATCAGGAAATCACGATAAATTTGTTAATTTATAAAAGCTGTTGCTGTTAATGTACAGTGAATATCATAATTACAGCTAGATATCAGCATTTGATGACATTGCGGAAATTTTGAATGAGGAGGGGAGGTAACTCATCGTCTTGGACAACTATTGACTTCGTCTAAAGCGATCTACGTGTTATTTTATCCCTTAGACATGTGCCTATTTTTATTTGCTCTACCTCGATACGTCGTTAAGTCTATGATTCTCCTTCCCCGAATTTCCACCGGAATTCCCTGGCTTCTTGGGTGTATGACTCACTCCCACGATTTTCTTCCTAAAGACTAATCTTTGCTATATCGCTCCCCGTTCGACGCCCAATTCTTATTTTAAATCTTTAAGTTTTTCACTTAGCCGCAGAGTTGGGTTAGTCATCTATTTTGCTAGGTCAGTATCTTGGAGATTATTCTCTCTCTGTCGGTTTTCTACGTGTCTAAATAGAAAGCTAATCTCCTTTTCTACAGAGTAGTTGTTAATTTCTCAACTTTTTAGTATTTTTAGAAGACATCAGTTCACAAACCTTGATTGACCTCAGGATTGTGAACTGTTACAATTTAGACGTTGCTAACAGAAAGTAGAGGGATTATTGTACAGAAAGGAAACACTTAAACGATTTATCATTTAGGAGTAGTACCTGGATAAATGATGATGTCAGCCTCTGTGGTGTTGTGGTTAGTGTGATTAGCCGCCACCCCAAGAGGCCCGGGTTGGATTCCCGGCTTTGCAACGAAATTTTAAAAATCGTACTGTGGCTGGAACGGGGTCCACTCATCCTTGGGAGTCCAACTGAGTGGAATGGGGTTCGATTGCCACCGCAGCCATCCTAGAAGTAGTTTGCCATGGTTTCCCAGTCCTCCTCCAGGCAAATTCCGGGATGGTACCTAACTTAAGGCCACGGTCGATTCCTTCCCACTTCCTTGTCTATGCCTTCCGATCTTCCCATCCCTCCACAAGGCTCCCTGTTCAGCATAGCAGGTGAGGTCACCTGGGGATACTGGTACTCCTTCCCAGTTGTATGCAAAGAACCCGAAGTCTCGTGATCAAGGACACTGGCCTGGAGGCGGTAGAGATGGGCTCCCTAGAAAACCAACCCTGGTGGGTAAACGGGTTAAGAATAATAATAAGATAATTGATGATTTAAAATAACCAGTGATCCTTTTAAATTGTCCAAGCATTTTCAATATTTCCCACGTATGATTTCATATGAAATAACAGACTCATCACGGACAAGATTTCTGGGCGAATGTAATGTCTCTCACTCAGATATCGGATAAATGGTTCATAAATGGTCTTCTTCTTCTGGTCAAATTCCTTCGCCTATGATGAGTCTCCTTCGAACCGGATGGTAGGACCAAGAATAAAGTAACAGCTGTTTGAGTCTGCTGGTGGATGACAACAATATCTGCTCTTCTATTGAACCCCATGGAAGAGATACAGTATACTTCATCATGAACTCTCCACTTCAGATCTCTCAGTGCAGAGGCTAAGTTTGCTCTCACTCTGTGATGAAGGTGCTGCTTACCAATTCTCCTTAGTGGCAGTATCCTAACACATGATAGAAAACAGGTACTTATTCCATTGCATCCTATTTCTTTGCAAGAGGCTGTGATTATCCAATACAATGGACGTCCCTATTTAGATCGAATGAACAAATCTCACTGAAACCATGTTTAAGTAACTAATTGCAACTGCAATCTATCAATGAATATATTTATTGTCATTTTCAGAGTTCCACATCCTCATAGAGAAAATAACAATTTAATTCGGCTTGAATGGAGATGAACTTGAATTTGCAAGTTAAATAACGTAATCTGAAAACCATTTCCATCCTCACTCTTTCTATCAGTGCCTCCCTTTCATTCCCACACTTGTTTTCAGTTCTGCTCCTGGGTTTCACTTTCTCCTAGTCCATACACGTTCTTTTCAAAAGAAATTCAGATCCCTCTTTCAGTGCCTTCACTTTTTAGTTTTTCGGCCTGCTTCGTGGTCATGCAGTACGTTGTTGTTACGTGCCAGTCCTCTCGTAGCTCCCTTCGGTACTTCATGAAGGGGATGCCTAAGCCACGCCGGGGTACTCTCAGTTAGCCTGAAGACATGCCACGGTCTAGCATCTATTGTTCTCTTCGTGTCGTGTCATCCTTCACCTTCTGGAACACGAAAAGGCAATGTCCCGTCTCTAGCCGAGCTCTGAATATTCTAGTCCACCGCGAGTGAGGAGTGGTTGTAGTGTTGGACGATCGAGTGTGTCGTAGGTCTTCTTCCACCTTTCAGTGTTGAACAGCAGTGTTGTCTGTCATCGTTGTCACATCGAAGTCTGAACAAGGAGTTGTTGTTGCTGAGTCAGACTCTCGGGCGTCGTGTTGGAATACTGAGTATAGAGCAGGAATTATTGTGTTTGTACTGCCTTGGGGTACTGACGGTGTACCGACGATGATTGAGTGACTGCAACTTGATGGCAGTAATACTGGTTGTCGCCTGTGCCTCGAGTACGGAACGATATACTGCGAGTAGCATTGCCCTCCTGGTTTACACTGTCGAGCTGTTGCAGTTCAGTTACCGGTGTTCAATGTGTTTGAATTTATGAATTATTGGACTTTGTCTGGAGTCAAACCAAGGAACACCCATCGTGTGTTATGGAGGTCAGAAGTCCCGTGTTCAAACCTCTGCGTGCAGCTGTGTGTGTGTGAAAGGACTGATCTTGTAGGAGCAAAACTGAACATAAGAGGAGCCTGTCAGTATGGATTATAGCCATCTCAGGAAATACCAACGAGCCGAAGTACCTACTGGGAAGAGGACGGTGACTTGTAAATAGGCAGCAGTTAATGAATGTGTTTATGCATGGTTAAATAGAATTGTACATGCTTGTGTGTATGTCTGTGTGTGTCTGCTTGGTATCCTGCAACAAATTCGAGCGGTAAAACATACGGTTTTTTCGTAACATTATTATTATCACCACTATTATTATTATTATTATTATTATTATTATTATTATTATTATTATTATTATTATTATTATTATTATTATTATTTATTCGCTGGGGCGATCGAGGGCCATTTTATGTCTCGTTACATTTGCCAGTGAATTTTGCATTCTCTTGAGCCCAGAATTTCCTCCTTCTTTCTGAGTGGGCCTGCTTGCGTCCCTCTGTCCAAGGAACACTACTTCTTTTCGGTTGTTCGTCTCGGTTTAGCCCGTTCGTCACTATAATTTTTTCGGAAAAGACCTCTGTCAAAGACGTCTTCCGGTTTGATCTGTAGCACTTGAAGATCTCTTTGGTGTTCTAAACCAAGGCATCGTCGTTTTAGGTTTTGAATCAAACAGTGAAAGATCTGTTTGCTCAACCTGTTTCCGTCCATTCGTTTGAGGTCACCGTGAAGTCGTGCCCGTCTTTTGTTGATCGTGTCTGTAATATTCTTTATTCTGTTATAGCCTCCTGAGAACTAACGTTGTGCAGGTTGAGAGATTTTGGTTAAACTTGTTTATACATATCGAAATATGCTAATGAAAAGTGTTATGGAGCATTTTTTTATATTGATGCCCAAGTGCTTAAATAAGGACCGTCCATTTAAATGGACATTGGGCCTTCTTTCGGTAAAAATGTAAGTGAACATAATTATTTCTCAATTTTTAATGCTCCATTATTTATTAAATTTCAATAGATATCCCTCAATTTACAGAAAATAAAGGGACATCGAGTAAATATACAGGCGCATAAACATCAAACAACAAAAGTAACACAAGATACTGGTCAAAAATTAAATTAACAAATTGGAGTGAAGATAATGGAGTCACATAGTTGCTACAAATAATTGCTATTGTAATGGATATTTTAAAATAAATAAAAGGAAAAATTCAATTAATAAAATAAATTATAATGTATATACTGGCCAAGGAAAAGAACAAATATTACATGGAGCAGATGATAATATGAGGTTTTATGACTTGACTTTTCACTTCAGTCAGTCATCACTTTTCATGGTACTCTGAGAAATAGCTGTTTTGATAGTGATGCAGAAGTAGTCTTCACATCTCCGGCACATTACTGTTGTTTACCATCTATTTATTGGTTTAAAATCTTACAATGGCTGCTAAAACATCAGTTTACAGTATGAAAGTTAAGGTTATGGCAGAATAACAAATAACCGCACCATGTTCCCATGTCCAATAAAATGGACATGCCTTGTTATTTGTATTTTCATAAACTAACTGTATTAAAAGCTCATAGTAATTACTAAAATATCAAAACATATAGTTATTACTTCCATTTTGTGCTAATACAAATATTTTAGAACTATTAATGTTTTTTTAATGCCATAGAGAATATATATAATACTATAATGATGATGTTCCATAGAAAACAAGTTATTAGTGGTTTGCATCGTTTCATACGCCAATTTTTCTCTAACAGATAGCAACACCGTACAGTCCCTTTGGTTAGACACTGCCAATTAACGAGTATTACGAATATTAGAAGGAATACGACGATGTCCACTCAAATGGACAGGGGCAGTCAGGATGATAGACTTCCTTGTTGCACCTTTCTTGGTGGATTCCACAATTCCTCTAATTATTCTGAGCTCCATTTTCTTGAGTTCTTTGAGGAGACCTTTATTGACATTTAAGGATAGGATTTCGGCTCTATAGATAATTACTGGCTTCATAACCGTTTCATAGGGACGTATCTTAGTGCATTATTATTATTATGAGTTGACCAGCCCCGACTTCCCACGGGTGAACTTACATATTAAATATCTCCCGTATATACTAGGTTATGTGACTCTCTATCTGGGTTCAACCCAATTACATTTTCTTAGGAAGTAACACGTGACAGGATCACAGAGTCCACCATGAGAAAATCATTCAACGCTCCGGTCCAGACCTGTAACCTTTAGAGTTTGGTCCTGTGTTTTATTAATGGTTACATTCAAACGTGCGTTTACTGGAAACTGGAGCCTTTTAAACTAAAATGCTAGGTTGGTGTTTATCATTGTTATTCGAGAGATCAAAACAGCTTCACCGGCTCCACGCCCAGTGATGATCGTGCACTCGAGTCGAATTTTAACGATTTTATTAGCAAAAATTTGCCATTGCATATTTTTGGTTTGTTAGGTTGCGGAGCAATAATATAGGGGAACACGCTTTTAAAATCAGTTTGTTGAGAGTAGTTCCAGGAGGAGTCAAAGAATTTAAAAATTCATTTGGATAATGTACAGCCTCTTCTATATTCAGGACAGCGTCAACTAAACGGTTAGAATGTTCAGCAATAATTACGATTCTACCATAGTTTAAAGCCGGCCCCGTGGTGTAGGGGTAGCGTACCTGCCTCTTACCCGGAGGCCCCGGGTTCGATTCCCGGCCAGGTCAGGGATTTTTACCTGGACCTGAGGGCTGGTTCGAGGTTCACTCAGCCTACGTGATTAGAATTGAGGAGCTATCTGACGGTGAGATGGCGGCCCCGGTCTAGAAAGCCAAGAATAACGGCCGAGAGGATCCGTCGTGCTGACCACACGACACTTCGTAATCTGCAGGCCTTCGGGCTGAGCAGCGGTCGCTTGGTAGGCCAAGGCCCTTCAAGGGCTGTAGTGCCATGGGGTTTGGTTTCTACCATAGTTTAAAAATGATTAGAATTACGTGTTCTAATCACATTATGATACGGTTGTTCATGCCTGGGGCGATCTCGGAGCATACGCTGTTCTCTATCAACTATCACTTTAGGATCTATGTCTTTCACAATCTTGAGATAATCGTTTCGTACCAGGGAAGTCTTCCTAGATACCCTCGAATAGTGGTTTGCCCATTTAGTCTCTAAACGATCTTCTCTCTCATCATTACTTTCATTTCTATATTATAACAATTAAAAGAAAACAAAACCAATGACTTGTTCACAGTCTACAGTATATTATTCAGCGCAGCCATTCACTGCAAGATACAAAACTCACATGAAGCGATCTCGCCTTATACATAGCGCCAGCGGTCAAATTCTAAACTATACGACTTGTTTGAGGTAAATCGTGACTTTCAGTCTTAAAGGGAGCGGCAGCGGTAGTATCACAGGCAAAGCCATGCAGAAAAAGCACATTGTCCGTCTTAAAGATCGCTGACAGTAGGTCAGGCTATGTGACTCAGGCTATGCCGTAAATAGAAAGTAGAGTACACATTATCTTCGTGATTTCCATGGTAGTGATGGCAAAAGAAAACTAGGTGACCGTATTAATTAATAAATAAATAAAAAGGATATTTCCGTTGACTTTTCAATAAATGCGAGATTTTTCTTTGTACTATTGAGATGATTTGAAAGACTTTGGTACACCTCACTTTGTAACTCCGTCTGGTTTAAGAGCTTGTGTTTCGTGAAACATAGTCTACACGTTAGCGTTTTATGTATGTAGAGAGATTATTATTATTATTGTTATATACAGTACTTGTCCTTATATTATGATGGTTTCAGTTCTTTATTAATTGCGTTTTCCTCTAGTCTGACATTAGAGTCGATTACCCAATATTTAAGCTGTGAACTACATGGGAAATATATTTTGTGATAATGGCTCATTGTTGTACGAACCCTGTTATTACTCAGCCCTATTTCATCCTTTTTTAGTGTATTCCAACATGAAATAATCACCCTCGATAGGCATACAGATCTGTGATATTCATGAGAGGGTCCCTGGTCTGTTTTATGATTTATGTTGACGTCAGCGACCATTCTAGAGGTCATGAGCTCGTAAAACCAAATGGTATCATTGATTTCATTGGCCAATAACCACACGTTATGATGTAGAATCGCAGAGTGCTCATGATGGCTATGTCTCCTTGCATCTACACGCAATTTGAATGTAAAATGCTAAATAGCCGCCTGAAATATATCAACGACAGCAGTATATTTTGAAATATGTTATGATTCCAAATATTTCCCGCTCACAATTTATTGAGGGGAAGTTAAACCTAGTTGAATGAGCTATGTCTTCGTATACCTTGGGTCAACAATCAGTGACAGTTACGAGAAAGGGATGAGCAGAAGAATTTCGCTTGGAAGAGTCGCTATCATGAAATTGACTGGGATCTGGAAGAAGACGGAATTACTAATACGTTAATACCAAGATCCGTCTAGTTGAAATCGTTATATTATCTGTGTTCTGATATGGGCTCAGAGGCCTAGACCGTTAAGAACTGCAACAGGAAACGTATCGATGCTTTTGAAATGTGGAGGTGGCGTACAATGCTACGTGTGACTTGGACCGCAAAAGGAACCAATGCGTTCATACTTCAGGAGCTCAAGATTTTAAAACGGCTTTCTTTCGCAGGAGTGAAACAATATTCAAGGTCTTTGGACACTCTGCGACAGGATCTGAAGAAAATCTTGTGAAATTGGTCATGGAACGGAATGTTGAAGGTAATAGACCCTGGGAAAACATTACAGCCAGATGGATATGATTCACCGATTTACCTTTACAATGTGCGCTGGGAAACGTCGAGAATTGTTGGGCTCTTGATGCTACTACAGAAATGTGACAATCAATGTCGAAGCCAGTGGGTTTGTGGAGTTCAGAAATGAGTAAATCTATGATGATCTACGATGTTGACTTCAGAAGATTTTCACTCCACTAACACGATGTAACAGACACATGTAGTTTAAATTCCCCCTGTGTGCAGGGGTAGTAGAAGGCGTCATCCAATTTGTCCCATACATGTCGTAAGATGCGACTAAAACGGAGACGTCAAGGGTTGTCAGCTAGGAAGCATGGATTTGTTATTTTCTTCTTTTTTCTTTTTCTTATTTCCTTTGGCTTTGCGGCGCAGAGACACAGATATGTCTTATGGCGACATTGGGACAGGAAAAGGCTACGAGTGGGCAGGAAGCGGCCATGGTCTTAAGTAGGGCTCAAACCTAGCTTTTACCTGGTGTGAAAATGGGAAACCTCGGAACACCATCATCGGGCTGCTGACAGAATGGGGTTCGAACCCACTATCTCCCGAATGCAATCTCACAGCTGCGCGCTCCTGAACGCATGGCACCTCTCTCGGTTCATGCGTAAATATAGTTACAAAGTATCTCCTCTTCTGCCCGAAATCTCTCACCGGAATGGGGACATCGGGTAAAGTGGCTGTGGTATTATCAATTTGTTCATTTCACATTTTATATTCTGATCATTCCAAAAATTCGGCATAGTAAAACAAAGAGTTTTATCCATAAAAAACGAATGCTGCTTAATAATGCAGATATTGTTATTGCGAAACCTAAAAATGTCCAGACATTCCCACTCTCCCACGGATAAGGAAAACATAATGTCGTGGCTTACGAATGGAGACCACTTCCTGTTTCCAGTCATTCGTCCGGATGAGGAATGGATTTATTCAATTTTATTATAAGACATAAAATAATATTACGTAGCATATAACTTAATCAATAATTATCATTTCGAAGAGGCGTTCCCTTTTCTAGGATGGATATTCATACGCACAATATTTGATCTTGCCTCTAGTTACATCTTTGTGAACTGAACAAGTAGCTGTCAACAAGTGAGATCGTAACGCAACAGAAAAGAAAGTAAATAAACTCACCCTGAGACAGGAAATTTCTTACGACTTCACTCTCTGACAGCTCAATCTCATCTTATCAAGTTGCTCTATTTCAGTTCCCTGAGTTCCACGAAGTTACGGTAAACTTATTTTAGTACATAGTACAACAAGAGCAAAGACACTGGGGATTTCCTTATTTAACACTGTCTTAAATTGACTGGATTGTGCAACAGCTTAGTAATATTACTACCGAGTTCGATAGCTGCAGTTGCTTTAATGCCGCCAGCATCCAGTATTCTGGAGACAGTGGGTTCGAACCACACTGTCAGCAGTCCTGAAGATGGTTTAACGTGAGTTCTCATTTTCACACCAAGTAAAGGCTGGGGCTGTAACTTAATTAAGGCCGCAACTGCTTCCTTCCCACTACTAGCCCTTCCATTTTCCATCGTCGACATACGACCTACCTATGTCGGTGCGACGTAAAGCAACTGGTAAAATAGTTATAAGACTTATCTTTCAGTGTTACGAATGGGAACCTCAAGCTCAAAATAGGATTCGTTTCAGACTGCACTAAATAACAAATTTCTAAGTCCATCCATCCATCCATCCATCCATCCATCCATCCATCCATCCATCCATCCATCCATCCATCCATCCATCCATCCATCCATCCATCCATCCATCCATCCATCCATCCATCCATCCATCAATCAATCATACAAGATTGTGAGTAACTGCAAAAAGACCTCAACAATTGTGAGATGGTCAGTAGGCACTGGTATGGTGATAAAGGAGATTAAAAGTTAGGTTGTAAGTACCACTAGCAGGAAAAAAAGTCCTCTCAGTTTAATTAGGTACTGCTATGACGGGGTGAACGTTACTTATGTGGATTACTGAAAGTACCTAGGTGTTAATATAAGAATTGATCTTCATTGAGGTAATCCCATTAATAGTATTGTAAATAAAGGGTGCAGTTCTCTGTATATGGTTATGAGGGTATTCACGGATTGTAGTAAAGGTGTAAAGGAGAGGGTATATAAGTTTCTGGAAAGACCCCCAACTGGAATATGGTTCCAGAGTATGGAACCATCATCAGGAATACTTTATTCGAGAAATGGAAAATGTCCGACTCGTTGGCTAAATGGTCAGCGAACTGGCCTTCGGTTCAGAAAGTCCCGGGTTCGATACCCGGCCGGGTCGGGGATTTTAACCTTAATTGGTTAATTCCAGTGGCCCGGGGGCTGGGTGTTTGTGCTGTCTCCAACATTCCTGCTACTCACACACCACACTTAACACTATCCTCCACCACAATAACACGCAGTTACCTACAAATGGCAGATGCCGCCCCCCCTCATCGGAGGGTCTGCCGTACAAGGGCTGCACTCGGCTAGAAATAGCCACACGAAATTTTAAAAAAATGGAAAATTAATCAAAAGAAAAGCGGCTCTAATTTTTCTTGGTCATTTCCGACCAATGAGTAGAGGTACGAAAATGTAACAAAGTCTGGGCTGGGAAGACTTGTGAGAAAGAAGACGAGCTGCTCGACTAAGTGGTACGTTCCGAGCTGTCAGTGGAGAGATGGCGTGGAATGGCATTAGTAGACAAATAAGTTTGAGCAGTGTTTTTGAAAAGAGGAAAGATTACAATATGAAGATAAACTTGTAATTCAAGAGAACAAACTGGGGAAAATATTTATTTATTGTACAGGAAGAGAAGTTAGGAATTGGAAAAATTTATCAAGGGAGATATCCAACAAATTTCCAAATCACCGAGTTCGATAGCTGCAGTCGCTTAAGTGCGGCCAGTATCCAGTATTCGGGAGATCGTGGGTTGGAACCCCACTGTCGGCAGCCCTGAAAATGGTTTTCCGTGGTTTCCCATTTTCACACCAGGCAAATGCTGGGGCTGTACTATAATTAAGGCCACGGCCACTTCCTTCCGACTCCGAGCCCTTCCCTGTCCCATCGTCGCCATGAGACCTATCTGTGTCGGTGCGACTCAAAGCAACTTGCAAAAAATTTCCAAATCTTTGCATTAATATAAGAAAAGTCTTGATAAACAACAGGGAGAGAATCTGCCACCTTGTCGACTGCCCTAAATGCAGATCAGTCATTCCACTGATTGATTGATTGATTGATTGATTGATTGATTGATTGATTGATTGATTGATTGATTGATTGATTGATTGATTGATTGATTGATTGATTGATTGATTGATTGATTGATTGATTGATTGATTGATTGATTGATTGATTGATTGATTGATTGATTGATTGATTGATTGATTTACTAAAGGAAGAAATATGGTAGAATGCTTAAGCGTAAGCGTCGTGCTTTGACAGAAGAAATAGCCGAAACTGAAAGAATGTTAGAACGTCGTCATTAGGAACTACTTCGTACAACACTCACCACAACAGCAATTAACAGACTGATTGGTCATACTCAAGTTTGTGAGTTATAACCTAATATTTCCTTAGCTCCTTAATGAAGCTACACTCAGACCAAGTAGCCCAAGGCCGGACTTTTCCGGAGGTGTCTCTTCTCTTGCAAGACTTCGTATGAGCTGCGATGTAATTAGGCGGATTCCCTTCAATCTCTAAATTCACTCCCTAACTTGCTTTTCCTGTTGGTCGCTCTACGTGAGATGGATGCCAATACACTTGGGATTCAGACCGAGAAACGGCGTCTTCTCAACTTTAAATCAACTGTGGTGGATTTGTTGTCTCCCTTCCTTTATAAAGAAGCGCGTGCTTTTGTTGCAAGATACGCTTATTTGTGGCTTAGGAAGAAAATTATAATCGCTTTAAGACTTCCATTGGGTTTCAAACATGTTGACTTAATCTCATTGTAATATTTCTGCAAATTCCCTGTTTATTTACCTTATTGCACAATTATTCGCTTTATGTTCTTAGTTTTTAATTCATATTCAATTTAATTATTACATATTGAGACATTAACATGGGGAAGGTTGTAAATCATAAAATGTGAATTTTAGAGGAAAAGAAAAAGAAAATAGTTTTTAAACATTCCGAAGCAGATATTACTGAAAACAAATCATTTAAAATCAAGGAGTAATACATTTCTGTGTTCAACACACAAATTTATGTTAAGTATGTTTCGGATACCAATTGAGCGTAAAATACGTTGCAAAATAATCGTTATATAATCAGTTTGTCAGCTGACGTGTGTGTTTCAAGAGCAATTTTCACGATAAAAGGCATGATATTTTTCATCCAACAAATTCAGCATTGCCAATAACTCCTCCTTTCTTTTCCATTCGATGATGGTTGGTGTCTTTCCAACTGGTTGTAAGGAATGCATGTTGTTGATCGCGTGATAGGACTGTCCTCTTATGAGGATGTTGTGCTCTTTCAATGGTTCTAACTCGTTGAATGATTGCCTTGTCTTAACTGAGGGAAATTCAGATCTTGAAATCCTTATTCTTGTCACAGTACTGTAAAGGTTCAAATCCCGTTACAAGGTGATATCAGTATTTTTATTATTATTGTTATTTCATATGTGACATTAATATTATTATTATTATTATTATTATTATTATTATTATTATTATTATTATTATTATTATTATTTCCATAGTATTATTATTTTATTTGTGAGATTACTATTATTGTAATATAATTAGTATTCAATTCGATTCTGCAACGCTTGTCGCTTGCATGATTGTAGTTAAATGTATGCATATATACGTGTGTGTAGAATAACACTCAAGACATGTACAGTATGAATTGCTGGATATCAGATGTTGGATATGACATTGCTACATTGTGCAATACTGCTGGCGTTTCTGGCCAAGTCATTGCTACGTCATCGTGCTCATTTAGCGGTGCGCTCACTGATGGGAGAGACCTACTGGCCGCTCCGGGCTATTTCACCATTGTATGTAATATCTGTCGCAAGGTGGGAGTAAATTGTAGCTATTTCTGGAGGTTACGTAGGTGCGTCAATCTAACGTCTATGAAAGGTGGCTGCATATTGTAGCGTCAGTCATTATTCTACTGGAAGGAGAGGCACAGTTGGCCATTAAGTGAACGAAGATGGAGTGGCCTCAGTCAGTCAACGGGAGTCAATAGTTAAACGGAAGGTGAAGAGAGAAGAAGTGGATGGTGAATTGATAGAGTCATAGAAGGACACACTTTCAAAGAAGTTATAGCATACAGACTTACAAAGAGGTCATATGATATGGAGAAGAAGCAGTCACATGGATACATCACCAAATTAGGCGTTACACATCTACAGTAAACACCAAATCTAAGGAATACGTCGTAATTACACTCAAAGTGTTGAAGGTACAGTCAAGTGAAACAGTGAGGGATATATTCCGTATAAATTGTTAAATGTCCAGTCAAGAAGAATTCAAATTCATGCCTAGTTTATTTTAGTTGCAATGTAATAATTTCATATTCACATCTGTTTTATCGCAACAAGACTTACTATTTTTATATACGATTTCAAGAATATATTTTGTTCTATCAAATTAATCTTTCGTTTCATTTGTACAGTAAAATTTCTTATCCTCAAATTTAATGGGGAAACCGAACGCCAATCTCCTTTTCCCAGAACTTATATGGTATGTTGTCAAAAGTAAGCTTATTACCCCACACCCTTTTAGTATTAAATTTTCTCAATGTGTCGACGCAACGTGGTGCTCGAATAAATTCAGAATTTGTTCTGAATGACAGCATATCATAGGTTCATTTTGGGAAGAGTATGCACATTTAAGCCTACGGAATTATTACCGGTAAATGTGTGTAATTATGTGATATATATTTGTAATTTGGGGGTATGCCAAAGGAATTGAAGAGGGAAATTAATTTGAGATCGCGCACTATCACTAGTGAACCAAAGATGGACAAGGAAGACATTAACATGTCATGTGATGACGAGGTTGTTGCTTCTATGAACATCCAAGGTGAGGTGAAAAATAGGGAGCAGATGAACACGATGGAAGTTTCTGAGGTAATTCAGGAAAGTGCAGAAATTGAGAAGCACACTGAAACTCAAAAGGAAGTCCCAGGGGGGTTGAACCAAGACCAATTTTCTTTGCTGATGGCCACAATAACCGAGTTCAATGAAAATAACAGGAAACAGATTGAAACTAGTAATGAAAATTGTAAAAAAACAGATTGATGGTAGTAATGAAAATAGTAATAAACAGATTAATTCTATAAATAAACAGATTAACACTCCAAGTAGAAAAATGGAACAAATAATTAGTAGTAACGAAAATATTAGGGAAGAGATTAAATAATTATTTAGTAGTAGTAGTGAAAATAATAAGAAAGAGATGAAGGAATTTATTAGTACTAATAATGAAAATTGTAATAAACAGATTAACTCTATAAGTAGTAAAATCGAAGAATTGATTAATAGTAACAGTACGATCAATAATAAAATAGATAGGTTATATGAATCACTAAATGATAAAATAGATACTAAGATATTAGACGTAAATGATCAAATATCTAAGTTAGAAAATAAGTTAAACAAAGAGTGTGTTGACCTTAGAGAAGAAATGGAGTTGAATCGGAGCGATCTTCATATTCAGACCGAGCAAGTTAAGGAGACAGGTACAGGGGACAGCGACAATATCGTACAGTTAAGTAATAAAATTTATGGTAATCGGGAAGAAATTCATGAAGTAGTCGAGAAAAGATTGGACAAGATTTACAATGTAGTTGGGGAAGAGACGAGGGAACAGATTAGTAGAAATGAACAAATTGAAAGCAAACTTGTAGAGGTCACTGAACTACGGAACGAACAGGAAACGCTATCACAGCAGGTGAGAGAGAGAGAGGAAGAATTGCAGGAAGAAGTGAGAAGAGTGGACGGGAATGCTGAGATAGTCGCTGAGGAAGAAGTTTTGAACTGCCAGGGAGTGATACGGCAGGAATCTAGAGGTGAGACAGCGGTAAAGGTGATAGTAGCGAGTGTTTTGTTCAGTAGGGATCGTCATTTACCTAGGTTTTCTGGAAAACAGTTCAGTCCTATAGAATTTGTAGAAGTAGTTGAGAAAAGATTTGCAAGTAAGTTGAGGAATAATGTTATTGAAAGGGAAAACGTGCTGGAAATCTTGTCGAATGTTTTTATCCGTGAAAGTAAAATATGGTTTCGAGTGTACTGGGATAATATGTCTAATTTAGTAGAGATTAAAAAGAAGTTCGTTGCCAGGTTTTGGGAGGAAGGTTTATAGGGGCAAGAGAGAGAACGCATGATGGCTGGGGAAAGTAGTATAGTAGAGAGAGGGGGGAAAATGTTAGCCGTGTATCAGAGGAGAAGCAGTAATCCTGATGAGCAGAGGATTAAGAGTTATGCCGATGGTGATAGGGGTCAGAGAGGAAATGTTTTGAGGTGTGTTACGTGTGTATACGACCTGTATCCGAGGGATAGTTGGGCACACTTAGTACCTATTTATTAAAACACAGAACTATTATGAACATCATGTGAACATGCTGCCAATTACGACTTACCATTTCAAATCGAATAGTTTTCGTAGGCATTCCGGCAACTGAAATATCACTGTCATTAACTATAATAGCTATAAACAAGGTTTACACGCAGTTGCCTGTCAACAGATGGCAAAGGTGATACCTAATTCCACTATCTTCCCATGTCATCGCCTCAATTATGATCAATTGTTCATCTCACTCAATGTAAGAAAACTTCTTCTTGGGAGAGTAGACTAATTCCCACTGAACTACTGAGAACAAGAGACATCTTGGCCTATATTCCCTGACACACGGCACTTGCACAAACGTGCTTGTTCACGGATATTGATCGGTGTAGACGTCAATGCTAACATTAATAATCTCTGGAGAGTCTCCTACCACAGCTCACTGGGTTAAACATCCACTAACCACATATAGTTGTTAAAAAGCCATTGGTCGAGGGAAAGACGTGGTCATTGATTGTGGATGGCATTATCAATATCTCGTAAAAACGTTATTACACTAGCGTCCAAAAGTTAAGCATAAGTTACGAGTAAGCAGGGCAACAGGAAATAGACCGCAAATCACGCGGCATATGCCCCTACCAACGTTATGTGTTTGCTCTGTATAGGAAAGGAGTGTTCCCCGCTTTGACTAGTGGCGTAACCGTAAGGTAAACACAGACAATGCCTGCGCCCTATATTCCCTCACTCATATTTGCCCTGTTATAGTGTGCGGAGTGTAGCCTCGTGGTGAAAGTGACAACATAATGGCATAACGACGCAATGTGGATCCCGTTTTGCAGGGTAGAATACTCGGCCGCCTGGGAGCAGGCCAGACACAGACCAAAGTCACCGTATCCCTGAATGTGGTACAAAGTGTCATCTCCACGCTTTGGAGCCGATTTCGAGACACAGAAGGTGTTAGTCGTAGGCCAGTACCAGGTCGACCAAGCGTAACCACTCCACACCATGGCCGATATCTGGCCTTAACCACCCGACGAATTCGGAGTGCACCTGCAAGACAATTGTCGGCGGAGATTGCAGCCATCTTAGGAGTTGCCGTTTCCAGGCAAACTGTGTACCGGAGGCTCAGAACAGCAGGGCTGTTTGCCCGACGTCGAGTGATGTGCGTCCCGCTCACTCCTGCACAGAGACGGGCCCGTTTACTATGGAGCCGTCAACATCGAAACTGGACCATGAATGAATGGAGGCATGTGCTCTTCGCAGATGAATCCCGCTTCAGTTTCCAGAACGATACCCGTCGCACATTAATCTGGTGAAATCGCGTAGCCGATACAACCACAGGAACATCGTTAAACGGGACCAGTATGGTGGTGGAGGCTTCATGGTGTGGGGCGGCATCATGTTGAATAGCCGTACGTACCTGCACATCTTCATGGGTGGTCCGAAGAACACTGTTAACGCTCGGAAATACAGGGATGACCTAATGAGACCATATGTTCGACCCTTCAGAGGTGTGGTTGGTCCAGACTTCCTCTTAATGGACGATAATGCCCGACCGCACCGCGCTGCTCTGGTGGATGAATTTAAAGCTGGGGAAGACATTCATCGCATGGAGTTCTGGGGATCTGAATCCTATAGAACATGCTTTGGATGCATTGGGGAGGCGAAATGCATCCCGTCATCCTCCACCAAGGACTCTCCGAGGCCTTCGCATTGCCCTTTCGGAGGAATGGGATCGACTTCCACAAGAGCTCTTGGACCATCTGATAGAGAGCATGCCACGTCGCTGCGAAGCATGTGTGGCCGTTAGGGGTAACCATACACCCTATTAACAGCATATTTTGTTGCGAAAGACATTGGAAAGTTTTGTTAGTTGTGGTCAAAGGTGTACCTTAGCTACCAGAACCTTTCTGAGACTGTTTTTTGGACACGTTGTGTGACATATGGTGTGTGAGTCAGCTTCCGTTTGTTCAGCAATCCGTCTGACATTCCTCGTTTAATGATTATGCTTAACGTTTGGACACTAGTGTAGTATAGAAACTGCTTATCGTACCCTATATCAAACACATTATGCTTCTCCCTCGCTTTATCCTGGTTAAAGGGCTGGCTCAGCTTTCCTACTCATGAGGGGCCTTTGCTTCCTGTTCAGCCCCAGTCCTCGGACGCTAGTGTAATTTCGAGTTAGCTGTCGACAGGTATACTCCCTGGCACGTAAGCTTGCACAATACGGGTGCAACCTTACACTTTATCCCAGTCAACACTGAAGGTAGTGATTTTTAGTTATTTTCCAACTATTAGGTTCGATTCAGCGTCGTTAACCATATAGTTTAGGGAGCCTACTTGCCGATAGGGCGTCTTACAGTTACTCTTAATGTGGCAACTTGGCACTATACAGTCATGGTTTATTTCGTGATTTGCGAGAATTACATATTGACACTGCCATATTTTTAAAATCACTAGCGTTACATGTGCGGCTATAATTAAGGCATTTTTCTTTTTCTGTAGGATTGTAAATCTGTTTGGGTAATGACAGGTAAGTAGAACTGTGGCAGGTTCGAATAATGTATTTTATAACGTAGCCTGTGCTAAATGACGGAGGTAGCATTTTTTAAATGTTATGGTAGTATGTCATCCAATACTAACGTATGGAATTCGATTAGGATGTCAAAGAAGCAAGAAAAATCTTGAAAAACTCTTCCGAAAAGTAAAGAAATATTACGTCCTCTATAAAGATCAGTTCAAATGGAAGGGCATTTCGTTATCAACTTAGACTAACCTAACCTGGTCTTGTGACGACTTTGGTACGGTTTGCAGCCTTAACCTTTGTGTATTCTTATTGACTTACGACATAATGTACATATAATATACTTGCTTGTGTGTATTATTACAGCGTGGGTTCTCTTCAGTCCGACAAATAATTTAAAGTCGGGAGCTGAATTATTTACACAAGGCAAACACGGAAATATACGGCTATGGTAATGCGTATATAAAAATGTAGGCAGAAATACATAACATTATGTTGAGTGAGGGAGGGAGAGAGTGTGTGTGTGTACTTCCTTAAGTCATCTGTAAGCTAGAAAAGATATTCATATCTTGATTGATCATTTACATGATTAAGGGAACCTCCATTATCGATGCTTATATTGAGGTTAGTTTGTCGATGTTTATGTCTCTTGATTTCAACATGTAGCTAGTCAAGTTGGCAGCAATGATGAACAATTTAAGGGGAGTATGAAAGGCAAAAATGTGAATTTTTTGACATTTTTCAAAATAAGTCCTACAATATTATTTAGTGTTTCTTGAATAAAATGGTATATAATTTATCTCTGTGTGACTACTATAAGTATTTTATTTTTAATTTTATAATATTGCTTGCATATCCATCAGGCTGGTTGATTTTGGACATGCATCTCTTTATATACAAATATATCTGAAACTATTGCACGTAGAAGGTTGTGTTTTTCGCCTATCCATAGAGAATACTCGGCGCTCAATTTCTGTTACTCTTCTGTTTCAAATATGTCTGCCGCTATGCTTGTTTTTGTGTAAAGTGTGTTGAATTTCGTGTGAATTAGTGTCTCTGGAAGTGCTTCCGTGTAGTTTGATTGCACTTATTTTGATAAACAAAGTATAAATATGCCTAGAAGTGCTAATCTATTTGGGAAACGTAAGTTTTGTGGCAACCAGCATACTTACAACACATGACCATGTGGTTCACATGAGGTAGAACCCGCCAACAGTGAAAAAGAGATTGTCAAAATGTGACACCAAACAAGAAGACACGCCCGCTACCAGTGCAAGTGAATCTAAATTAGGTAAACATTTTGAAGAACTGGGATCCGAAAGGCTGAAGTTTCAGGAGAGTTTTTTGAGCACAATAATTCTATACATGAAGCGGTTATGGAAGCTATAAAACCAATCTACAGAGATCTAGCTCATCCAGACCTTCTCAGAAAGTGTCTACATGGGCGCACTCAGAATCCAAACGAGTCTTTCAACGATATTATCTGGACTAGAGTGCCCAAAAATGTATTAATATGTGGGGTTAAGAACTTTGAAATGGGGAGTCAATGATGCTGTATTAATATTTAATGGTGGGAACATGGGAAGAATAAGACTGTTATTGCATCTCAGCATCAACCCTGGCCGTCATACTATCAAGGGACTGCAACATTTAGACAAATTAAGAATTGACAAGGCACAGCGTGCAGCAGAGTTCAACACCAAAGCAGCAAGGTCATCGCGAAGGAAAATGTCTTTAGAGAAGGAGGGGTACTAGGAAGAGGATACTGACTATGCTGCAGGGTACTATTGAGCCTTAATTTAAAAATCTGAGCGAGTTCTTATAATTTCAAGTTTTAAACCTGATTTTCTCAAAATGACTTTTTTACGATTAATGTTCCTGTATCTGAAAAACTACTTGTAATACATACATGAAAATTTGTGAGATGCTTTATTATATCTTACTGTCCTTACTGAAGCAGAATCATAGCGCATGTTTCCATAGACATGAAGTAACGGGTGTCCATCTTCAAATATTTTGTGTAAAAAATGGCACCTTTTTAAAAAATTAATATATCTCGTTCTTTTGGTTTCTATATTTTACTTCTGCTTCAGTCCACATAAATTTAATACAAGTGTCAGCTGTAAAAAATTCAGAGTCGTATCTTCATTGGTTCCAAAAATATAGGAACATAATCTTAGCTTATTTAACATTGGCAGGATAGGCCTTTCAAACTCCCCTTAAAAAGCCGGAATAGGGCACCAATATTTGCCTTTTAATGCACAGCCTTTCGTGACGAGTATTGTAGAGTCTTTTGTTAGAGGGAATGGCCAGCCACTTCTTGTTTACGTAATATTCTATTCATCATGCTACATGTTCGAAAATTGCTAGGTCTTTCAGTGAGATTTCTCATACCAAGTGCAACATACGTATTTTGGCAGTGCAGACATTTGGTGAATAGCTATGATTCTTTAACCGCTCTGTCATAGAGCACAGCTGGCGAACAGCAGTTTTGTATTCTTCTAGTTATTGTGGGAATTCCTCTTTCACATATCCCCTAACGTTTTTATTTTGCTAGTTCCTTTACGTCGCACCGACACAGACAGGTCTTATGGCGACGACGGGATAGGAAAGGGCTAGGAGTGGGAAGGAAGCGGCCGTGGCCTTAATTAAGGTACAGCCCCAGCATTTGCCTGGTGTGAAAATGGGAAACCACGGAAAACCATTTTCAGGGCTGCCGATAGTGTGGTTCGAACCTACTATCCCCTAACTAAGGCGGTGACACATTGTCCACCCTTTATTTGTTCTGGGTTTTAAACCTGCATCTATCGTACTATTACATGAAGGTAGATAGAAAAGGTTATGCGTCGACTTTTCTTTACTCCATGTGTCATTATATCAGCTGCCACTGGTTGATGTGGTAGCTTACTGAAAATGAAGAACACATCGATGGCTTTGTTTCAAAACATGTATGGCCCACTGCCCTTCCTACCCATTATAACCATTAAGACTGGTCACGCTTCCCAGCCACATATTTATATGCAGTCCATCAGAATAATTTTGGTTGTGTTCATTTTCCTATGCTAATGTGTACAATGTCCAAAACAAAAAATAATGGAGTGCGTTCGAACAAAGTCAGGTGGTGCAGCAAATATTAGTTTGGGAAAAGTTGTCTTAAAGGAAGCAGATAACTGTTGTTACTTGGGTAGTAAAGTAACTAATGATGGTAGAAGTGAGGAGAACATAAAATACAGGCTAGCAGAAGGAAGGAAGGCCTAAGCAAAGAAGGCTATTCTTAAGAAAAATTTGCTCACCTCAAGCATGGGTATAGTAATTAGGAAGATATTTTTGAAGACTTTCGTGGCAGTTTATGAAAGTGAAACATGGACGATATCTAGCTCAGAAAGAAAGAAAGAAAGAAAGAAAGAAAGAAAGAAAGAAAGTACAAGATTTTGAAATGTGGTGTTACTGATAAATGCTGAAGGTGAGGTGGATAGATCGAATCACGAATGGAGAGGAGAATGATTTGGCGAAATTTGACCAGAAAAAGAAGGGATAGAACGATAGGGCACATCTTAAGACACCCAGGTCTTGTACAATTGGTTTTCGAGGGAAGTGAAGGCGGTAAGAACGGTAGGCGTAGACCAAGGTACGAATATGACAAAGACATTAGAGCAGATGTAGGACGTAGTATTTGCGTGGAAATGAAAAGTTTAGCACAGGATAGGATGGCATGGGAAGCTTCATCAAACCAGTCTATGGACTGATGACTCAAACAAAAACAACAACAATGCGTAAAGGGAAATCAACCTTAAATACATTATACTGCAGGAGGACGTAAATTCGCAATGCAGCATCGCTACAATACGGAATTGTCAATAAATGTTACACATTTCCTATAGCCCATAATAGGAGACAGTGCACTGTAAATACGACGTCTTGCTACCAAAGTTAGAACTGTAAGTAGAGAACATAAAAAGAAACCTTGTTTCTGCTTTGATGAATATTATATGGGGTTGACAATCTCTTCATCTTTTCGGACTATTTACTTCTTGTTTAATTATTTTTATGCATGTCATATATTTTATTTATTTATTTATTTATTTATTTATTTATTTATTTATTTATTTATTTATTTATTTAGGCTATTAATTTATCAGTCTGATTCGGTAAGTGACAGTAAAATACCCTAGAATACTTACAACAAGAATAAGTGATCGGTTTATCTTTCGATATTTTAGTGACGGGGTGGCGTGGAATGACTTTAGTAGACAGGCAGCCGTGGTAGAGTGTCGGCTTCCAGATCCCAAGATAGCGGGTTCAAACCCGGCAGAGGTAGTCGGATTTTTGAAGGGCGGAAAAAAGTCCATTCGACACTCCATGTCGTACGATGTCGGCATGTAAAAGATCTCTGGTGATACGTTTGGTATTTACCCGACAAAATTAATTAAATCTCAGCCATAGACGCCCAAGAGAGATCCGGTTTACTCTGTCTGCCATCTAGCGGACCTGGAGTAAAACGGAACGTCGAAATTGACGAGCAGACAGCCAGATGGCGTCAAATCGAAATGTCTGCACACGGTAGCTGAGGCCATACGATTATTATTATTATTATTATTATTATTATTATTATTATTATAATTATTATTATTATTATTAGTAGTAGACAGGCAAGAATGACGGGAGTGTTTAAAATTAGGGCGGGTCATAATATGAACAAACATTTGGAATTCAAGAAGACAAATTCTGGAAAATACCCGTTAAAAGGTGAAGAATTAGGGATTGTGAACATCTTAGAAATGGAGGATGTCAAGACGGTTTCTTGCGGATCGGATTGAGGTCTTGCTACAGCCTCCATACTCACCAGACATGAGTCCTTGTGACTTCGACCTGTTTCCGAAGTTGAAGGACCCACTCCGGATCCGCCGACTTCCTGACGTGGCATCAGTAGTCCGCGCAGTAGGATGCTGCCATCTACAGAGAACGCCTTGCCAACGGTCCGGAATGGCTTTCGGACATTGGGCAGAAGGTAACAGACTTTGTGGTAGACTACATTGAAGTAATGCAATGCAATTGTACTTCTTAGTGCATTAAATACTGCGTTCTATCACTTCTTTGTATTACAGTAAGCTCAATTTGTTGTATATTTAAAATGAATAATAGAGATAGTTGGCCGTTTATCGCATTTTCAGGTAATCATGCAAAGAAAGAAAGGAACTCCTTTGAATGATAAACAACGTGATGGTGGTGGTAGTAATTATACCTTTTAAAAGGGAAGGGCAAGCCTTCGTGGCTCAGGCGGCAGCGCGTCAGCCACTCATCACTGGGTCCCGTGGTTCAAATACCTGTCACTCCATGTGAGATTTGTGGTGGACAAAGCGGAGGCGGAACAGATATTTCTCCGGGTAGTCTAGTCATTGCCTCAGAGAAGTGCGAGGCCTGGGCAGTCGCAAGATGGGGGCTTCATTCATTCCATCCCTGACCCCGCCATTGACTGGAAAAAAGGTTGTAGGTTTTCAAAAGCGAAGTGCAATTGGGTAGCCATACCCTCAGAACACAAATTAGTGGTGAAATAGGAAGAGATAAGACCCCCGGAAGAATGAAGGTGTGAACATGAAACACTGAGTTATCCTCGTAGAGCTCGTGCCATGGGTATCGGATGATAACGAGAGTTGACGGCGAGGAGGTTAGCGAGGAACTTGGCTCAGGTATGTGTACGAAATTACAGTCTCAAATGTGGACCACTTGGTCGCCAGTCTACATCAGGCAATGCTGATTCTTTCCACAAAATCAGATATCGATTTCCCTCCCAATAAAGGCCACAGCCTTTTTTGCCTCACAATTTTAATTTCTTTATCGTTTAGTGTATTCTGGTTCCCTCGGGCCGATGACCTTCGATGTTAGGCCCCTTAAAACAACAAGCATCATCATCATCATCATCAATAATACTCTCAGTTTCCTGTGACAGTTATTATTATAAATATTAGCCACATGACCGATGATTTTCGCCGAATTATGACCAAACGTGTAAAGCTCAATTTTAAGTTCCACATTCATTACACGAGATCTGAAATGGTACTGCCTTGGTCAGAATCCAGTGACGAAGCTGACAGGCTATCATGTCACCTTCGTTTAATTTGGGTGCTTCCTATCAAGTACTTCCTGAATGTTAAGTTAATTTTACGACTCATGTAACATTTGTGCGTAGATTTCCGTGTTTACGTTGACTAATATTTACTGGGAAAAAACACCACTGTTCTTCGTGCTAGTTAACTGGTATTCACCTCTATTCGAAAAACGAAACCACGCACAAAATTTTATAGAATCTTTAGATGATGATGATGATGATGATGCTTGTTGTTTTAAGGGGCCAAACATCGAAGGTCATCGGCCCTATAGAATATTTAATGCATAGTAGAATTTACAATATATTTCCTCACACCCGTTTTCAGTATACATGGTCGAGACATTTATTCTAGAATTTCATTCCTTCTTGATGAATTTAGGAATGGTAAATGCTATAGATCTGTATGTGCAGCTTATTCAGTATGAACGAGCAGAGTTGCTGCTTCATGCGTACAATTGTCGTTGAAACTTAAGTTGTAAGCTAGAGGACCGCTGTGAATTTCCAGAACCACAAGTTAACTGCCTTACACCTCGATAATCCCTGCCTGCACAACAAGCACTCGCTAAAATACTTCCCATGCATTGTAGTTAATATTGCGTTAACTGTTCTCCCACCCAGTCTTGACACTGGGAAGGTTCCTGGAACAATATATGAAAGGAAATGACCCTGTGAATAAATTTAAATTCCCTTCTAGTTGTATACGAGGGCCATTTAGATATTAAGTTCCCCTACTAAAAGAAAAATACAACATACCTAAACCAACCCAAACCAAACCCCGTGGCGCAACAGCCCCGAAGGGCCATGGCTTACCAAGTGACCTCTGCTCAGCCCGAGGGCCAGCTGATTAAGAGGTGTCGTGTAGTCAGCACGACGGATCATCTCGGTCGTTATTCTTGACTTTCTAGACCGGGGCCGCCATCTCACCGTCAGATAGCTCCTAAAATGTAATCACGTAGGTTGAGTGGACCTCGAACCAGCCCTCAGATTCAGGTAAAAATCTCTGGCCTGGCCGGGAATCGAACCCGGAACCTCCGGCTAAGAGGCAGGCATGATACCCTTACACCGCGGGGCCGGCTACTACATACATAGTTACATGCAAAATAATATTGGCACCCCATACAGCAACGTTGGAGCTATTCCTCGACATAACCACAATCAGAATTTAAACACTTGTCATATCGTGGTACAAACCTCAAACCTATAATAAAACTCTTATAGCAGCCAAATAGCAGTAGAAATGGAGGAAGTATACAATAATAATACGCATTTCAATCTTATTTAGCAAAATATTTAATCGAATGGTTTTTTTTTTTTTTTTTTTTTTTTTTTTTTTTTTTTTTTTGCTGCAGAGTTCTGACACAGCTGTAGGTTTTCAGAGGGTTCGCTAAAAGCAAACGGGTAAACAAAATGATGAAGAGAAAGCATCAGCTGGTTCCGCCAGGTATTTCAATACTCTCAACTTGCCTATTCCACTTCAGCCCGTACCGTATGTGCTGAAGTGCTGCAGCACATTATCTATTTGAAAAAGAAATTTAATAATATTATCTACAATCAAATACAGTGCAATGAGAAACACGCCAACCAAAGAATAACAAATCATTCAACTCACTTCACAACCAGGTAACAAGTCGTGCGCTTCACGTCGGGTGCGGGCTGTGCAGACCACAGCTCAGCGATAATTTCTAAGCCTTTTGCCAGAAAGCAGGAAGTCTGCCTTTTGCGCATGCGTGCCCAACTTTTTCCGATGTGCTGTGGAAAGAACAGCGAACACATCACTTCACAGAGAGTCTTCGTTGGACCACGTAGAGGCAGCACTTGTCACACCAGCATTTCGACCGATATGAGAACGTGGCAGGTAGCAGCCTCTTGACACAGCTGTAGGTTATCAGAGGGTTCGCTAAAAGCAAACGGGTAAACAAAATGATGAAGAGAAAGCATCAGCTGGTTCCGCCAGGTATTTCAATACTCTCAACTTGCCTATTCCACAGCCACATTTTTAAATCGATGAACTATAAAATATGTTATCAAAATAAGTACAGGTTATTTTGATTTCCTTTGTTTATAAAATGTCTGCTTTATAAATTTCATTATAACAACATAACATGTAATTTTGCATTACGACGTTGCTGGTTTTATTTCAATGATTCTGATAAGGTTGAGAAGTTCTGTTTTTGCGCGCTCACACCAAGTGTTTCTGTCCGATTCGTTGGCTGAATGGTCAGAGTACTGGCCTTCGGTTCAAAGGGGCCCGGGTTCGATTCCCGGCCGGGTCGGGGATTTTAACCTTCATTGGTGAATTCCAATGGCCCGGGGGCTGGGTGTTTGTGCTGTCCCCAACATCCCTGCAACTCACACACCACACATAACACTATTCTCCACCACAATAACACACAGTTACCTACAAATGGCAGATGCCGCCCACCCTCATCGGAGAGTCTCCCTTACAAGGGCTGCACTCGGCTAGAAATAGCCACAAGAAATTAATTAAAAAACCGAGTGTTTCTGAGTTCGTGAATTCTGTGTCGGTGCAACGTAAAGAGCTAGCAAAAAGTGCCGGCAGGTTTTGTATGTAGAGTCTGCCGCCTGCGAATGGAACCAGAGTGTGACGTACGTCTTCAGCTCTTCGTCGGTGTTAAAATGCTGTCAGGAGGATAGGAACTTCTTGCGGCGAAGGAAGAGATGAAAATCACTTGGCAGCAGTGTGTGTTTAATTAGTTTTGTATAAGGAATGTGTATATGTGTTGGGGTTGTTTGCGCGTTTGTTCAGTGTGAAAAGCTCAGTGGGGAGCATTTTGAAAATCACATATGTTTCTAAACATCTTTATTTTTTGAGGAGGAAGGGGTTACAGCACACAATAATTTCCTGCACGAGCCGCTACTGGTTGTGAGTGGTACCGTTCACACATAATGTCCATATTGTTTACATTCATACGTCTCTGTTCGTTCATGGTAAGACGCGTTTATGCAAATAATATGGTGAAAACCTTAAGTTATACTGCCAATCTTTTAACGTGCCTGATCTCACAGTTGAATGTTGCGCACGTCCAATCTATCATGTCCCCAGTTCCATAGAATTCTGTAGGTATATAATTTTTTTTTTGTTCAGTGATATTAGTAGTTTTTTGAGGCTGTAGTTCTGGGTAGAGAAAAAAGTGTTCTGTGGTCTTCAAAGAGGAATGATTCTCGTGCGAGTAGGTACACGACTCGTGATCTTGTAGTCTTTGATACTCCAATCACTCTCTTGATGCATAGCGCTTTTACGCTTTCTAGTGCCGACAGGTTTACCGCACGAGTTGGCCATGCGGTTAGAGGTGCACGGCTGTGAGCTTGCATCCGGGAGATAGTGGGTTCGAATCCCACTGTCCGCAGGCCTGAAGATGGTTTTCCGTGGTTTCCCATTTTCACACCAGTCAAATATTGGGGCTGTACGTTAATTAATACCACGGCCACTTCCTTCCAACTCCTAGGCCATTCTCATCCTATCATCACCATAAGACCTATCTGTGTCGGTGCGACGTAAAGCGCTAGCAAAAAGTGCCGACAGGTTTTTTATGTAGAGTCTGTCGCCTGCGAATGGAACCAGATGTGACGTACGTCTTGAGCTCTTCGTCGGTGTTAAAATGCTGACAGGAGGAAAGGAACTTATTTCGGCGAAGGAAGAGATGAAAATCACTGGCAGCAAGATCAAGACTGTACGGAGGATGTTCAAATACCTCCCAGCCGAACACTGCAGAACAGTTGCTGAGCGCCGAGCCGTATGTGGATAACCACAATACCTGCACCCACTATTCCACGTCCCTTGTTTTAAATGGACAATCGCAATTTCCGCATAACATTTATGACAGAGGGAACCTCGCAGGCGGGGGGAGAAACAATACGAGTCACCATTTCGACCCACTGCTGCTGCGCTGCTGACACCAGACGGGACTTTTTCCGCCAGTATATGATTGCTCGCGCATGACCATACTTCCCGCCTAAGAGATTTTACAAGAAAATAAATAAGGATATGGTTGGCCTACGTAATATTAGAATTTTCTTGAAATTGTAAAGGAAACAGTACGTCGTAAAAACTGAAAAGTACCAACGAGGGTGTGTCGGTGTCAAGGGCACAACATTTATCGAAAAATACCTACTGCGTGATAGATACGTAACGAAATTAAACTACGTAGTGTTTGCCTCCGTTGCGTAACAATAAATGTTATTAGCTGTCGTCCTAGCGGGACCGCGTACGATTCCCGGTACTGGCAGAAATTTAAGAACGGCAGGAGTGCTGGTACGAGATTGAAATGATGCATGCAGCTCAACTCCTTTGTGGGTGTGCCTAAGAAGACCTGCATCACCTGTTCGGTTCCATGGCTAAATCGTTAGCGTGCTGGCTCGATTCCCGACAGGGTCAGGAATTTTAACCATAATTGGTTAATTCCCCTGGCACGAGGGCTCTGTGTACCTGCCGTTTTCATCAACATTTCATCCTCATCACGACGCGCAGGTCGCCTACGGAAATCAAATCAAAACACCTCCACCAGGCCTCTCCGGAAGCCACACGACATTTTATCATGTAGTTAGGAACATTTCCATGGAGACAGTAGATGTGGTTGGCTCCATTTGAGTGGGTGTAGCTGTTCGGCACTCAGCCACCTTAACTTTGAGACGTTCCCGGCAAGACTTTCACGTTCAGCAATTATAATTTCAGACTTTTTGGAATTCTAACAAGCCAATCGACCCTCCACAATGCGTCTTTGACAATTTGAAGCCATTTTAATGGAACGATAATTTTCGAAAAAGACGAATTATTCTCACCACATGTTTCTCAAATGTTCACTTCTTTTTTGGTGCACAGTATACCTGTATAACTCCTTGGATAAATTAACCGACTCCTCACATGACGTGCTTTCACGCCGGAGTCAAGAGTGTACACAGATTGTTAGCTGCGCTGCATGGTGGGTTAATGGCTCAAGATGGTGGCGCTCTTTCATAACGAGGTCACTCTCTTATAGTTAAGTATGTTGGTGTTCCCTCCTTTAGGGGACAGTCTGGAGATAGAAATCGATATATTGATCACAATGGCGAATACATTTTAATGGCTGAAATTGAGAAGATTACGTTTCTTCTTTCTTGTCGCGAAGTTATTCCATTGAATTCAAACAATTTATCACTTTAATAATGCTTTGTTTACCAGTCTGCACACAGCAAAAATGGGCACGGTGTCTGCTTTGCTTTCTTTCTCCCATCAACTATCATTGTATATATTATTCCCATTTTTTGTCACATAACATTCTGCCAGGTGTAACAAAATTTGTATAGTTTATGTATCACAGCTATATTAGGAAACATGTGTATAGAAATTATGATTTCAAAATCTTTTCAAGTAGTAGGGTTCTTTAAATCTAAAATTTTCGAACATAAAAATTACACAGGTCCACCTCTGTGGTGTAGTGGTTCGTGTGATTAGCTGCTATCCCTGGAAGTCCGGGTTCGATTTCCGGCTCTGCCACTAATTTGAAAAGTGGTACGAGGGCCGGAGCGGGTTCCACTCAGCCTCGGGAGTTGACTGGGTAGAGAGGTTTGATTCCCACCTCAGCCATCCTCGAAGTGGTCTACCGTAGTTTCCCACTTCTCCTCCAGGCAACTGCTGGGATGGTACCTAACATAAGTCCACGGCCGCTTCCTTCCCTCCTCTTTGTCTATCACTTCCAATCCTGATCCCCCGATCCGCATATCAGGTGAGCCCGCCTGGGCGAGGTACTGGTCCTCCGCCCTAGATGTATCTTCCCGACCCAAAACCCTCACGCTCTAGGACACTGCCCTTGAGACGGCAGAGGTGGGATCCCTCACTGAGTCCGAGGGAAAAGCCAATCCTGGAGGGTAAACAGATTAACAAAGAAGTAAGAAAGAAAACTTACACAACATTTAGTACAATGTATCTCCTTGTATAAATAATGTACAGAGAAATCAATACAAGGTATTTTCTAATGATGTATTATCTACCTAATTACACATTTTTATTAACATCTCAATTAAATTTCGTGAAGGAATTAAAAAATTCAAAACCTATTTTCATTTTTTTGGAAAACAATTATTTGTATATGAAATACATTTTCGTGATATCCCTACTTTTATTTAGGTGACATTCCTACAATTTTTTCGTGAAAATCCATGCATTCGGTAAAAATATCTGTTTATCTCCAGCCTGTCCCCTTAAAATGAGATAGTATAAATACTGCAAAAAATTTCGCACGTGTAATATAGCAATAATTTCAATTTTTAAAACTTCCGTGATTTTTAAGGCTCATCGTTCCAAGTACGGTTCTGAAACTATTCATGTAATCCTTACGGTTGTGAGACCTGAAAACAAGCACAATCAATACTAGAAGCTGCGGAAATATGGTTCTGGAGAAGACTGACAGGGACGAGTTGGACAGAAAAAAGACTAATATCCAAATCCTGAATGATGTTCATTAGAAACGGACATTAATTTATTCAATAGAGCAGAGGAAAGCTAAATTTCTTGGACACGTCCTACGGCATGACACCTTTCTCCAGAATTTCTTCGAGGGAAAAGTCCTAGGGAAGAAGTCGAGAGGAAGACCACATCTCTCATACCTTAAGAATATAATCACTCAGCTGGGTTTTACTTCCTATGTCACGATAAAAAGGACTGCTGAAGACCGTGGGATGTGGCTGCAGCGACAAGGCTTAGCCTTTAGATAATGGATGGACACAGGCCTACATATATAAATACTTAGATACATACACTCCTATTCATAAAAACCAGAACACCTTGAAAGACTAGAGATAGGAAGTTCATATTCACAGAACATGTGCATTAGTATGTTCTGAAGAAACGTTAGCATTAGAATCATCTCAGCCCTCAGGTTCGAGGTCCACATTGATATCTCGGCGCACCACTTTGACTGCGTCTCCCGTTGTCGCTATAAACCGAAGGCGATGTATCAGTGTGACTTGAGCAGACGTGCAGGGTGCCTCACAGAACTGTACCGTCAAATGAGTGCGTTTGAAAGAGGGGGCATTATTGGCATGAGTGAACGTGATGCGTCCATCCGGGAAATTGCTACTCGTGTGGGACGAAGTGTGTCGGCAGTGCAACGGGTATGTACAGATTGGTTCACAGAAGGCCGTAGAACACTACGAGATGTGTCTGGTGGCACAACCCGGACCACCCCCCGAGAAAATCGTCACCTCATCCGAATGGCATTTCAGGACAGATCTGCATCCTTCTCGGTTCTGAAGCGACAGTGGAACAATTCAACACATCGTACACTATCAGGAGTGACAGTCTGTCACCGTTTATCACGGTCTGGGTTACCGGTGCTTCGTCCACTTCTCCGCCTACCTTTGACTAACGTGCATAATTATCCTACACGGCAATGGTGAATGGAACGACGTCACTGGGAACAGGGATGGCAGCAGATAGCGTTTTCGAACGAAACCATGTTCTGTTTGTTTGAAAATGATGGGCGCATTTTGGTTCGCCGCAGACAGAAGGAGATGGATCACATTGGCTGCATTCACACAAGACATACAGCGCCAACTCAAGGCCTTATGGTGTGGGGTGCTATTGGGAACAACCTCAAGTCACAGTTGGTGCGTGTCCGCAGCACTGTGACCGGTTTGACCTACGTGAATGACATCCTTTGATCCGTAGCCATACCCTTTCTGCACGACTCTCCAGACGCCGTATTTCAGCAGGACAATGCACGACCATATGTTGCTGCAAGACCACGTGCCTACTTGTTGTAACAGGGTGTCAGATTGTTGCCCACCGTACCTGTCGCTCGTTGAATATGTATGGAATATGGTGAAACAACGGGTGCGGCGCTGTGACCCAATGCCAAACACCAAAGATGAACTGTGGAACCAGTTGAATGCAGCACGGATGGCTATACCACAGGCAATGCCATAACGCCTTGAACTAGATATCAGTGCCCATGGAGGACCCAGTGCCTGCTAGGCAACAGCACACATGCTGAACCCGTATGTATGTTCAAACTTGAGCCTTAAGGCTGGTTGGATCCTCAACAGCTCTGCCATCAGCTGTCATAGATGGCCTAGGCATCACTGAATAGGCGTACTAGGGAAATGAAGAGTGAGGTAGTTTCCCGTTGCTTTCCTCAGCGAGCCAGAAATTGCTTTTACACACCAGTCTGCCAACCCCACTGAAATGCATGCAGCAACTGACCCTATGAACAACATTTTCACACCATTCATAGCAGGGACTGGCTGCAGAAGAAATGGCATCACTCATACCTCAGTCACTTTCATATCGTCAAAGCCAAGGATAAGACAGAGACAGATCAATGAAAGTAACAAAATTGCTCTAGCCCATACCAGAAGACATAGTGCACTGTAAACACTAGGTCCTGCCAGCAAAGGCATATGCTGAACCCAGTGCTAATGGTTTCTGCAGAACATATTAATGAACATGTCCTAGCCTTTCAAGGTGTTAAGTTTTTATGAACATGAGTGTATACACATACAGTACATTCATACATACTGTACATACATACACTTTTCAGCGTTAAGTCTGAGGAGGGAATCAAACCCGGATTTTATTATTCCGTTGATCAATAAGTAATAACAGTGTATCCAATTACCGTTCACTCCAATTAAAAAAATCAGAGTAAACATATTTTAAATTTACACTGAGTTTCAAAACAGTGCTGTATGTTTTGTCTTTTCGTTTTTATGTGATACTCGAAAAGCCATACAATACGGACAATCTGATCCCATGGATCAGCCTACTGATCCTCCGTTGATATTGATGGGGCGGCGGCGGTGGTGATTGTTGTTTTAAGATGAAGTACTATTGGGCAACTATCCTCTTCTATTAAGGGGACCCGGGTTTATTTCCCAGCCGTATCGGGTACTTAAACTTATTATGGTTAATTCCCCTAGTTCTGGAACTGGGTGTATTAGTTTGCCTTAATTCAATTTTCACCATCTCCATACAATATACCGCACTGCCAAGTACGACAGGAACACTCTATAATGAATAGGGTTGAAGTCAGGAAGGGCTTTCTGCAGTGAAACTGGTCATCGAGTGTCTACGTCAATGAAATGGGTAAAGGCCAGGAATCATAAAAGACGATCCGGATAGACAGACAGAAACTGAATTAGAGGGCCTCATTAAATACATTTCTTTTGTCAAATAAAGTGTGCATGTCTGATTGCTTGAAGGTGTTTTTTATTATTTAACACTAGCAGGTGCCCGTGGCTTCGCCCGCGTTAGACGTTTCCAAACCGTATATTTAAAAGCAAAGGAAAATTGTATTTATTAAAATCCATCGTCTTCACATATGGTAATGGTCGTTTCCTAATTTTATAATATTTCACCCCCTTTCTACCCACCGCCAGTAGGCGTATCTTACCGCACAGATTTTTTTAAACAGTCAGTGATATGTGAATCATATCTGGTTGATAGCTATACTGAAACGCACACGTTCATCCATGATCTTGGTCATTTTGGACATTCTTTCAGCCTTTCTAACCCCCATACCGAGTGGGAATGAACGACTTAAACGGCATTGAACGTGTCACAGTACATCTCAGCTACACCACGTCACTAATATCGGTCATTTTCAGACGTTTAAATTTCACCTCCTTCCCTTAAAGGTGCTAGGGATTTCTCGCCCCTATAGCAAATTTTTCAGATAGTAAATTGTATATATCTGTATCGAGTTTGGTTGAGAACTATGCTGGAACATACACACATTCGCCCGTAATATCTGTTATTTCCAACATTTTCTTTATCACACCTTCTTACACCCTACGTCGAACTACCAATCGGATTTCGTACAAACCACTTTCTAAACCCTCTCAGGAGTAAGGAAAATCGTGAAATTTTCAGCGAAATCAGTCCAGTAGTTTTTGAATAAATCTGGCCATTGCATTTATAGTGCACTATTTCTTCTGGTACGGGCTAGAATAAATATGTTACTTTCATTGTCCTGTCCTGTCCTGTCCCAGTCTTAACCTTAGCTTTGACGATATAACAGTGATCGAGGTATGAGTGATGCTAATAATACCATTCATTATGCAGCCAGTCCCTGCTATGAGTGGTGTGAAAATATTGCTCATTGAGTCGGCTGGTCCATGCATTCCAGTGGGCTTGGCAGAACGATAGTATGTAAACAATTCTTATGGCCCAGTGAAGAAAGAAACTGGAAACTACCTCACTCCTCCTTCACCTGGCATGCCTCCTCAGTAACACCTAGGCTGTCTATGACAGCTGTTGGCGTAGTTGTGGAGGATCAAACCAGCCTTCGGGCTGAATACCCAACATACACACAACAAAGGACACACGAAGAAACATCCAGTTTCATATAGAGAGATTAATCCAAGCATTTCAATGCGAATTTTCTGAACTTCTTCCAATAAGTTTATACTATATAGGAATATCGAATGTACAACTTACAAAATGTGACAGGGAGCTCTACATAACATTCAAGTTTTAGGAGGAGACAGGCGAGACCTCACTTCGCTTACCACACGCGTTACGCCTAACTGCCACCATATAGAGTGTCACTTTGATATACAATAGTTAAATGTTGGTAAAAGCACCACTTTACTGGCGGAGCTTGCATCCTGGAGATGATATTATGATGGCAACATTAGTTCGAAGAACAGGCCATTACCGGGGAATAAAAGGGTTTTGTTGAACAGAAACTTCTTTTACCTATAGAACACACGTGAGAGGTCCCATCAAGAACAATCTGAAGAGGGACAGTTTTTGTGGTTATGGTTATCGCTGTAGACAAATTTCAGGTGATGTTTTATTTGGTGACAATGTGGTTATAAGGTCCGTTGCGAAGTAATGAAATAATTGATAAAGTTCTCCTCTTTAATCTTGAAAACATTTCTTAGTAGACAAGGCAGCGGTTCACATATCATGAAACGCGTAAGATTAAACAATTTACTCAATTACAAGTTACTAAAATCTGTATCCACCTTATTCAATACATTAAAATGTTGTTAAGATGAAATTATAACATATATTTTATCAGAACTAGTTTCAACGCCTGTTTTCGCGTCATCATCAGCTGATATACATTTTAGGAAATATTGACAAACACATACGTTTATCTACGTCACATAAAACAAATTAAAAAAAACATATTGATGATCTAAAAACCGTGTTAAAATTATATTGTTTCAAAGTCCATATTATCTGAGACTTGCGAGTAATAAACTTTAAGTTGATGAGGTCCGATGTAACTTAAAGTTTAATACTCGCAAGTCTCAGATAATATGGACTTTGAAACAATATAATTTTAACACGGTTTTTAGATCATCAATATGTTTTTTTAAATTTGTTTTATGTGACGTAGATAAACTTATGTGTTTGCCAATATTTCCTAAAATGTATATCAGCTGATGATGACGCCAAAAAAGGCGTTGAAACTAGTTCTGATAAAATATATGTTGTAATTTCATCTTAACAACCTTTTAATGTTTTGAATAAGGTGGATACAAATTTTAATAAATTGTAATCTTGGTTCAATACGGACGAATAATGAAATTTATTAACTTAACAATTTACACAATATTGTGCCGAAAGTTGAAGGTCTAGAGGGCCCGGAATGGTCTCAAATTTTGACTCCTGAATAGTTCTATCAAACTAAAAAACAAATTTTGGTAATCACTTCCGGCCTAAATGCAGTTCCGGAAAAACAGCCTAAAATAGCTTGGTTCTTGACTTGTTTCCTTTTTGAGACAAATCCTAGTTAAATTAACTTATTTTAGTAATTCTATCTGCAGGGTGTTCCTTGGTCTAATACCCTCAGGCATTTTTTTATTTTTGAAAAATATCCACACTGAATATAATTATATCTGCATAAACCCTCATTAGCGCTTGTAGTGGTAGAAAAAGGCAAACTGCTAATCCAATCGACCGGATAAGAAGGATTGTAAGCTTTAGGAAGAAATAAATAATTTATTCTCATATTATAATAAAGTATTTATTTACCTAAAATTCGTAGCTCATGTCCCTAGGATGTTTTCAACATTGAGATTCTTGCCTGATGGGCTAGAACTGTGGATTAGGTACCGTTCCGTAACACCGTTACTAAATACTGGTGCAGGAATTTTGTCCAGTATGAGTTACTTTAAGTACCAGTAAATACGCTGACACGAGGATGGTGTATTTGTGCTGAGCTGTATACTCAGCAACTTGGACTCAGAAATCCAGCACTATACCGCCTGATAATGCTGATTAAATTTGACGACGGACAATTGGTGGAATGATATTTTTCAGGACGCCATTGGAGAATTATTTGATTTGATGCAATGTTCAGGTCATCACGGTAATTTAATTACTTCTTCAGTACCGAATAATGAACATATCCTGGTAATCCCAAATTATTAGCAGTGTCTTGGTTTTCAGATATTTATGAGCAGTAGTAGGACTATAATAATAAGTAGACTTGTGTCTTCATCCCGACGTGGTGCACTGTTTTCACGCTCACCCTCACTGGAGGTGAGCTGTATGTAATATTTTAACCACATACCAGCCCTGGCGGTACCGGGAATCCAACCCGGACCTCCGAGGACGGCAACTAACAGTGCTAACCTTTACTATACGGAGATGGGCACTATAATAATAATAATAATAATAATAATAATAATAATAATAATAATAATAATAATAATAATAATAATAATAATCCACACCCTGTTTCCAGTCATTTCACCAGCTCAGGAATGGAATTAATGAAGGTCACTTCTAGCGGCGAGGTTGGGCATTGTGCCGGCTGCCCAGGCCTGTCGCACTCTTCTGGGGCAACGGTTAATGAATGATTAATGAAATGAAATGATATTGGAGAGTATTGCTGGAATGAAAGATGACAGGGAAAACCGGAAACCCCGAGAAAACCCTGTCGCGCCTCCGCTTTGTCCAGCACAAATCTTACATGGAGTGACCAGCATTTGAACCACGGAACCCAGAGATGAGAGGTCGGCGCGCTGCCACCTGGGCCACGGAGGCTCCCAATAATAATAATAATATGAAGAGGAAGAAGAAGAAGAAGAAGAATGATGATGATGATGATGATGATGATAATAATAATAATCCCTTTTCTTGTTCCTTTTGGCCTACTAGGGACCACGGGGCTCGTCTTAACTCTAAGTTATGGTCTTCTGCTTTTGTCCGTACGGTGAAATTCTCCGCAATGCCCACCATCACACCATTCGCCACATGCTACCCGACTCTTTACAAAGAGCGGATATACCACTCATGAGGAGATTTTTGGAATCGCTATACAAGGGAGAACAAGGTGAATACACATCGTAGCGTTTAAATCCGAATAAAAAACTGGCTATACACTAGATCCAACCGTGTGGTTGGAAATAAATACAGACTTGCCACAGGAAGTTGACAACGAGAAGAAGGCTGTCTTCGAACCTACACTGCCCTACTCTATAAATAAGTACAAGGTGACTGAATTGATGGTGGGTGCTCGTGGAACGATACCGATCTTTATTTTGTAAAGACCTGTAAAATACTAGGCATCCCTAATAATACCATAATAGTAAATTACACTGACTGACAGAGCAAATGCAACACCAAGAAGGAGTTGTCAGAACTTTATGCCAATTGCAGGGTAGACTGACGTCACTGAGGTATGCTCATGATGTGAAATGCGCCGCTGTGCTGCGCACGTAGCGAACGATAAATGGGACACGGCGTTGGCGAATGGCCCACTTCGTACCGTGATTTCTCAGCCGACAGTCATTGTAGAACGTGTTGTCGTGTGGCACAGGACACGTGTATTATAGCTAAGAATGCCAGGCCGCCCTCACCGGAGGCATTTCCAGCAGACAGACGACTTTACGAGGGGTATGGTGATCGGGCTGAGAAGGGCAGGTTGGTCGCTTCGTCAAATCACAGCCGATACCCATAGGGATGTGTCCACGGTGCAGCGCCTGTGGCGAAGATGGTTGGCGCAGGGACATGTGGCACGTGCGAGGGGTCCAGGCGCAGCCCGAGTGACGTCAGCACGCGAGGATCGGCGCATCCGCCGCCAAGCGGTGGCAGCCCCGCACGCCACGTCAACCGCCATTCTTCAGCATGTGCAAGACACCCTGGCTGTTCCAATATCGACCAGAACAATTTCCCGTCGATTGGTTGAAGGAGGCCTGCACTCCCGGCGTCCGCTCAGAAGACTACCATTGACTCCACAGCATAGACGTGCACGCCTGGCATGGTGCCGGGCTAGAGCGACTTGGATGAGGGAATGGCGGAACGTCGTGTTATCCGATGAGTCACGCTTCTGTTCTGTCAGTGATAATCACCGCAGACGAATGTGGCGTCGGCGTGGAGAAAGGTCAAATCCGGCAGTAACTGTGGAGCGCCCTACCGCTAGACAACGCGGCATCATGGTTTGGGGCGCTATTGCGTATGATTCCACGTCACCTCTAGTGCGTATTCAAGGCACGTTAAATGCCCACCGCTACGTGCAGCATGTGCTGCGGCCGGTGGCACTCCCGTACCTTCAGGGGCTGCCCAATGCTCTGTTTCAGCAGGATAATGCCCGCCCACACACTGCTCGCATCTCCCAACAGGCTCTACGAGGTGTACAGATGCTTCCGTGGCCAGCGTACTCTCCGGATCTCTCACCAATCGAACACGTGTGGGATCTCATTGGACGCCGTTTGCAAACTCTGCCCCAGCCTCGTACGGACGACCAACTGTGGCAAATGGTTGACAGAGAATGGAGAACCATCCCTCAGGACACCATCCGCACTCTTATTGACTCTGTACCTCGACGTGTTTCTGCGTGCATCGCCGCTCGCGGTGGTCCTACATCCTAGTGAGTCGATGCCGTGCGCATTGTGTAACCTGCATATCGGTTTGAAATAAACATCAATTATTCGTCCGTGCCGACTCTGTTTTTTCCCCAACTTTCATCCCTTTCGAATCACTCCTTCTTGGTGTTGCATTTGCTCTGTCAGTCAGTGTATGTAACAAGCCTTCTTCTTCTTTTTTCCGAATTGGGCCGCCTATGGACCGCATTGAAATTAAAGCTCTTCTTCTTATTCTTCTTTTCATCCCAGAACCTCTTCATCCTTTCACTTCTGATCTTCCTTTCTTTCTCAGATATGACCAATTTGGCTCTATATTTTGGTGGTTTCTCCCGGAATGTTTTGATGCTGTCCACTCGGCTTCTAAATTATTTTGTTGTGAATCATATCCATTGTAAGTCCACTTTAAATTTCATCTTTTTACCTCTTTTACCCACTTCGTCAAAATGTTCAGTCCAATGATGTACTTGAATAATTTCTTAGTTAGCCGTTTCTCACCCATTCTTTCCAGATGCCCATACAATTTTAGCCTTCGCTTTCGTATGATGGCAGTGATTTTTTCGGTGTATTTGTACAGATCATGACTTTTTCTATTCCTTCACTCCCCATCAGCCTATAATGGCAGTAATTATAGGCGAGTTTCATACGACTGTTTATGCTCGACGATAATTATAACTCTATTTTTCTAATATTCATAAATTTCTGTCGAGATATCGCTTGACAGTTGAGTTTACTGAACAGAGCATAGAGTGCATGCGCTAAGTTTTTGCTTTTCCTTGAGTAGAATCACAGACCTTGACTATGTCATATGTTTTCAAAGCTTTGAGAGAAGGTCATCATAACGTAGCTTTATTTCAAATGCAAGTTGTTTATTGTAAAGTTATTGAAGTGAATTTGCGGTAATGTGCCGCGTAGTTGTAGAATATTGGAAGTAGAAGGTGCATTGATGTTAATATGTGTGTCCGACATATTTGATTTTGGAAACAAGTGCGAAGCTAGTGCGTTGAGTGCAGGTGTGATGCTATTCTTACCTAATTGGTCAAAACAGTTGTATCATAATGAAAATATGAACTCTGATTGGTGGAGAACCCATATCATGATGAAACTTGAACTATAATGAGCCTCATTAAGATTCAGTTTTCTGTCATATAATATTCATATTTCGGCATCGTGGAGCATAAAAGGTACTGCAATCTCAGCGCTTAAGAGACCTGTCACGATTTTACGAAAAAACTGGGTAGAGGACCATATATCCGGACGTTTCAAATGCTTTTGGATATAGAGCACATAACAGTAAATATTTCTACCACTGAAATATACACAATATCATATGAAATGCTTAAATGATACTAGTGGGATTTATAACATTTAGATAATATTGCATACTTACATAAAAACAATATTTTAAAATGAATGGAAAACGTCCGGTAATTGGAACAGATGCTCTGAAATCTGGACATCACTGTAACATAGTGCGCCATTTCCCGGACATCATATTTTTGCCAGTTACGACGGTTTCTGCTTTTTATTTCCCCGGTACGCTTTCATTTTTTCGCTGTGTGTCTGCTTCCTTCCATCCGTCCACTTAGGTCTGGTGGTCCCTGTATACTTTTTGCTTGTGAGACACTGTGAGAAGACTCCCTATAGGATGGTTTCATGTACCTTTATTCGACTTAACACATGGACCGTGCATTACTACTTACATTTCTTATTGTTTTACAATACATTTGCCACACACAAAAATCACCTTTCATGCTGTTTGCACTCATACTCGTGAAACCATATCTGGCACAGGCCGCAATGAATCCATGATCCCATTCGTGCAGAAACGTCACTGAAATAGTCAATACCACAAAAGCCACAAAAACATGTATTGTCCTTGTACCATGAAGAACGTTTTCTCTCCTCTCACTTCGTCTTATTTCTTCGTTTGTGGTTATGCTTGTAAGCTGTGTTTTAATCGTGTTCTTATTTGTACGTGTTATATTGTATAATGTATTTATTCGATTGCCCTTTTCGTCCTTAAATAAAGTTTGGGCCTCATCCTCTTATGGCCTCAGGATAAAGGGAAGTTTCTTCCCGTCCTGGGGTATTCATCCGCGTTAAGTTGGCTATCTTCCTCTTGGCTCCACGTTCTGGTGAGAAACACCCCGTCCCCTTTTGGTGCGCCAATCAGAGGCGGGTCACCTTGAGCGTGCCTTTCCCCGCTCTGGGCAGGGTAGTGCTCGCTTGACCTTGTCGTCATTCTGGCTTATTGCTTCGTTCGCTGCACACTTGCGGGCAGGTCCTGCCGCAACCTCGAACCGAATACTCACTAGTCGTGGAGGTAAGACATATATTTTTTCCCCTTGTGTAGCTGGTTATGAGGAGTTTGAGGAAGCGGATCGCTATCTTTAAGCAATGTATATGTTGAGTAGGTGTAAAGCCCCACTTAATGATAATTTTTAAAAGGGTTCTCGGCCCGGTTATGCTCACTCCTAAACATGGTATGGATGATAGATTTATAATATGGTCATACGACCTGCGTTCTTCTTAGCTATGTTGTCCCTTGAATATGGTCACATCACTTTTAATTGTTGTTTGTAAATTTAAAGTTGCGCAAAGTCCTTCCTTTTAGAAGTTTAAAGGATCTGTGTAAATGAGTATAGTTACTAACGAGGGAACACATACGTGTGTTACACTCGGATTCGGTTGAAATTTGGTAGGAATATTCGTGGGAGGCAGTAGAATGCTAAGGTGAAAACTGCATGTGTCCAGCGCAAGTTTAAACGCCAAAATTGAACAAATAAATAGTCGTCAAATTAGAAGTGCCGCGGGAGTATCGGGGTGTGGCGGAGAGGTAGGGAGGAGCGAAGCAGTGGACGCGAACCAACCAGGCTGGAACGAGCTGCGCCAGCAGCCAGGCAGCGTATAGTTAGCGCGTTCCCCTTCCCGATCGGATGTGCAAAACGTAAATATGAAAACAGCACATGAAACAAGTGTACAAAGGACGATTTTTGAAGAACGATGCCCATAATGTTTGAAAAATTACGAGTAACAAGAACTCGGGCGTGAATTTTCAAACCTTGTTGTTCAAACATCGTCCTTTTTTACACTTGTTTCATGTGCTGTTTTCATGTTTACGTTTTGCACATCCGATCGGGAAGTTAAGGGGAACGCGCTAACTATACGCTGCCTGGCTGCTGGTGCAGCTCGTTACAGCCTGGTTGGTTCACGTCCGCTGCTTCGCTCCTCCTTACCTCTCCGCCACACCCCGATACTCCCGCGGCACTTCTAATTTTACGACTGTTTATTTGTTCAATTTTGGTGTTAATCTTGCGCTGGACACTTGCAGTTTTCACCTTAGCATTCTACTGCCTCCCGCGAATATTCCTACCAAATTTCAACCGAATCCGAGTGTAACACATGTATGTGTTCCCTTGTGAGTTTATGAAAGTACCAGAATGCTTTGGTAAATAGGGCGAATATTACGGTATTTATATTTCTAGATGTTATAAGTTTACTTTCGAGGTATATGCTTTCGCACCGCATTGCTAAGTCTAAGATTATTCTGGCGTGGCCCAGAACTATCTGGTAATCCTTTAAATCAGGGATACCAAGAGAACCTACAATTTGGTGTTTGTAAGAAGGAGATGTCTTATGCTTTCAGGGCTGGGCCTCTTACTAGTGAATAACATGTTAACTAATAAATTGTGCTAGGCACATGTGTTTATAGTATTTTAGTAAATTGGTTTTGAAATGGGACATGTCCCTGTGCTTTTTGAAACATTGTGTATCGAAGTAATGCAATGGGTTCCCTTTATGTAATAAATTGTGACCTGGCAAAATTTATGTGCCTTTACACCCCATTCCCTCGGCCCACCGCTTCTTTCCATAAAAGCTACCGGGTGTAAACCCAGTATAGTCCTCATCATTTTTTAATTTTTCAGGAAGGGGTATAAGTAGAGGCTCATCTCCCCGCTATCTTGGACAAACCTCTATAACCGAAGCTGGTCATCCCTGAGGATCATATAAAGTCTGTCCTGTTATAAGTGCTAAATTGCCTGATAAGGATACCTGGTAAGGGTTCAATCATCATGAACACAATACACAGTGGGCTTAGCGAAATAGCTTGAGAGGGTGGGTTTATTCTGTAACTGTACATTCCTCATTCCACTTGGCATTCGAATAAGAAGCAAGGGAAAGAAATCGTGTGGTTGTGGGTTAAGGGGCGTAAGGGGTAAACATTGCTGTCACGCATGTGCCTATCTCAAGTCTCATGGCCAACCAGTAAACACCAGTTCAGTTCGTGGTAACTCTTGAGAACTGAGCTGTTGTTGTGGTTTCAAAGTGGTAGTAAAATTGTGCCTTAGTTACACATTTACTGTAATTATAAGTACTTCATAATGAGCAGCTTAATAAAGAAAATGGGTCTGTTTTTACTGTCAAGACTAATGTTTTTAATGAGTGCGTTATATGTTATACCTGACGTACCTACGAGCTGCCGCGACTTTTCGTCAGACGCAGATAGTATATTGTGTTTACTGTGTAATTTCATCACCTCAGAATGTATATACAGCGCTGATGTAGTGATATGTTCAGAGAAAGTCTGACACCTTTTCCTTGGGCAGTCCTATAAGTTGAACTGATAGTTTGATAACCAAAATTATCAAACGTAAAAGGGTAATTATATTTAATAATTATGTCTTCATATATATCGGTGGTCTTTTAAACCTGTACAGTTAACCAGCCTTGAATATACCGTCGGTATGTATTGGTATCTGGAACTGGGAACAATTCAGCGTCCTGAAATAGGAGCACGCCTGTCCACCATTCAATTTCGCACCATGATCACACGTGCCGTGACTTACATGTTAGCACCCACACATTGTCTGGTTAAACCTTTCATCTTCAGTACTTCAAATTCTCCTACTCACAGAATGTACATTTCCTCAATTTAAGTGAAACGAAAATCATAAGAAATCTACAGTCAACGAAAAGTGTAGGTGCATCTTACCGTGGTTTTTTTTTTTTTATATTCTGCGGAGCAAGAATCTTGCGAGTCCTGCCATTCACTAATGTTTCACTCTGATGCAAGAGGATGCTGCCATCTGGTTAATTGTTTCGAAAACACCTCTGCCGCTTATTTCAAATTTACACCACATAAACGTTACGAGTGTCCGGAAATAGGAACTGTCCTGGTATTGACCCCCTACCCTATATGCGACATAACAATGTGTTATTGTCCTTAATCTCTTCTACTATTTCCTAATCTTTTTTCTGAAATTCTATAACCTTATTTTGTGCCTTCATTTTGCTTTGTCCCGGTGGTAGCCTTGATAAAATAAAAAAATAAATATATAACTGAATATTACCTTCTTCTTCCTAAGCGGTCGTCTCCAAACGGAGGTAGACGATCCACACGGCCAGCTACGATCTTGGCGTTGCAAGCCATGGCATGTGGATTTATTAGAATATCTCTCAGGATCTTCAATGCAGTGGTTTCCCGTTACCTTTTGCATCCTAATGCCGTTGACCAAACTGGTTCCTCCGCTTTTGGGAACAATTTCTTGTCCCCAGGACAATAGAGCTACTTTAACCCAAGAGAATGATATTGAATTAGCATACTTTATATCTGTTACAAACTAACAAACTTCTAATTAACGTACTAAATAACAACTACCCTGTCAATTTACAAAATGATATCATTAATTATCTACAGTTTACACAGAATTTTTTAAAGCTACGGGAATTCACATCAACATCAAGATTACTCACAGGATAGTGGAACAATTCACCAGTTTCCCTTATCTAAGAAGTCTGATCACCAATGACAACAGGTGCAGCAAAGAGACCAGAAGGCGAATAGCGCTTTCCAAACATTCGCTTAATAACAGAAATCTATTGATCAGTGCAAATTTAGATTTTGGAACTATCTCCCTCTCGTTCTCCTCAACCTGATGGTTGGTGGGTAGCATGACGGTCCTCGTCCAACGACCTTCTGTTCTGAGCCAGCTGCTTGATTAGTTGATATGGACGTCGCTCTTTAACGCCACCGAGGATTCCTGCTCTTGGTCGTCCTCTTCTAGTCTTTCCTTCCAGTTTCCCTTCAAGCAGTGTGGTGCACCATGATGAATGCCGGAGTAAATGACCTATCCAACTACATCTTCTTTTCATGATCTTTTCTCTAGACTGATGGTTTCTTCAGCTCTCTTGAGTACTTTTTCATTTGTTAGCTGTGAGTCCAGAGTATTCGTAACTTTCGACGCCAGCACCACATTTCGAATGCATCTATTATTTCCTTATCAGTCTTTAATAGAGTCCAGGTTTCAGAGCCATAGGTCGCAACTCTCTAAATGAAGCTCTTAATGAAATGCTTTCTTACTGGTAGGGAGAATGCCTTGAAGGTCAACAGGCTTCTTAGAATTACAAAGAAATTTGTTATCTCTTTTGTATGTAGTGAGCTATTGTATGAATGTGAATATTATACAGTACATTCAGGATTGGAAATGGCTGAGATGTTGGTCTGGAGACAAATACAAAGGATTAGATGGATGAAAATAGAAAAAGAAAGCGTTCTGCAAGAAATTCAAGGGAAGGGAGAACTGACGCTAACGATACAGAGAAGAAGAGCTAAATTCACAGGCCACATTTCACAGCATAATACATTTGCAACCAATCTGCTAGAAGGAAAAATCATGAGGAAGAAAGGCCGAAAACGACCGAAGGAAATGTTATTTTGAGACTTGGCACAGAATTTTCATTATCATTCCTACTATGAAATGTAACGAGGAGCTGAGAAGAGAGAAAATTGTTGCATAGAAAAGGCATTGCCTTTAGAAGTTGATGATGAGATGGACAACATTCCCTTAACTATGGAATGCTTATAGACTTCAAATTTCATTTGAAAAGACGCAGTTTATGGAAGGAACTAAATCAAGATTCGACAATCAACCATTAATCACCAAATGTGGAATAATTTCCCAAATAGACAAATTCAAGTATCTAGGTGAAATTATTCAGCCAGCAGGGTTAAATCAGGAAGCTAACAAAGAAAGAACTGCTAAACTGCAAAGGGCTTACAAAATCACATGGAACAGATACAACAAAAGATGTATATAAAAAATGCAAAATTACGACACTACAATACAGTCATCAAACCAGAGGCACTTTATGCATCTGAAACACTGATCATTGGCGGCAGGTCACAAATGAACAGCATTGAGAAAAAAGAGAGGGAAATTCTCAGAAAAATTCTAGGACCAAAGTTCGAAAATGGAATTTGGATGAAAAAGAAACCACACGAAATTTGTCAATTCACAGTAAAAGTCACAGATACCATCAGAAAGAGATGGCTAAAACTGTACGGACACCTACACAGAATGGATAACAACAGGCTGACAAATTCTAAATCTATCTCTAACCGTGAAAATCCGCATAAATTGGTTAGCAGAAATTCGTGAAGATCTACAAGAAATGGGTATTGAGGACGAAACCATTCAAGATAGAATGAAATTTAGAAGCTTAATAAACAAACATAAATTTGCAGAGAAACCAACAAAAAAATACAGGCTGGACAGAAACACGCAGAAAGGAACACAGTGAATGAAGAGATATTGGGATGAAATGAAGAGGAAACATTGTGCAAAATAAGTTCAAACGCGCTCCACAGTTGGGCAAGACGAATCAAAAAATAATAATAATATAGAATATCTAGGGAGGAAAGAACAGAGATGTTGAAATAAACTCTCTAGCATTTGCAGACGATTTCGCCATACTTTCAGAAAACCTAACAAATAGCGCAATGAAAGTCATTGTCTTGGAAGGGATAGCCAGCAGAACAGGATTAAGGATGTCTGCAGGAGGAAACATATTTTTTTATTATTATTCATGAGAAAATGCGCACAGTGTGCAAACGTTTACATAAAGGAACGGAATTTTGTCAGAGATTCTGCTCTGAGTTCGCTGTACCGGTACATAGTGTGATATATGTCACAATAAAGTTTACATCTATCAAATACACAGTCGTGTCTTGAATCATGGAATCGTTTATTTGCACATATCTTGTGTGATCGAAACCGTGGGTTTGGAATCATGTCATAATGTGTTGGAGCTTGAAGTCATTGGACGTGGAGTAAAATTCGCCCCATATTTCGGTTCTTTCTTGTTGTCTGTCTTTGAGCATTTTCTCGAAATTCACAGTAGATGGAAAGTTCTGATTTATTCTTAAGTCTTCTCTGAAGAATGATTCTCCAGTAAGTTCACAGGACAATCTTGGTAGACTATATTCTGATAGGCCGAGGACAGCTTTTTAGAACCTGGATTTCACTTTTTTCACTGTAGCTAGATCATGTAGGGATAGTTTATGACCACAAAATGTCAATGCCATATGTTAGGCTGGGTAAAATTTTGGCTTAGAAGAGCTTCATTGCAGTTTCTAGCGATAGTTGTTGTATATTGCTTATATCATGTATACCCTTTGCTGCGGCTGTAGATCTATCCTTTAAATGGGATCTTAAACAAGTGTTTTTGTTTGACGAGTAATGCATAGGTATTTCAATGTGTTCGCTACTTCTAATGGTTGATTTTTATGAGTTTTTCCATACTTTACTGCCACTTTTTCGTTTTTCTGAAGATCATCTGTACTGATTTCTTATCGTTAATTCTTTGTTTTTTTAAGCCAGAACCATGTCGTCTGCGTAAGTATACAGTGATGAGTTTCCTGCTCCTTCGTTTGCTTTCATAGTGTCGGAGGTTGGGATGGTAAATATCAGCGGGCTGATGGGGTCTCCCTATCAGACTTCCTGTGTTTGGATAATCTCAGACAAACTAGATGTATAAAAAATTAAAAAATACACTGTTATTTGGTTGAATATTTCTTAATAATTTAACCAGGGCATGTGCGTTTCCAAGAGCTTGTTCAAATTTCTGCAATAGCCTTTTCTACCAAACTGATCAAAGGCTTTTTTTACAGTCGATAAATACACAGTAGAGCTTTCCTTCTGGGTGTCTTAAAGATTCATCTATACCGTCAAGCAAGTTTTGTTACTGCGCGGAGTGTGCTTCTACCTTTGCGGAAACCGAATTTTTAATCTGGTATTTCGCTGTCCTGTTCTTCAGGTAGCTTGTTTGTCAATAATTTGGTAATATTTTCAATATAATGCTTTCAAGTGCGATACCACTGTATGAATTTGGATCTTCTGAATCACCTTCGCCTTTTTACAGGTCTTCGATCACCGATTTTTTCCTACTATCAAGGATGTTTCTAACTTCCACGCACTTATTTAATAAGCTCGTCCAAACGTCCAGGAATAGATCTACGGTTTGCTTTATGTGATCGTTAAATATGCGATCAGGGCCTTCAGATTTCTTGTTTATGATTGATTTAAAAACTTCTGCCACCTCTTCCTTAATAGATACTTGAGAATGTATTTTCACTGCCATAAGTTTGTTTTCTGGTTTTCTTGTGCCACTGTGGTATTTTTTGTATTGTCTTGTACAGTACTTAAGATTTTCACTTTTCCGATACTGTTTTCTAAACGGGGCTATTGTTTTAAGATTGTCTAGATTGTAATATATATTTTTCGTCTGTTGGCCTCTGTAAAAGATGAAGTCTATAGTACTGGTTCCATTTGGTGCAAGGTAACTTTTATCTATTGCCCTCTTGATTAGCTTGAAACCGTCTTCTTCCATTGTCTGCAATAGAATCCCTTTTCACTGATTTTGAAGTTATATTACGCAGTTGAAATCGCCCGTTGTTACTGTATCTCTTGATGTATCTAGCTCTTTGTTATTTCCATTATAGTTTCTATCACATCCTTTATGAAAGTATCGAGTTGCAGGTACGTCATGTTATTGTGATCTGTTCCGTGTATACTATTACGATACTTTCTTCAATGAATACTTTTTAATATTTACTGGGCATGGTTTGTAATAACAGGAAACCCGTCCGGATGGTCTGCTTGAATTTTTTTGTACTGCTAGTGCATGGGTAGCATATATAATCCATGTTGTCTGTTAAGAAGGTATCTGTGAAAATTAATATATCTTGTATGGTTATTGAGTCGTCTGGTATCATTCTGAAGATATTTCTTAAGCCTACAACGATCCAGACGAGCATATTATAAATCGAATCGCGCCCCAGCGAATCGTCTAAATTGATAACGTCTTACTACCTAGGTAGGACACCTCTGGACCATAAATCCGCTTTTTCTGCCTCTGCGAGGTCCGTAAATAGTACGTCTATGCGGAATGCCTTGTGGTAGCCCTTCGTTTGTAATTCCTCACATTCAATTACACTAATGATTCTTGTCGTAAAAGGCGACTAAAAGGGGCCCCAGGGGCTCTTAAATTGGGATAGGGTATTGGCAAGCACGGGGCTCTCAGCTGAGCCCTGGCATTGCTTACACTTACTTGTGCCAGGATCCTCACTTTCATCTATCCTATCCGACCTCCCTTTGTCAACTGTGGTTCTTTTCTGACCCCGACGGTATTAGAGCACTCGAAGCCTATGGAGTATTTCGTTCTCACGCCCTTCGTGGTCCTTATCTTCCTTTGGCCAATGCCTTCATTTTTCGAAGTGTCGGGTCCCTTCCATTTTTTCTCTCTAATTAGAGTTACATAGAGGTAGTTACCTACTTGTACTTCTTCTTTAAATAATAAGAATAAGAATAAGAATAAGAATAAGAATAAGAATAAGAATAAGAATAAGAATAAGAATAAGAATAAGAATAAGAATAAGAATAAGAATAAGAATAAGAATAAGAATAAGAATAAGAATAAGAATAAGAATAAGAATAAGAATAAGAATAAGAATAAGAATAAGAATAAGAATAAGAATAAGAATAAGAATAAGAATAAGAATACGAATAAGAATAAGAATAAGAATAAGAATAAGAGTAAAATGCTGTGTGCCGACGACATTTAGGCTGCCTACGTATCAATTCTGTCGGATGTTTGGAAAATCGGAACTCTGTTGAGTGATATATTCCTGTATCCTCTTTCTCGGCTAAATAATGAATATATCAACACAGACCTTGGAATCTCAAGTATAAAACTCTGTCTTTGATCCACAGAGAGCTCTGTTTCATTTACTGTTGCTTAGCGAGCATTCTAAAACAATAAATGGGATACCTTGGACTTTCACTGCGTATCTGAGGTTACTAAGTGATCTTACGTCAGATAACGATGCTGGGTGACACAAGTTATTTCTTTGGAAAGGACACGGATAACATTGAAACTTATGTTCACATAAATTTGAAGTTCAGGTTCTTATTTTTATTTTCTGCTGATTTCAAAGCGTTTAATTAATGTCTTCTACTTTACTATTCATGACAATGTGCATATGATACTCCTGAGCATGATTTATTGGATTGGTTTGCAACTCCAAGCAACGCGAGCCGGCCAGCAGGCTCGTCTCCATGGTAACCGCAGTGGACCTTCCAACATTTCCATGGCAACCATACTCCTTGCTCCCTTATTCCCAACTAGGCAGGCAGTAAACGGATTTCCCTCTAAGAAAATGTCAGAATGCTTGTTTCAGTATCTCGACCATAGCACTACAGTCTAACTCGATCACACAGCCAAACTTGCCCCGGTCCTCACAAACGCGCCTGGTATGAAAATGGGAAACCACGGAAACCATCTTTGGGCTCGAACCTACTAGCTCTCGAATGTAAGCTCGCAGCTGCACACCCTTATCCGTACGCCTGATCCGCTCTGTCCCATGATACTTTTCACGTATCATCGATTTTAAATCCCCCGCACTGGCTAATAGAACAGAATGGTTTACTTGACTTGAGGCTCAGTGTACAGTTTTATTAACACATTATATACACATTACACACACATCAATAAACCACCATTTTGAACACTTGAATGTTACGAAGAGGAAGAAGAAGAAGAAAAGAAGAAGGAGACTACAACACTTGCACGTCAACCAACTACCAACGCAACAAATTCACATAGTGGATTAACGACTTGTACCAGTTACGGGTTACAAGAAAAATGCAATGATGATGATTATCATAGTACCAGCACTGAGCCATTATTATTATTATTATTATTATTATTATTATTATTATTATTATTATTATTAGTAGTAGTAGTAGTAGTAGTAGTAGTAGAAGAAGAAGTAGTAGTAGTAGTAGTATTAAATTATCGTGTTGAGAACGGAACAATAAAAGAAAGTTAAACTTCCTGACTACAGTGTTCATAATATGTATAAAGAATACAAATCTCTCTGTCAGTCACTGTGAAATTGAGAAAATGAGAAGGATTCAACATATGAAATTGGTACTAGTTACATATCGTTATGTCTTCTTTACATGAAAAATACAATTAACCACTCACGGCCACCACTTTTATAATTTTGTTAAAAAAAATACGTTTCTATCAACGAAGTCTTTCTTGCATATTCGCCATGGTTACGTACAGTCCGTGAAACTTTGCGTGATACTCCGTTTTACTGCTGTGAGGAGTAAAGAGGGAGGTACCCGAGTTCCGGTAATACTGCCAGCTGAATTGAAATGAAATCTGAATTGAATCGATTGGATCGATCGATATGAATGTTCTAAACCGTCGTTTCCATGTACGAGTTCTGGGTTGTTTGTGTGAAGTACCTTAATTTCCTCACTCATGTTCAAGATTAACCTATATTTTGAAATTGCTGTGTAAATAACAACTATATTTAAAGTGTTCCAATTATATCGCCAGATGTCAAATGGCGACGCATAATGGTTTCATATTTTTTGCGTCAGAAGTTGCCAACACGAATCTCGAAGATAACCGAGGTCTACCGATTCAGCAGTAGTGAACCGAAGTATGACTAAAAGTTTCACGTACTGTAGTTAGACAGCTGAATCTATCGACATGATGTCGAACGGGGTACATCCTGGCTTCTGTTGCTTTCCACATAAATATTTTAGACAGTTAAACTAGTACCAGTTACGGGTTACAAGAAAAATGCAATGATGACCATCATACTTGAATTGTTCATTGAGAAATACCCTCTTTCAGTGAAATGAATAAAACCTTCTTTCCCATTCTGGGTTTATCTTTATCGATAAGCTCGAGATAGAACACCGCCCCTGGTGGCAATGGATTTCATCGCGCCAAATCTACTTGGCCTGTTACAGTACTAAGCGGGTTCGAATCCCGTTAGTTGAATATATTTTTACCATCAGAATGTTGGCAGGCAGGACAGGGGAGATTGTGTTATAATTTAGAGTTTCTAATCACTATAATGCATGCCAAAAAATTCCAAATTCCAAACCTCTCCGCAGTGTTCATATGGACTGAAGGCATGTGACTCTGTTGATGGTGATTCGTTTTGGACAGTTGTATGTTGTTTTCTCCAGAGTATAACACCCATGGCATCACCTGCCTGTCGTAAAAGGCGACTAAAAGGGGCCCCAGGGGCTCTTAAATTGGGATAGTGTATTGGCAAGCACGGGGCCCTCAGCTGAGCCCTGGCATTGCTTCCACTTACTTGTGTTAGGATCCTCACTTTCATCTATCCTATCCGACCTCCCTTGGTCAACTCTTGTTCTATTCTGACCCCGACGGTATTAGAGCACTCGAAGCCTATGGAGTCTTTCATTCTCACGCCCTTCGTGGTCCTTGTCTTCCTTTGGCCGATGCCTTCATTTTTCGAAGTGTCAGGTCTCGTCCATTTTTTTCTCTAATTAGAGTTACATAGAGGTAGTTACCTACTTTTACTTCTTCTTAATACAATAATAACCATCTCTCAAGGGTTCGCAGATCATTAAACATTCTTATATATTAGTTATAAATATCTATATACATAACTATGCGCAGTATTGGATGACCAGGTGCTAGTACACTAACGATATGTGATGTTTACAGCTAAAAGTATATAAATAATGAAGTCTTCGGGGAATTTTTAGTTGACTTGTTAGTTAGTCAAACTGTGTTTGGCGATTAGGTAGTCTCTTCCCACCTAATAAGTAAGGCAGTTCTGGGGTGGAGGTTGAGTATGAATGACCTTCGAGACACTTTTGCAAAAAAATTACATAATTCAATTTCCATTTGTGATCTATTTTAAAGTGTTAGTTCAAATAATATAACATTCTATGAACATAAATATTCATTAGAATTATTTAATGAATTACCTCTACGTTTTTCCAAGTACATCCGTGGGGATATTTAAGAACTACATGGTACATTGCGGTGGAGCCAGCTAGTAACTGTTAGTATGAATAATAACATGTAGCCTCCAGAGAGGTCCAGTTGTACTTTTGAGCTGATGCTCATGGGTAACCAACGCATTTGTGTGGATAGGGTCTGACCTAGGGCGAAATCTAATTTTAAAAACGGCATACTCACCCAACCTCCGAGAGATAGGAAAAAACCAATGAATGTTTACATCGCGGTAAGAACATACCCATGGAAGCAGGTTGAGACAGGTACGGCTCAGGGTTCTGTAATTTCTACTCTTCTCTTTTCCCTTTTCATTAACAATATTTCATCTAATATTGAAAACTGTAAATATCATCTATACGCATATGATTTGCAGGTCTGTGCTCATACTAACGTAACCGGTATTCATGAAGCTGTATATAAAATTAATCAAGACCTGGCGCGCCGAAATGTGGACTAGTCTAAACGGACTCAGAATGAGAAGCGTGTAATCACAAGCTATAATGATAGGTACATCCCCGTTATCACGTATAGAACGTAGACATCACATCAATAACATTAAATGTAATCGTTATCCCTTTTGAAAACGAAGATTTAGGATTGATACTGGAAAAAAACCTTGACTGGTCAAATAAGTAACCGCTATATACCAACGAGTATTTTTCTCCCTTTACTCACTTAAAAGAATGAACGATTTACATGCTTTCAAAGCCAGAAAACTGTCGGTTCAACAGCTAATTATGCCTCTGTTTAACTATGTGACGTCGTATGCGGTAAACAAAGTGGCGCCCTTTCTATAAAACTTCAGTGAGCTCAGAATGCTTGCGTCCGCTTTATAATGAACATTTCAAAATTTCTTCATATAACTCCTGCATTCGTTGTCCGGCTCCATGCCTAAATGGTTAGCGTGCTGGTCTTCGGTCACAGGGGTCCCGGGTTCGATTCCCGGCTGGGTCTGGAATTTCAACCATCATTGGTTAATACCGCTGGCCCCCCTCTTGTGTGCTTCTACAATTGTAGGGGGCTAACCCTGGTTACCCTCTTCAATTGAAGATCCTCTTCGTGGTGAGGGGGACTAGTAGCTCCTTGCTTGCGATGCCGAATGGAGCCCCATTGGGTAACCGTTCGGTATACAAGGAGGAGGAAGCAAAAACACCGCCCAACCCTAAGGTGTAATGCGACCCGTGCCGATGGGGTGCATGGCACATGGGAGATGTGTCTTGAACGGAGCCTTCGAGATACTTGGCGCCCTCTCGAATTAAGTAGCCTTACCCAGGTATGCGGGGCTCTGCCTGGGCGGACATATATTTCCCTACCTACTCGTGGGACTTGAATGAATACGGTAGCCATCCATAAACCGGAGAGCTCTTCTGGGGCCTCCGAGAGAAACACTACAACAACAACCGAAGGGGACTCTTCGGAGATACCCTCGGGTAGTTCATCTTCGACAGTTAGAGGGCTCACTCAAGAGGTGGGCAATCTACAGGTCCAGAAGAGAAGAAGAAGAAACAGCGCTCTGGCGCTGAGAAGAGGAGATTTTTTTTTTGCTAGGGGCTTTACGTCGCACCGACACAGATAGGTCTTATGGCGACGATGGGATAAGAAAGGCCTAGGAGTTGGAAGGAAGCGGCCGTGGCCTTAATTAAGGTACAGCCCCAGCATTTGCCTGGTGTGAAAATGGGAAACCACGCAAAACCATTTTCAGGGCTGCCGATAGTGGGGTTCGAACCTACTATCTCCCGGATGCAAGCTCACAGCCGCGCGCCTCAAGAGGAGATATAAGAAGGCCTTAAAGGCCCGGGAGCAGGCCAAAGAGGGCTTAACTCCGGGAGCTGAGGGGCCTTCTAATACCACGCCAGTAACAACTGTGGGGGGATCCAATGGGCACAAGAGGCGTAACCCTGAAAATGGCTCTGCTTCTAGGGCACAGAGGACCCCACCAACAAAGATGCCAGCGGGTAAACGACTTCTGTCGGGGGCAACCACAGAAGAAGATCTGCAGACCCGCAAAAAACTCCAAGGTGGAATATGCCAGGATAGCTAAAGCTGGGATCAGGATGGCCATAGTACCTGTAGGATATCCTGACAAGCAGCTAACCGAGAAACAGGTGAAAGCTGTGGAAGAGGCTATCACCAATCTGATAGACGAGCTTCCGGAGCAGGGGCCCATTAAGCCTCAGTTCCTGGATTGCTATCTGTCGAGAGGTGCGGCCGTCATCATAGCCGAGAACGAAGAGACTGTAGCATGGCTTTCCAGTCTTGTTACAGGTATACAACCGTGGGAAGGAGCCAGGCTCACAATTGTGGGCATGGATAATCTTCTTTCCTACAAGAGAGTCATGGTCTGGATACCAGGACAACCAAAGGACAATAATGTCCTTCTGGGAAGAATGGCACGCCAGAACCATGGCTTAAACCCCACCAGCTGGAGGGTCTACAACCGCAGGGAGGAGAAGAGAGGTGTCCGACTTGTGGTTAGCATGGATTCCAGAGACGTGGAGAAAGTGGTGGGGAAGAAGATCTTCTGCGGGGTGCATGTGGCTACCTTCACCTTGGTGGAGGGCAAGCGTGACAAGCAGAGGACCAACCCCACCACAGAAAATACCGAGACTAACAGGGGCGAAGAGCAGGAGCCCGGACAGGAACCTGGGCCAGCCAAGCCTCAAGACTCATCGCGGGAGACGGAGCAGCACGTTCCGGAGACCGCATAAGGTAAAGTATTGCATGAAGGTAAGAATGATTACTTTCATACAAGCAAATATACAACATTGTATAGCGGCATCTAGGGTACTTATTAGAAGTATCCAGAAGGGCAGGTTTTCGGTCGCCCTGATACAAGAACCCTGGCTTAGACAGGGGCATATCATGGGACTAAAATGTGCAGGGTTCACTTTATTCAGTGGAATAGCAGGGGAGAAGCCTAGAGCATGTATACTAGTTAAAGATCACAACGCCTGGGCTATACCAGGCTTCATTACTAGAGACCTGGTAGCAGTCCTAGTGAGATATGAAGAGGGTGGACAGCCAAAAGACTTGGTTGTCTGCTCTGCATATTTCCCAGGAGACTCTGAAACTCCACCCCCGCCGGAGGAGTTCAAGAGACTGGTGATATACTGTAGGAAACAAGGATTAAACCTCATAGTAGGATGTGACGCCAATGCTCATCACAGCATTTGGGGAAGCAAATATACAAACCGAAGGGGAGAGCACCTCATAGAATTTCTATGTACAACTGATCTTGAGATCATGAATATTGGTGATACCCCTACCTTCATTAATAATAGGAGTGAGGGAATCATAGATCTCACCCTGGGTTCCATGGGAATCTTACAGAAATTTAAAGACTGGAAGGTTTCTTTGGAGCCTTCCTTGTCAGACCATAGATACATTGTGTTTTATATAGAGGGCTCCCTCGAGATCCCGTCTTACAGAAACCCTAGACGAACCAATTGGACGTCTTTTAGGGAGGACGTGAGGAGGGGACTGGAGGGAGGACCCTCAAATATAATTAAAAACAAAGAGGAGCTGGAGCTCAGTGTGAGTTTTCTCACACGGACACTGGTTATCTCTTATGAATTAAACTGCCCTATTGTTAAGGCAAAAAGAGTAACAGGAAGCTTCAAGTGAAATAGTTATCTTGAACACCTGAGGATAAATACGCGAAGGCTCTGGAATAAATACAGGGAAGTTCAGGATCAAGAAAGCCTAGATTCTTACAAAGAATCACAAAGAAGGTACAAGTCAGAAGTCAAAAAGGCTTCTAGGAAATCTTGGAGACAGTTTTGTGAATCCATTGAAAGTCAACATGAAGCGGCAAGGCTTCATAAAATTTTAACCTTGAATAGAAGGGCAAGGCTGGGTTCACTGGAGTCGCCTTCGGGTGGATACACATCCACAGAGAGGGAGACCCTGAACTTACTGCTTGATGCCCACTTTCCAGGTTCGGCAGTCAGGAATAGTGAGGTAGAATCGAGCGGATCCTTCAGACTCGATAAAAGTGGCTGGAAGGAAGCCGCAGAGATTGTTACCCCAAGAAGGGTTAAGTGGGCATTAGAATCCTTTGTCCCTTACAAAAGCCCAGGGGTGGATGGGATCTTCCCGGCACTTCTTCAGGAAGCGGGGGGGGGGGGGTTGTCCTTATACCATACCTGGTCAGAATCTTTAAAGCCTGTCTCACTATGGGGTATGTGTACTCCTTGTGGCGTCAGGCGAAGGTGGTGTATATACCTAAACCCGGAAGGTCTTCATATACTAGACCTAAGGATTATGGACCCATTAGTCTAACGTCTTTTCTACTTAAGACTTTGGAAAGACTGGTGGATAGACATATCAGGGAGAAAGTATTAAGGGACTTTCCCCTGCATTCTCATCAACATGCATATCAACCAGGGAAGTCGGTTGAGACGGCACTACACCAGCTAGTTTCTAGGCTGGAGAGTGCCTTGGATCAGCAACAACTTGCTATGGTTGTATTCCTAGATATAGAAGGGGCCTTTAACTATACATCTTTGGGCTCCATAGAACGTAGTCTAGAGAGAAGAGGAGTGAGCAGTATGCTCATAAAATGGATTATGGCCTCACTGCAGGGCCGTCAAGTAATGTTTACCCTCAACGCTGTAATGTTGAGAGCTAATATAGACAGGGGGTGTCCACAGGGAGGAGTATTATCACCAACATTATGGTGTCTGGTAGTGGATGAACTACTTACCAGGTTAAATGTTGGAGGAATGTACGCCCAAGGCTATGCAGATGGCATAAGCCTGATGGCGGTAGGAAATTTCCCCAGCACGGTTTCCGAGCTCGTACAGAGCTCTTTACGTAGGGTGGAAAGATGGAGCCACGAGACAGAATTGTCGGTTAATCCCGATAAGACGGAGCCCGTGGTATTTACCAGGAGGAGGAGGCTAGACGGACTGTCAGAGCCTTTCCTATCTGGGAAAAAATTAGCTATGACAACCTCAGTTAAGTACCTAGGGGTAATCCTTGAGGCAAGACTGAGTTGGAAGAAACATATAGATCATAAGGTGGATAAGGCCCGCAAGATTATGTGGGCCTGTCGCAGGGCCGTCGGTAAGACTTGGGGCCTAAGACCTAAGGTGGTCCAGTGGCTCTATATCTCTACTGTACGGCCCACAATCACCTATGCATCTTTAGTCTGGTGGCCAGGCTCGGAGAGTAAAACTGTGACCACCAAGTTAAACAGTGTCCAAAGACTTGCGTGTCTAGGAATAACGGGGGCACTGGATACTACACCATTATGTGCAATGGAGGCCATCCTATGTTTTCCCCGCTTACATTTATATGTTAAGGTAATAGCGGAAATGAGTGCCTATCGCCTCTGGTCACTCGGAGGATGGTCCTTCAAAAACACGAATAGAGGTCATGCCTCTATTCTTACAAGGCTCCACCAGACTTGCTCTATGACAATGATGATCGGGGATCTGATGAAGCCTAGCTTTAATTTGAATTATAAATTTATAGTGGTGATACCCACAAGGGAGGAGTGGGCCGCGGATGCTGGAGCCCATCTTAAGTCTGCGGGCTGTACATGGTACACAGATGGCTCGCGGACGGAGACGGGCACAGGCGCCGGGGTCTGGGGGCCTAAGACAAGGCTCTCCCTTCCTATGGGTAAAAATGCTACTGTTTTCCAGGCCGAAGTATACGCAATACTAGCCTGTGCTGTATATATATGGAGTATGGCTGGACACAGAAGATGCATCACTATCTGCAGTGATAGCCAGGCAGCACTAAAAGCACTATGTGCAGTTAAAACAACATCAAAATTGGTATGGGAATGCCAAAGGATGTTAGATCAGCTGTGTGAATTTAGCCCAGTTACCCTATTATGGGTCCTTGGGCACACGGGCATCAGTGGAAATGAAGAAGCTGACAAACTAGCGAAACAGGGCTCAAAAGGTTCTCTCACAGGACCAGAGCCCTTCCTGGGAGTTTCACTCCGAAGTGTGAGACTGGTAATATCCCAAAGGACAAACCAGTCTCACTTAGGCAGGCACGTGAACTTATCAAAGGGCCTAGCCAAAGTTATAAAAAGGTCCTAATGAATTTGAATAGGACCAGAATGAGAATGGTAGTTGGACTGTTAACAGGCCACAATACCTTACAGAGACACCTACACATCATGAAAATCACCCAGGACCCGATGTGTAGAAGATGTGGTAAGGAGGAAGAGACCTCCGCGCATGTGTTATGTCAGTGCGAGGCTCTTGCAAGCACCAGACATCGATACCTTGGCTCACATTTTGTGAGCCTGGAAGACATCAGGAATGCCAATATCCGGACACTAGTATCCTTTATAGGGGCACTAGGGCTGGACTAGGCAAACCTCTTTAAGGGGCACAAAGGGTCTTCATAGACCTACGTGCGGAGCTCTGCGAAGACAGGGCTCACCCATTTCTTATCTATCTATCTATCTAATACCGCAGGCACGAGGGCTGGGTGTATATGTCGTCTTCATTATCATTTCATCCTCATCACGACGCGCAGGTCGCATCCGTGCGACACTAAGTTTTACAAAATTTGTTTATTCTGGATTATTTTATAAAGGTTTCCTTTTATTTCCTTCAATGAGTTTTTATAACGTTGTGGGCAGTTTACTATGATAGTGTGTGTGTGATTTTTTTACTGTATGTAAGTTATACGACATGGTCTGGCAGAATAGCAGGATTCATAGTCTGAGTCACGCCATGAAAATAAAGGCATAAATAAGTACATTTTATGAAAAGCATTAAAATCTCCATCCTGGATAAAAAAACAAACCACGGGCCCCTTATGCCAAAGCCAATATGCTTACCAGTTCATCACTGAGCTAGATACAGCCTTTAGTAACTGATTATGATGATGATGGAAATGATGATGGTGGTCTTGATTTATACTGTCCTGTTCACAGACATTGAAGTTGTACGTCGAGAGTTGAGAATGGATTCTTCGTTCGCTAGGCAATGAATGAGTGTAAATATTAAATAGCATTAACGTTCCTCGAAAAGATAACAAATGTGTCATTCAGGAAACGTGATGGATTCAGAATACTAAGGAATAAGCCACCATTGTTCCCAATTAACAACTAATAAGCACACTGCACAGGGGCATAAAATGAATACGTTTTCAAATATTCATGCAACGCATTGGAAATTCTGCAGTGCGATGTAAATTAGATCAGATTTATTTGATATTCAATTCATTTATCATGTTATATGGAACATTAAAAATGCATACATGACAATACAAAGAGCATGAAATATAACTCAGTAAGCATTTGCGTTTAACGAGATAATGAACGTTTGCTTCACCGTACACATAAATATTAGCCGTCAGGACATTTTTAAGATCCAGTATTTAAAATAAATTTGGAATGTACTGTAATAGAATATTGAGTTGTATGTCCGACTTGTTGGCTGAATGGTCAGCGTACAGGTCTTCGTTTCAGATGGTGTCGGGTTCGATTTACGGCCGGGTCGGGGATTTTAATCGCTTCTGATTAATTCTTCTGGCTCGGTGACTTGGTATTGTGTCCGTTCCAACACTCTCCTCTTCATTTTCAGACAACATACCACACTACCAACCACCATAGAAACACGCAATAATGATTACATCCCCTCAGATATGACTGGCGTCAGGAGGGGCATCCGGACGTAAAACAGGGCCAAATCAACATGTACGAAGTAGTTCGCACGCGCGACCCCACAGGTGTGGGAAAATCGGTATGAAAAAAAGAAGAACAATACTAAGTTGTTTTGATCAAAGAAAAATGAAACCTGATTTAATTGTTGATCTTGATGTGGTTTTTAGGGTCATCAGTCTATAGATTGCTTTGATGCAGCTGTCCATGCCCCCCGATCTTGTATTAAACTACATCTGCTCTAATCTGCTTGGTCTAACATAGCCGTTTCTACCGCCTACACGTCTCTCAAAAGCTAACTGAGCAATTTCTGTGTGTTTTAAGGTGTGGGGTATTTGGAGGTGCTCAAATACGCCAGCCTCTTGTTTGTAGATTAAACGGTACGCAAGATAACTCCTGCGGAACAAAATTCCAGCACTGTGGCGTCTCCAAAAACAGTAAAATTAATTAGAATGACGTAAAGCCAATAACATTCTTATTATCACCATCATCCTAATTTTCTGATCAAATTTTCCCATATCGTTCTCCTCCCAGTAATTTGATAATCTCTTCAATCGTGATCCAATCTATCCATCCGATCTTCCGCATTTTTCTGTAACACCACATTTACAAAGCTTCTATTACCTTTCTTTCCGAGCTAGTTATTTTACATATTTCACATACGTACACTGGGACGCTTCAGAGGAAAGTCTTCAAATACATATTTATAATTCCTATATCAATGTTCGAATTGAGAAAATTTATTTTCTTAAGAAAGAGTTCCCTTGCTTTTGTTATTCTGAATTTTATTTCCTCCATACTTCTACCATCGTTACTTATTGTACTACCGAAGCAACAATATTCATCCACTTTGTCCAAGATTTCATTTCCTAATCTAATATTTCCTGCATCACATGCCTTCGTTCGACTGCATTCCATTACATTTTTTCGTGATTTATTTATTGTAATCTTGTACTCCTTTCCCAACATATGTCGATATAACTCAGCAACTTCTCCATATTTTCTATAGACTCAGATAAAATAACAATGTCGTCAGCAAATTTAAGAGTTTTGATTTTCTCCTTGGATTGTGATTCCAAATTCCTGTTTGACTTACTTTATGATCTGCTCTATAAAACGTTGACTAGGTGAAGTGAAAACTGTCACAATGCAGTTTCCTTGCAATCCTTTCTGGATTGCTAATTCTTTTTCACAGCCCTAGACTCTTATCACTGCAGACTGATTTTCGTACGAATTGCAGATAACACTTCTTTCTCGGTATCTTATCCCGATCACTTCCAGACTTTCATATAGCTTGGTGCTGTCCACATTACCGAATGCCTTTTCTAGATCCACGAATACCTTGTACATGGGATTGTCCTCATTTCGATTCTTTAAATTCTGAGGTTAAGTTAGGATTGCTTCACGTTTTCGTACATTTCTACCGACTCCAAACCGATGTTCTTGCAAATCACCTTCAACTAGACTTTCCACTCTTCTGAAAATTATACGCGTTAAGGATTAGGGTAAAGTTCTTTTCTTCCCTATTCTTGTTCTCCTTGTCATTTTACTACACATTCGTGTGTATTTGCCCTACAGGTTTCCCTTCCTCTCACCTCAGTTATGTGGGAGAAAATTCTCTCTTTTTCTTGCTTCTGTGCTGGTTGATAGTGTGACGTGTTTTAAGAAGATGAGAAGAAGTGCTTTAAGGTGACTGTAAATTCCTAGTCCCCGAGCCGAAGGAATTAGCCGTGTGGAGCTGAAATTACTGGCACTGACACGATTGTAAATGTCCATAATCCTGTAAACCTCATTCGACTAGGACTATCTTGTATATTTTCATACGTCATTGTTCCACACATGCATTTGTCGTGGCAGTCCAGCCCTATTATCATTTCCAACCCATGTAGTACGTGCATCGTTTCACATTTTTAACTACAGGAAATTAAAAAAAAGCCTTCGTAGCTCAGACGGCAGCGCCCCGGACTCTCACCGCTGGGTCCCGTGGTTCAAATCCCGGTCACTTCATGTGAGATTTGCGCTGGAAAAGAGCAGGCAGGACAGGGATTTCTTCGGGTACTCCGGTTTTCCCTGTCGCCTTTCATTCCACACGCTTACTTCATTTTTTTATATTTGTTTTACGTCGCACCGACACAGACATGTCTTACGGCGACATAGGATAGGAAAGGCCTAGCAATTGGAAGGGCGCGGCCGTGCTCTTAATTAATGTACAGCCCCGGCATTTGCCTGGTGTGAAAATTGGAAACCACGGAAAACCATCTTCAGGACTGCCGACAGTGGGGCTCGAACCCACTATCTCCCGATTACTGGATACTGGCCGCAGTTAAGTTAAGCGACTGCAGCTATCGAGCTCGGTTACTTCATTTTTACTTTCAAGTGTAACTGTATCATCGGTAGAATATTTAGCTCATGGACGTCTGTGGATAGAGTGACATGAACACGACAATATTTGTGATTTCGAATGTTCCGGTCATAATCAATTATAGGAAGACTTAATTAATAAATAATGCGCATGCAGGAATATAACTTGTAACACATATTAGAATATTGAGGATTGACAAATATCAGCCTACTTCAACGTCGTATACATTATATGTACACCGTCGTTATGCGTGAGAAACCCTCTGCGCGACTATGTTGTCGGAGAAATTCTCATATATATAATGAGAAATCTTTGGAGTAACTCTCATAGCACTGAACATTACCAGGCAAAATCCTTTTTCGCTACTGGCTTTATGTCGCACCTACACAGATAGATCTTATGGCGACGACAGCAAAGGAAAGTGCTAGGACTGGGAAGGAAGCGGTCGTGGCCTTAATTACTGTAAGGTACAGCCTCAGCATTTGCCTGGTGTTAAAATGGGAAACCACGGAAAACCATCTTCAGGGCTGCAGACAGTGGGGTTCGAACCCACTATCTTCCGAATACCGGATATTGGGGCAAAATCCTCAGCTAAAATATTATGTAACGTAGTCTTTGTTTCATAATACACTGTTCCATCTTCATTATTACTGATGTTTTTACTATGATACATTCATATTTACTATATACGATTTTTCATATGCATTTTTCTTTCAGTTGTATTTCTGTTTATGTTTATTGGTTACATAGAAGACGGAAAATGATGCCCCAATATTCCAAGACAAAATCTAGCGTATTATAACATTTGTTACGCAGGTTCCTCTTTTCTTTTCCTCAACAAATTCATGAGTATCATATATTCTTTTATGCTCGACGATGCCAAAATATTATTATATGCCAGAAATGAGGCTCATTATAGTTCAATTTTCATTATGATACAAGTCCTCCACCAATCAGAGTTCAGATATTCATTGTGATACAGGTTCTCCACCAATCAGAGTTCAGATATTCATTGTGATACAGGTTCTCCACCAATCAGAGTTCAGATATTCATTGTGATACAGGTTCTCCACCAATCAGAGTTCAGATATTCATTGTGATACAAGTTCTCCACCTATCAGAGTTCAGATATTCATTATGATACAAGTCCTCCACCAATCAGAGTTCAGATATTCATTGTGATACAAGTCCTCCACCAATCAGAGTTCAGATATTCATTGTGATACAGGTTCTCCACCAATCAGAGTTCAGATATTCATTATGATACAAGTCCTCCACCAATCAGAGTTCAGATATTCATTGTGATACAGGTTCTCCACCAATCAGAGTTCAGATATTCATTGTGATACAGGTTCTCCACCAATCAGAGTTCAGATATTCATTGTGATACAAGTCCTCCACCAATCAGAGTTCAGATATTCATTGTGATACAGGTTCTCCACCAATCAGAGTTCAGATATTCATTGTGATACAAGTCCTCCACCAATCAGAGTTCAGATATTCATTGTGATACAGGTTCTCCACCTATCAGAGTTCAGATATTCATTGTGATACAGGTTCTCCACCAATCAGAGTTCAGATATTCATTGTGATACAGGTTCTCCACCAATCAGAGTTCAGATATTCATTGTGATACAAGTCCTCCACCAATCAGAGTTCAGATATTCATTATGATACAAGTCCTCCACCAATCAGAGTTCAGATATTCATTGTGATACAGGTTCTCCACCAATCAGAGTTCAGATATTCATTATGATACAAGTCCTCCACCAATCAGAGTTCAGATATTCATTATGATACAAGTCCTCCATCAATCAGAGTTCAGATATTCATTGTGATACAGGTTCTCCACCTATCAGAGTTCAGATATTCATTGTGATACAGGTTCTCCACCAATCAGAGTTCAGATATTCATTGTGATACAGGTTCTCCACCAATCAGAGTTCAGATATTCATTGTGATACAAGTCCTCCACCAATCAGAGTTCAGATATTCATTGTGATACAGGTTCTCCACCAATCAGAGTTCAGATATTCATTATGATACAAGTCCTCCACCAATCAGAGTTCAGATATTCATTGTGATACAGGTTCTCCACCAATCAGAGTTCAGATATTCATTATGATACAAGTCCTCCACCAATCAGAGTTCAGATATTCATTATGATACAAGTCCTCCATCAATCAGAGTTCAGATATTCATTGTGATACAGGTTCTCCACCTATCAGAGTTCAGATATTCATTGTGATACAGGTTCTCCACCAATCAGAGTTCAGATATTCATTGTGATACAGGTTCTCCACCAATCAGAGTTCAGATATTCATTGTGATAAAAGTCCTCCACCAATCAGAGTTCAGATATTCATTGTGATACAGGTTCTCCACCTATCAGAGTTCAGATATTCATTATGATACAAGTCCTCCACCAATCAGAGTTCAGATATTCATTGTGATACAGGTTCTCCACCAATCAGAGTTCAGATATTCATTATGATACAAGTCCTCCACCAATCAGAGTTCAGATATTCATTATGATACAAGTCCTCCATCAATCAGAGTTCAGATATTCATTGTGATACAGGTTCTCCACCTATCAGAGTTCAGATATTCATTGTGATACAGGTTCTCCACCAATCAGAGTTCAGATATTCATTGTGATACAGGTTCTCCACCAATCAGAGTTCAGATATTCATTGTGATACAAGTCCTCCACCAATCAGAGTTCAGATATTCATTGTGATACAGGTTCTCCACCTATCAGAGTTCAGATATTCATTGTGATACAGGTTCTCCACCAATCAGAGTTCAGATATTCATTGTGATACAGGTTCTCCACCAATCAGAGTTCAGATATTCATTGTGATACAAGTCCTCCACCAATCAGAGTTCAGATATTCATTGTGATACAAGTCCTCCACCAATCAGAGTTCAGATATTCATTATGATACAAGTCCTCCACCAATCAGAGTTCAGATATTCATTGTGATACAGGTTCTCCACCTATCAGAGTTCAGATTTTCATTATGATACAACTGTTTGACCAGTAAGGTAAGGAGAGCAAAATCAAACATATCGGACACACATATTATCATCAATGCATCATCTAATTCCAATATTCCACAACCGCACTGCACATTCCCGCAAATTTACTTCATCAACTGTACGATAAACAATTTTATTTGAAATATAGCTAGGTTATGATAATCTTCTATCAAAGCCTTGAAAACATATTACATAGTGAAAGTCTCTGATCCGGTCACGGAAAGTCAATAACCCAGCGCATGCGTTCTGCACCAGTTCAGTAAACTCAACTGTCAAGCGACATTATCGTCGAGCATAAACAGTCGTATGCAAATCGTCTATCGTGGTAATTAAGGCACGAGCTTGTTTATAAAACTCGCTTCGCTCGTTTTATAATTTCCATTATAGGCTTGTAGTATAATGTACTATTTATGTACTTCCCCCTCCTTATAGCATTACATTACGTACTAACTGATGTTTCTAAGAACTAAAGATACTAATGCACTGTATTTGCCATCTTTAGATTGCTGCTTGGCCTCCTGAACCGATATTTCCAATCCTGTTAGGTGCTTCTGTCTCTACACCCAGACATATCTATATATTTCAAAGATAGCATCTTTTCGCTCGAGAACGGTCAAGTAGTTCCATTCAGAAAATTCATGACACAGTTATTTTGATATCCTTAAGGAAATATTGACTGGTGCACCTTTCTCACACACTAGGATACGTGAAAGTAACTTAAAAAGATATTTGGTCTTATTTTTGAACGACGATCAATCTACTTTATCATCCCTTGAAGATACAGTGTTTTATTTGTTCTGAAAACAAAAGTAGCCCTATTTCACAACCGAACAAATAACAAACTTTCTAAGTAACATCTGGCACCAATGACAATATATTTATCCCACTCGACAAGATCTTAGAAAAGTATATGTAATTTTAAACGATAACCGTGTAGGTTCAGATGCTCTGTCGATTTCTTGAAGAGGGCTCAAGTAACATAACTTTTGAATTCCTTACTTACTTTATAACACATTTGAAGGGTGAAAAACAGAGTAACTTGTGTCAAATAGGAAGAACAGTCTTGAAATGAGCATGAAGATTTAGTTGAAGGCTCTTGAACTTCGTGTATATGTGTAATAATGGGCAGTGGGTAAGGGGTTATTCTGCCCGAAGGTAGGTCCGAACCTCCGCAGAGGTGTTCCTGAGCCGGAGTTTACGTGCGGTAGGGTGGCCAGTTCCTTTCCGCTCCTCCATTCCCTTACCCCCCACCAACAGCGCACGGCAACCCATCCAGCTCCTGACCACGCCCAATGTTGCTTAACTTCGGAGATCTCACGGGATCCGGTGTTTCAACACGGCTAAGGCCGTTGGCTATAATGAGCAATGAATGTGAATAATAAATTCACCTTGCATTCGGGAAACGTAATGTCGTCGGAGATGATAAAGGAACATCGAGTAGGATGTTAGCTTGCGAGTTCTGACACAAATAAGTGGGTTCAATTCGTGGTCAATTATGAATTAATGAATAAATGTCACATAAGGTGGCCATCATGTATTTATGACGTCATAAAATCAAACGGCCCAATTTCAATGTAAACACCCTGTACTACACCATTATGTAGCATACAGCATAGAGATTCAACATAACCGCACTTCACTTCACAAAGTAATTCTACGGGATGCATTATGCTCCTGGACTCCTTCTCCACTAACATCGCTACTTGCTGTTACCATAGGCTGCAGTTCGTCAATGAGGCTCGTGCACCGATAGCGCCCGCCCAACGACCTGTACGCATCCTCGTCGGCGGACACCGTGTCAGAATGGTGACAGTGACAGTACTGTCAGAATGACTGGCTATATGTCCGGCTCCATGGTTAAATGGTTTGCGAGCTGGCCTTCGGCCCAGGGGATTCCGGGTTCTATTCCCGGTTTCGTCGAGGATTTTAACTCTCATTTGGTTAATTCCAGTAGCTCAGGGGCTGGGTGTGTGTTCAAAGGTAACCGATTGCTCGTCGATACGCCACGCACCTGAGTGGTATTTCGTGTACTCCGACTGATTACCAGCCGGTAGTCTAACAAAATTTTCGAACCTGAAGAATATCAAACACCTACGAAAGGTTACAATATACTATGCCTATTTTTATTATCACATTAATGTTTAAAGAAAATTTATGTTCGAAAAAGGAAATGATAGTGAAAGAAACTAATAACATTTCTCATAAACTGAATGCATAGAACTGTTTTTTTGCTATTTGCTTTACGTCGCACCGACACAGATAGGTCTTTTGGCGACGATGGGATAGGAAAGGCCTAGGAAGTGGAAGGAAGCGGCCGTGGCCTTAATTAAGGTACAGCCCCGGCATTTGCCTGGTGTGAAAATGGGAAACCACGGAAAACCATCTTCAGGGCTGCCGACAGTGGGGCTCGAACCCACTATCTCCCGATTACTGGATACTGGCCGCACTTAGCATAGAACTGTTGAACTATGTGAATATACCATGAAAACAAGGAATATGAAAACTGAGGTCGGAGTACCAAAAGTTGGTTTTCAAATATACCATTAAAATCATGTTAAACATCCAAACTAAAAAAACCAACCAAGTTGTGGACTTCAAAACTTGAGTACTGATAGATCGTTACATGATAGACATGATTTTAAAATTTGGTTGAAATCGGTAAAGTAGAAGATGTCTCTCCTTAACTCCCTTGTGTTAACATAGATGTAGATACCGAAATGAGGTATCCCAGGAGAATGTTAAATGTACCCTGGATTAAAAGAACTTGTTTTAAAAGGCGCTCACACTAAAATGGAACTAGGCCTTTTCATAATTTTACAAAGCAGAAAGACAGCCTTCTTTGACTACGTAGGGGTAGTAAGTCGTGGCGAGAAAGTTACAGCATACATTATTTTGATGACTAAAATTGAAGGACATTGAGAAAGAGGGTGAAACCGATTATCTTGCCTAATCAGTAACGAAGAGCGGACTGGTATACAGGCCATTGAACAACTTTACCATGCTCCAGAGGGATTGGCTGTGGTGACGGCACATGGAAAAAGGGAACCGATGTACAATGGAATAAAGAGAATAAGAATATTTATTATTGGAAACAGGCCACCACTCTCCCGCATTTGCATGGTTCCTAGCATTACTCCCGAACTTGCTATTATTTTATCATACCTATATCTGATGTAAATATTTTATATCGTTGATAAAGCTTTGTGTGATATTAAATTTAATTATGTATCTGTCATGTGGGCGGCCTTTCACTCATTTATGTTAAAATGTTATGAATAATTCCTCACCAATTTAAAGGACGATAGTCACGAAATGCATTCTCTGGATTTTGCTTCAAAATTGTTAATGTAATTTTATTTCAATTCAACATTTTGATGGGAATTCAACTTATGATGTCATGTTATAATTTGTTGCTTTCTTATTCTTTTCCTTTCTTTATTTCTTCGTAATCCATCTATCCACGAGGGTTAGTTATTCCCTCGAACTCAGCGAGGGATCCTACGTCTACTGCGTCAAGGGTAGTGTCATGGAACGTAAGACTATGGGTCCGGGGGATTCAACTGGAGAGGATGACCAGTACCCGGCCAAGGCGGCCTCACCTGCTAATGCTGAATAGGGGCCTTATGGGGGGATGAGAAGATTGGAAGTGGTAGACCTGGAAGAAGGGAGGAGGAGGCCGTAGCCTTAAGTTAGATACAATCCCGTCAGAAGTGGGAAACCACGAAGACCCCTTCGAGGATATCTGAGGAGAGAATCGAACACTCTCTCTACTCATTGACCTTCTGAGGCTGAATGGACCCCGTTCCAGCCCTCATGCCACTTTTGAAATTTCGTGGCAGAGGCGGGAATCGAACCCAGCCCTCCGGGGGTGGCAGCTAATTACACTAACCACTATACCACAGAGGCGGACTGTATAAGGAGATAAAACAATAATTTTTAACCAAGCAAGTAAGTACCAAAATTCAGTAAGTACGATATCAAAATTCGTATGGATACGTCGATAGACGAAGAGATTAAGGGAATTAGATGTCAAAGTCTCCTTGCAGCAAATATAAGTAAGTAAGGGTTTTAACCAATAAAGAGGACAATAATAATATTAACAATTATAATGAAAATAATGATCATAATACAAAGAACAATAGGAATAAATACTCTGACACTAGGAACATGTTAAATACCAATCTTTGACAATTATTCCTTTCCAAAATTGCACATTTGTACTTATACCTAAGCCACACCGTAAAATGAAATCTGGAGGTAATTTTTAATATTTCTTAGACATTCATGATAAGAATGAACTATTTTCGTAATTACACGTTTTTATTGTTGAAAAGTGTTTTGTTTGTCTTCATTGTTTTATTCGAAGTGGGGAAAAAGGAACGGCAAGACATCACGACGTGTGAATGACTGTCAAACGAGTTGGGATTTCAGCACAATGGAAAGAAACTGCCCTCCAGAGACTCCTACCGCAGGGGTTATTTGGGCAACGTGACAAAGCCATTCTCGACTGCAGAATTATACTTAGGTATACTAACTGGAAAAGGGCACTTCATTACACTAACACAGAAGGCACCAAAGTGGTATAGTTCATTCCTCCACTATGTTCAAGTTTACGCGATTGAATCTTGATGCAATCGTCCGCAGATTTTCATATCATGCCTGGAAAAGAATATTCCTTGCTTCCCCGCTTCTTTTATTCAGCTTTTGATTCGCACAACTCGTACTTGCGGAAAATACCGGCTTACAAGATTTGTTTATACCCATCTATATATTTTATTTATAAAAACATTATAATGACCGGAGATATGATAGCGAAGTGGTTTTTCTTATGGCTTCTCATCCGGATTACAATTATTTGTGACGGGGATGGGATTTTAACGTGAAAAATAAGGCTGTCTCGGGAAAGGCAAATGGTCTGGAATTCACGACATCCGAATTTAGCAAGCTTGGGCCCCCCAATCTCAGAAATATCTGAGAACAGAGGTAGTAGCAGTTAGGACCTACATTGTCAAGGGGCTAATTGTCATTGTGCTACAGTTAGTCCGAAGTTGACGCTATGGAAGGCACGGTGTTGAGTAGAATGTGGCAGCAACTAATCTAACTCGTGCTTCCATGGCCCTGTCACCAGCCCCTGCTGGTCAGTACTGCTGAACTACTAAATAAAGCAGTGTGATTCTTTACGAAAATATTCTAGTTTGAATCCACCCACGATCCCTAATGAAATTCCTGGTTTTAGACTATGTACACTGACTGACAGTAACAATGCAACACCAAGGAGGAGTGGTTCGAAAGGGATGAAAGTTGGGGAAAAAACAGAGACGGCATGGACGAATAATTGATGTTTATTTCAAACCGATATGCAGATTACACAATGCGCACGGCATCGACTCAGTAGGATGTAGGACCACCGCGAGCGGCGATGCACGCAGAAACACGTCGAGGTACAGAGTCAATAAGAGTGCGGATGGTGTCCTGAGGGATGGTTCTCCATTCTCTGTCAACCATTTGCCACAGTTGGTCGTCTGTACGAGGCTGAGGCAGAGTTTGCAACCGGCGTCCAATGAGATCCCACACGTGTTCGATTGGTGAGAGATCCGGAGAGTACGCTGGCCACGGAAGCATCTGTACACCTCGTAGAGCCTGTTGGGAGATGCGAGCAGTGTGTGGGCGGGCATTATTCTGCTGAAACAGAGCATTGGGCAGTCCCTGAAGGTACGGGAGTGCCACCGGCCTCAGCACATGCTGCACGTAGCGGTGGGCATTTAACGTGCCTTGAATACGCACTAGAGGTGACGTGGAATCATACGCAATAGCGCCCCAAACCATGATGCCGCGTTGTCTAGCGGTAGGGCGCTCCACAGTTACTGCCGGATTTAACCTTTCTCCACGCCGACGCCACACTCGTCTGCGATGACTATCACTGACAGAACAGAAGCGTGACTCATCGGAGAACACGACGTTCCGCCATTCCCTCATCCAAGTCGCTCTAGCCCGGCACCATGCCAGGCGTGCACGTCTATGCTTTGGAGTCAATGATAGTCTTCTGAGCGGACGCCGGGAGTGCAGGCCTCCTTCAACCAATCGACGGGAAATTGTTCTGGTCGATATTGGAACAGCCAGGGTGTCTTGCACATGCTGAAGAATGGCGGTTGACGTGGCGTGCGGGGCTGCCACCGCTTGGTGGCGGATGCGCCGATCCTTGCGTGCTGACGTCACTCGGGCTGCGCCTGGACCCCTCGCACGTGCCACATGTCCCTGCGCCAACCATCTTCGCCACAGGCGCTGCACCGTGGACACATCCCTATGGGTATCGGCTGCGATTTGACGAAGCGACCAACCTCCCCTTCTCAGCCCGATCACCATACCCCTCGTAAAGTCGCCTGTCTGCTGGAAATGCCTCCGTTGACGGCGGCCTGGCATTCTTAGCTATACACGTGTCCTGTGGCACACGACAACACGTTCTACAATGACTGTCGGCTGAGAAATCACGGTACGAAGTGGTCCATTCGCCAACGCCGTGTCCCATTTATCGTTCGCTACGTGCGCAGCACAGCGGCGCATTTCACGTCATGAGCATACCTCAGTGACGTCAGTCTACCCTGCAATTGGCATAAAGTTCTGACCACTCCTTCTTGGTGTTGCATTTGCTCTGTCAGTCAGTGTACAATCACTAGAAACTAAACTTTGTGGAAATTATCTTTCGCCACAATTTACCTTTCGTAGCAATGAAAATATATTTTTGTAAGAACTCTAACCGTAATTTCCATATCATGTGCACTACATTCTTGTTTCGAGAGTTGTTTCAGAACATCACTGCATTTTTCAAGTTGACTACGCAGTGCGTATTGTGTAGCTGTAAGCGTACAGACGAGAATGGTAGATTCGATCTTCACCTCTGGCAGTTGTGAAAATGGTTGTCATGGTTTCTAAGTTTCTCACCACCGGGCGAGCTGGCCGTGCGATTAGGGGCGCGCGGCTGAGAGCTTGCATCCGGGAGATATTGGGTTCGAATCCCAATGTCCGCAGCCCTGAAGATGGTTTTGCATGGTTTTCCATTTTTACACTACGAAAATTCTGGGACTGTAAATTAATTAAGGCCACGGCCGCTTCCTTCCAACTCTTAGGACTTTGCTATCCCATCTTCGCCATAAGACATATCTGTGTCGGTGCGACGAAAAACCACTAGCAAAAATAAACTTTCTCACCAGACGAATGTTTCGGCAGTGTCTTACTTAAGACCACACGAAAATTGTTCTACCGGGCAGTTAGGGGTGCGCAGCTGTGAGCTTGCATTCGGGAGATAGTGGGTTCGAATCCCATTGTCGGCAGCCGTGAAGATTGTTTCCGGGATTTCCCACTTTCATACCAGGCAAGTGCTGAGCCCGTACGTTAATTAATAACACGACTGGATCCTTCCCACTCCTAAGCCTTTCCTATTCGGTCGTTGCCATAAGACTTATCTGTGTCGGTGCGACGTAAAGCCAATTGTAAAAAAAGTTCTGATGGACTACATATTCATATGGCGCTGGAAGGCGTGACCAGTTTTAAGAAAAATTATGGATAGGAAGAGCATTGTCAGATAAACGGCGGTTTCTTAAGTGACGATATATGGATGTTTGTCCCCCAAGTCTCATAAATGAAACATCATACGAAGTCTGAATCCTTCTTAATATCAGAAAACATTTCTTGTGTAGTATTTTTCATTTCTGCGTCAGTACCTGCCTCGAAAATATCTTACTACTCTGAGCCATTGTTAGGGCGTTTGCTATTGTCTTGTGCAAATTAAATTTAGTAATTTTGTAATGGATTCAGAAGTCACTCATAGACGATAGTTGCAGTCAATTTCAGGATACATAGAAGTAAGGAGTACAGAGTACATTCAGACAAATCGCCCGTGTTTGGCTCTCACCAATATCTTTCACCTATGCACAGAATGTATTCCCTTTATTGAAATCCATATTCCAAGTCTATGTAATTCAGACAGAGAGAAGGCTTTTATGGTGATTTTGGCTCGGTGGATTTGTGGTCATTTTTTCAAGGCTTTGATGAAATTTTAATTATTATAACCAATAGTTTGCTAGAAAGAGTTTCATATATTGACTAATTAGCAATGAAAAAACGGGTGTATGAGTACGAGATAATCCAATCATTCAACAGCTGCTTATTTCCAAAATATTATCGTCTCGTTTTATCACTTCCACATTATAGCACCTATGTTCACTTTTTAAGCATAAATTCATCCGAATATGGCACTCAAATGTATGACAACAGACCTCAAAATCAAGAGGACGTAACTGTGTAATGAAACCTAAATGCGAGATTCTGGAAGACCGTTGCCCAAAATCTTTAAATGGAAAGTAAAACAGTGTATTACCGTGCACAAATGTTGGACACCGTACAGCTTCTGAACACCCAAGTATTTGATTTTTCTGTAATTATACACTCTTTTACTCACTGTTCTTAAGGTTCTAGTTATTCGCTAATTACTCGAAATAAATACAATTTCAGCTTCAGAGATTTCTGAACACATTCTGGAGTTATCATAATATTACTACTAAAAGTGTGTGAAATACTGGAGGTTTCAGTCACAGTAGTTCGTTATACATTCTCAAACAATGAAGCAGTTGACTACTAATCGAATACTAGGCAGTCATAATACTTGTTATAACAGTACTGCAATGTAATGTAACGAATGATTCTCTGAAAATTTGCGGAATTTGTATCAGTTAGCGAGTAGCAAGGTTTCTACACCAGTCCCTGAAAAATGGAGTTATTTTAACAAACTGTTGGTAAAAGTCAAAATACTTCTTCCATCAGTGAGTATCGTAATAAATTACTTGTTATTAATTTCTTAGTTAGTCAGCTTACTGTCCAGGTTTGATTTCTCGCCCTGCTCAGCGAGGGATCCCACCTCTACTGCCCCAAGGGCCATTTCCTGGCGCGTGAGAGATTTGATCGGGTATACAAGTGAGGAGAAGGACCGTTACTACTTCCACGTTTCTCCCATGTCTCACCTGCTAGGCTGAACAAGGGCCTTGGGGGAGATGGGAAGATTGGAAGTGATAGGCAAGGAAGAGCGATGGAAGCGGCCCGGGCCTTAGGTTAGGTTCTACTTCGGCATTTGCCTGGAGAAGAAGTGGGAAATCACGCAAAACCACTTCGAGAATGGCTGAGGTGGGAATCGAACCCCGTCAACTCAGTTGATATCTGGAGGCTAAATGGACCACGTTCCAGTCCTCATAAGAATTTTCAAATTTTGTGGCTGAACCGAAAATTGAACCCGGGCCTCGGGGGGGGGGGTGGTTGGCTATAAATACTAACCACTGCAGAAAAGGTGGACGTAATAAATAATACAACAAATTTCTTACGAAATGTTAGAATAATTTTGAGGACGGTTATCCATTACTATGGAAATATTATATTTTATTCGGCCCTGATATTCAGGAGAACGTGGGTTTGATTCCCGACAAGGTCAGGAATTTTTACCTGAATCTGAGGACTGTTGCGAGGTCCACTCAGTCTACATCGTTACCATTTTTAGGAGTTTTCTGACGGTAAGACAACGGCTACGGTCCAGAAAACAAAGATTAATTGCTGAGAACTTTCGCCGCGCTCACTACACATTACCATCTAATATGCAGATGTTCAGAGTGAGTAACGGTCGCCTGGAAGGCCAAGGCCCATCAGGGCTGTAATGTCATGTATTTCATGATTGCGACACTCCATAAAATATATTCTTTACAATATGGCAGATTAAATATTCAACCGGTCGAGTTGGCCGTGGGGTTACGGGCGCGCAACATGTGAGCTTGTATCAGGGAGATAGTGGGTTCCAACCCCACTATCGGCAGTCCTGAAGGTGGTTTTCTGTGGTGTCCCATTTTCGCACCAGGCAAATACTGGGCTGTACCTTAATTAAGACCATAGCCAACTCCTTCCCACTGCTAGGTTTTTCCTATCCCATCGTCGCCATAAGACCTATCTGCGTCGGTGCGACGTAAAGCAAATTGTAAAAATTACAAGAAGATCGATTTATAACAATTTTTAGCATTAGAAAGGACTTCTAATAACTTCTGTCTAAAGCTGAACCGCATGGCATATGCACTGATAATAAAAGCGAATCCAGTTATTGTCGCAATATATGTTACAGAGGTTAATTACAAAGCAATAAATTAAAATGAAGCTAATAATCAATTAACTAATGAATTTAAATATTTTTATAACCGCAATTAGATGCAGTATCACCAGTTAGCACATATGACGTCCAAATTATTTGACATCATTATTTTACGAGGTATTCAAACACACATTGGTCGAACTACCCTACAGTGAGCCCAAAATAACCCTTCTCCGAATGATATGATTTGAAATCATCATGTATATATAAGTAACATTTATGTTCTCTTTTCGAAATTTGGAAAATGATTATTGACTGGAAATCTTCCCTTGTCATATAAGGAACTTCGGTCCTACTGGTTTGATTTACGACCCACTTTGATGATGGGGCTTTACCTTAGATGAATTATAATGATCAAAACAGCACAAAAACCTATCCCCCGAGTTAACCAATGAAAAATAAAACCGCCTGTTTCCCCGGGAATCGAACCTGGGATATCTTGAATCAAAGGCCAGAAAGGTGAGCATTCAGCCATAATGATGTGGACAGAGGAGAACTGAAAATAATAATTTTCAGTGTTTGGTTCTCTAGCTCGGTTTTCTATAAAATACTTCGTACCTTTATACATTAATACAATTTTTCGACTTCTTAACACCCACATCTCAAAATGTTATTAGCCTATTTTGCATTCGTTTTGGAAGTATGCTGAACGTACTATTGCGCGTAGGTGATAGTGTTTTGCACCCTGGTAGGGAGCGCAGGAAACGCAGTAAACAGAGGCCTATGTCAAAGCCGAATATTTTTAAAGGGGCGTAAGGGCATTTGACTCCGGTGCACATAACCGTCTTACCTTAGATGCTGAGCTAATGGGAATTGCTATATTCTTAGGAAGGAAGAAGCTAGGATAAGAGACGAAATGTTTTCTCGATTATTTTTGACAGCGTTTCAAACGGATTGAGAACATATTATATAATTACAGACTTTTTAATAGAACCCATCCTAATGGGGATATTTACTAATCTAAATTCTTATTTCCAAATACATCAACGGCGAGCTTTGCTTACTTAGAAATATTGTGAACTTATAGGGATTGTGATGGGTTTTAGTCGTTACTGTACATATAAGGTAAATAACGCCGTGATTACCTGCCCCCTTTAATCAGCAAGCTAATGAAGATAACCTACGAATTGAGAAGAAACGTGTGAAGAAACGACCACTTGAAGACTGAAGCGAAAGAATCATAAATTAGGTCGGAGTTGCATCTTCACAAGGGGCTTGATGCTCTAATATCACCGAGCTCGAAGAAAACAAAATAAGTTGGAATGACCTGCGATCTCCGAAGCCACAAATAATTGACTAAAAATAACATAATAGTGAACGATTCTCGTTAACGGAGATGTGATCTGTATCTTCTCCTACTGTCCCTCATTTTCCCTGAATATAATTACTGCTGGAACGGCACAAAGTCTAACTCATTAGCAGTTACCATCATAGCTAGCGAAATAAGGAAACCGCATTCATAGATCATATGTCATAAGAAAAATGAGAGACGGGCAATTAAAACACAGGTCATTATATCCCCTTCACGAAACAACTGATGTTACACCCATGAATTGTATCGGGGTCGGCGGAGGCAAACTGGGCCTCGGCTCACAAGTGGTCCGACAGCTGTTCATTCCAACCCGCCACCGGAACAGAAGACGGGTGGTCACGGCTCCACCACCTCTGTATTCAGGAGACGGAGAGGGGCTGGCCCCCACCGTCGCCTGACCTGAGAATGGTTTTCTGTGATTTTTCACTCTCATATACTAAGGTGAATGCCCGAATAGTTCTTAGTATTGGCTACGGCCACCAAATCTCCCACTTTATCCGCACATTTCCTTCTCATTTACAAATTTCCTGGCCTGAGAGACGGCGTCACCCTCTAAGAGGCCTGCCGTCCACTTTAGGGGAATAGTAGTTTTATCGGTCTCGTATAACCACATCCTTTTGTAGGAAAGTCCCTAAAAGCATAAAAATATTATAAAGATAGTTACTTTGTGGTAGAGATGGGAATAATTGATATTTTTAATCACAATTTTAATTGTGATTGCCACTTTTCTGTACATGCTGTAATGAAATGTGATCTGATTACCGTTACTTAAAACACAGCAGCTGCTATTGGATCCGTTATTTATTTCACTGTACTAAATAATTTATATATTCCGTGGTCTCCTATTTTCACACCAGGAACATGCTGGGGCTATACCATAAAAGACCACTTTCGCGTCCATCCCACTCATAGACCTTTCGTGCCCCATCATCACCATAAGACTTCTCTGCGTTACACTTTCAAGTAAGTTGGAACTAGTAAGTTACTGTTATCATTTATGCAATGTTCAAATAGCTCGTGTGAATAAAATAATCCAATTGGTGTGACACTTTCAAACTATCACAGTCTTTACTTCGTGAAACATTTAGACAAGATGTCTTCATTTTCTGGAAAGAAACTGCGCCTAATATGTTCCTAATAGAGCTCTGATGACTTTGTTTTACTCTCTAATCAGGCCATCGTTAGAATATTGTTGCGAGGTGTGGCTATCTTCTCAGCAGTATTTAATACAAAACTTGGAAATAATCCAAATGACGTTCATGAAATGGATCAGCTACAAAGGCTTGGATGTTTCTCTCTCTTCGTCTGATTACGAGTCCTTTTGTGAGACGATGGGTACAAGGACATTGCATTCGCGCCGCAGTAGTGCCCACTTTCCTTATAAGTGTCTGACGAACCGAATGGATATCTCAACTTGGAGACCGTTGGCAAGGCGTTCTCTGTTGATGGCAGCGAAAGAGCGCCCTACTGCGCGGAGTACAGATGCCAGATCAGAAAATCGGCAGCCTCGGAGGGGTCCCTTCAACTCGGAAACAGGTCGAAGTCCGGTGAGTACGGAGGGTTTTCTAAGACAACCCAATGCCACCGTTTTAATAAGAGCTTGATAGTGTTTTCGACATGAAAACGCAGCGTGATAGGCCGATCGTCTCGCAATAAACGTCAGTATATGCCAGACCGTTTGATGACTGAGACAAACCTCTACAGATAATTCCCGGACAGTCCATCGATGGCCTACGGAAACGAGGCAACTTACGATGTAAAATTCATCTTGGAGAATTGACGACTGACCTGTGCGTTGCAAATCCGCAGTGTCATTGCGATCTGCACGAAACGCCTGAAACCATTGTGCAACCGTCCTGTACGGTAATACATTCTCGCCACAGGCTTCACGTAAATCCAATAACATTCTTATGCATTTTCGCCACGGGAAACCTCGATTTTTATCCACGAACGTTGATCACATTTTGAAAACATGCTTTGGAGCGGTGAAATCGGCCCTCTTCACTTCAAGGCCACACAGCAACAACACTCCCAACTGGGTGTTCCTCAAAATAATTCATCCTACATATCGACAACAGTACCACCTAACCGCTCTCATATGCTATTTGCGCATGCCCGATCTCCTGCATGTGTCTGACTACGTTGCCTCTATGTTCAGTATTCAAATTAACCCACTTTTCTGTTACTGTTTGCAAACAGATTGAGGTAAAAAGTAATGTGAATGGATTAAACATTATTTACGATACCAGTTGGAAGAAAACGTTACTCCTTATCGCCTTATAGCCATGAGTTTAGTCGCCTATTTCTCAGGAGCAGATGTAGTCCAATGTTTTTGAAGGGTTGTGAAACGAATGAATGGTTTCTGAGTATCTACCATCAATATGCAAAGTTATCGATCTGAATGAATTAGGGTGTCCAATATTTCAAACCGTTCTCGAGCATCATAATGTGCAAAACGATGAATCCATCTTTATGCCATGTGTGTATGCTCATTGATTGGTTGAGTCGCAGTGCATGTTGGAAGGTGAGCGACCTATTGTATGCAAATTTCAGAGTTAAAAACTTGTTAGTGAGTAAAAAAACATTGGTACGGCAAAGAGATCATGCTCTTCCTGTCTGATACTAGGTGTAACGCTGCTGAAAATGTGATCGTAAAGTTTTATGCTAGCAATAAGAAACTAAACACTTTTTACTGAGGAAAATTTCAAGGCAGTAACAAAAGCATTTCTAGTGAATGTAGCTGCGATTGCCGTAAAGAAGATCTGGGAGGACGGGCCTCATGAGGGGAGTTAAAATCCTGTTCTTTCGGAGCTTGAAACTTGTAGTCTACATTATCAACAAATATGTTTATCTAAGTAGCCCTCAGTGATACAGTATCGTAAGTGTCAACAGATTAAACTGTATCATTGACCTAAAACTAATGAGTTGACTTCGCTTATGAACACTTATCATGGCTGTGAAGAAAGCGAACAAGCAGACGCAGAAGAGACGTGCGGTGAGAAAGCATGTTGAATATGGGCATATCAATAAAGGAATTGATCTTCATTAACTACTATTACAGTGGTCCTGGTATTCAACTCGAAGTTCGCTTGGCGCATGGTGATCCTGGTATTGATATGTTAGATACTGCTTGCAAAGAATATGATCTTTATAAACGTTCCAGTAAAGGTAAAAACAAACCTGAACTGTCAGATGTATCCGATGAAAATCTGCTTCGTAATGCTATGCAGCGTAATAATAATAATAATAATAATAATAATAATAATAATAATAATAATAATAATAATAATAATAATAATAATAATAATAATTGCTTTACGTCCCAATAACAATTTTTACCGTTTTCGGAGATGCGGGTATGCTTGAATTATGTCCTTCAGGAGTTATTCAAAGTACCAGTAAATCTACAGGCACGAGGCTGACGTGTTTGAGCACCTTCAAATACCACCGGACTGAGCCAGGATTGAACCTGCCACGTTGGGGTCAGAAGATCAGTGCTCTTTCGTCTGAGCCACTCAGCCCAGCTCCATGCAGCGTGTAACATCACCTACTGCTATAGTTGCTGAGAAGATGGCATCTCATGTTGTTGCTGGTGCAATGAAAGAAGAACGGTTGCTGGGCGGAGGCATTAGAAAACACAGACAGCAAAGAAAATTTAAAGACTAAACAGATTTACTTGACTTCACTTGATTTACATGTTTTGGCTTCGTCCGTGGCGTGTGAATGAGTATTTTCTCAATCTAGTGATGGGCCGAACGAACATAGCACCAGGTTAAGTGTCAAGGAAACTAGAATGATTGCAAGTTTTTGCCTAAAGGCGAATGCAACGTTTAACAATTAGGCCTAATGACAAATTCTAAATGTTACTTAGTGTACTTTGTAAGTTAGACAAGTAAACATACACGTTGTGACAGAAAAGTGTAATTCAAATTATGCCTATACTAAACCAAATACAGTAGAGACAATACGAGACATTTATGGATTAAGCCTTGTTAAAATGGGAGACAATTCACAAGCGGCGCTCCTAGTGGTGTGACCTGAAAATTTGCACTAAATTCAAATATCAATGGAAATGTATATACGGAAAAGGATAAATAAATTACTTCTAGAAAGAAAGTGTTTCTAAAATATTAACTTCAAAGTTGCTAAAGCATTCTGGATAAATGAATGAAGAATTATTTAACAGGTTAATATTTAAGGCTGAAATTATACATATAATCAAGATGTGAAATGGACTGCTGTGAAAGGGCTTGATCTTTCATTTAGCATCACTTATATAGCTTTAGCATACCTGCATGAACTTTCACGACTAGGTCTGTCTTTTTTCTTTCATTTAAAAGCATTGTATCATCACATTAGGACACTCGTCAATAAAAATATCGGCACATTTCTTACATACATGATTCAATTAATTTAAATTTAAGAGCTGGACAATTTTCATTTTAACTGGAAGCCTACTAACAGAAAGAAAATCTATAAATTTAGCCGAAAAAACATTCAAAATTTCCCTATAAGTAATACTTGCTATTACATTAGGGTAAGACAAATTTGCATCATCGTATTGTTTCAACAAAATATGTACATTTCTTAAATCACCCATATTTTCTTCAGTGCTTGACAATATATTACGGCATTCCAAAAGGGGTAACTTAAAATACAATCAGCCACACACATATGCATTTTCCTGGATTAAATCAAAACCCACAGATCACAGTTACAACACTACATCAGTATTGAAGTTTAATTGCTGCACTGGAATGAAATGTCGTATGGCGTTTAGTGCCGGGATATCCCAGGACGGGTTCGGCTCGCCAGGTGCAGGTCTTTCTATTTGACTCCCGTAAGCGACCTGCGCGTCGTGATGAGGGTGAAATGATGATGACAACACATACACCCAGCCTCCGTGCTATTGGAAATAACCAATTAAGGTTAAAATCCCCGACCCGACCGGGAATCGAACCCGGGGCCCTCTGTACCGAAGGCCAGTGCGCTGACCGTTCAACCAACGAGTCGGACAGCTGCTGCACAAATACAACAAAATAAGATTATTATATTTTAAGCCAGATAAAATATGGGTCGTGCAGCTCAGAAGTTTAGGAAGTACTATAAACATCTCTCTGTATCTGGAAGAATATATATGCAAACACAGTATTTACTTACATTTTCTTTTCACGGGGGAAACGGAAGAAAGAACGCGAATCCTTCTGCACTTCATAGATATTGCAGCCAATCACAGCACATGTTTTTCCACTCATTGACAGGAGATATAAAGGAATGACACACGCTACTATTTACTTATGTCAACTTAATGGAAACGCATAAGTAACGCCAAAAACTTCACAAATACACGTGCTCTTATGACAGAATCAGTAACTCCAGGTCACTCCGCTAGACAGAGCTCTAAGCGCTGTCCCTCGATATCTCGCAGAGTGTCGCTTATTGTCTCCACTGCATTTGACTAAACATGCTAATAAAAACAGTAGATGAAAAATTGACCTTTTTTCACCCTGTCTGGATTGAAGCCGCGATCTTGCAATACGAAGGTGACACTCTACCAATTATACTATATTATATTGTGACCGTATCGGCACAATTAATATATATTTCAAGTGATATGCTTGGTAAGGAAGCAGGCAGCAAGCTTTCTTTGTGTGGATGTTGGGAGTAGCATCAGGTTGTGCAATAGGACGCCCGCCAGATAGGCGCCTCACCCGCCCACTGGGTGGCTTAAAGAATCCCCGAACTAGGCACATGTCATAGAAGGAGCAGCAGAAGAACACTATTTAGCGACCCCATATTGGAAAACAAATGCCAGCGTACAGCGATGCCAAAGCGATCGGGCCAAATTTAATGTATTATCGGCGTAAATAAGGCTTGATTAACAAAACTGCACCCGTCAGAGCAGTGTGCTGAATTTTGGTTGAATTATAGAGTCAGGAGTTCTGACAGAAAATACTCTCCAAGCGAAAGGCGTTGGTAAACAACTTATATAACTGCGTTAGCGTACGGACGCTTAGTGTAAAGCCAGATGCCTTTGGGGACTCCCTACTTCCCCTCCAAGCTGATGAATTAATTACTGCGGATCCGCCGAACATATTCAACTCCGCATGGCATAGCGCACTTGTGCATAACCAAGTCACACAGTCTAGCGTATTGCTAATTTCGACAGGCTAGTTTATCCAGGAGCAGTCGAAATAAGAGTGGGGGATGAACTCGCTAGCCACCCCTACCGCCGGCTTCACTATAAGTTTTCGCACTTCCTAAGGAGCTGCAGCATTCGGTGAGGAGCTTTCGACGGGAAACGACGGCCGGTTCGCTATCGGATTTACCGCTCCTTTGTATACTATGTGAACAAAGCGGGAGTGAAATTTTTCAGTGTTTTCGCTTATAATTTGTGATAGGCAACAGAAGATTATGGTAATGAGATGTACTTAAGATATCGGTTGCAAAGTAGACTCAGACTTCGTGAAATATGAAGTAGGGTTTTGTATAGCAACGACTACAAGATAGTACGCAGAACTTCTGTAGGAGAACGCTCTCGTAGATTAACAATCAATAGCCGTAAGAATAAACTCTACGCTGGTTTCTGAACAAAGCGCAGGTCAGATTATTAACTGATTAACAGGCAGTGAGAAGTGTTCCTGAACTATTAAAACATACATAAGATAGGGATAGAAAATTCTGCATCATGCGGATGCTGGGAATGCCCGCCTTAGCAGTGCAATTGGGGTAGACTAGCTGAAAGTAGCCGGTATAATCATCTCCATGTAACTGGCAGTGGGTAGACAAGGAAGTAGTAGGAGTGAATGGTGCCACGTGAGCAAGAAATCGATAAATTGTGTAAATTACAATCTAATTTCAGTGATCCGTGTGCTACTAAAATGGATTACGCGAGACAAGATATGGAACTTCTGAACTCCAGGACTCCAGGATCCGGCGCCATGGAGTAATCCAACATGGGTAGGCCTCCGGAACTTTCGGAGGGGGCCGAAGACATCAACCGTTGAGTACAAAGTTATGTTTCTATTCCAATGCTAGTATTTCCCTTTGTAAATAACAGTCGTGAAGTATAGGGTTATTAATAACATGATTAAATACGCTAAATCCGCCTAGAATGGTCGGGAATCCTTTTATTCATTTTGGTTTTAATTAATTAGATATGGGAAGGGAGTGATCCTATGTTAGTATATAGAATTTGGGACCCCTTTTAGTGGCTATATTTGCATGTTATCATATTTTGTTTATTTAGTGCTGGGAAGGAATTGAAGGGGAAAAGGAGTAGAATGCTATGTAGATTAATGAGGTAGATCTCATTTGAGCAATTGCCGAAGTTACGCAGGGGTTAGCGAGGTGACAGAGTCATCAACAAGTGCCCGTATAAAAGGAAAGGCTTGGGCTAGAATCAGCACTGTGTTCGTAAAGGTAGAATTAGTAGTTCGTTGCATGGTAATATAAGTTTTGGCTGTAACTGAAGATGTTCAAGGAATGAAGTGCCGAGGTTTGAACCCCTGTCCTCCACCACACTAGTGGGGTTACACGTAGAAGGTCTGTTAGTGGTTTGGCAGGATTGAATAACTTAAATTAATTTTTATTTTATTATTATTATTATTATTATTAATTTTTCATATATCTTTTGATCGATGATTTCATGCCGATCTATTTAAATGGCAAGTTAATATTATGCCAGGTACACAATCTATACCCACACGGGAGAAATTAGGAGACGTTGTTCTTCGAGGAAAGGCGATCGGAAGTGTGAATGAGGATACGAGTGGAAACGAATGGTTAAATTCCAATTGCTAGTATAATGAGGGAGTTTTTGATATAATCTGGCTGAGTAATTGAAAAAAGAATAAATAAATAAATAATTATCGTATTGAGCTAATTTGAGCAGGTGACCCTGCATTAGCTAAACTGAATGATGTTAATGACTCGGCGACGGCCGGTTGTGAGCGTGGTGAATTAGTCTCGCCGTGGTGCGAGAGGGGAACGGACTTGGGTCAGGATTTATGGCCAGAGATGAAAGAGAACTCGCCTTGTTAAGAAAACGTTTCTGGTAGAATGTTGCGTTCTACTGTGTGAAATAAGACACAAAATTTATGTAACTACTACACACTGTCCATTAGCCTTGATCCGGAAAACAATGTAGAGAGTAACTACTGTACGAGACGTGATTAGCTTAGTTAGGGTTTTGCATTACAGCGCCCTGGATGGAGACGACCAGAGTCTCAGGTTCAAACCTCGTGTGAGCACAGCAGGGATCAACAGCTCACTAAGATAGCGGGTTACAACGGATTAACTACAGCCATTGTATTTATTGATACATGTGTTTGATATATTTCTTTTCCAGGATGTGTTTTGTTTACTTGTAATCGATGTCGATTTGAATCTAGACTTCGTGAAAGTCCACTGGTAGTGATTGTAAGTGATAGTTCGTTGTTCAAGTCTATGTTTAATTTTATATGGAAGACTTGAGTCCATTTATTTTTCTTTTCCGTGATTTAGTGATGGATTTCTGATATGTTCGGATTAATCCTGTTTTAATATTTACTTTATTGATACCTTAAGTTAGCCGACCATTCAAAGAGCGGACAATTTTCTTTTGTGTAAATAGATTTTAACGTGTAATACGGGATTCAGTCCCATGGAATACTTGCATTGGGGGAAACATGGCTTGTTTTGTTTTTGTGAATATTGTAAGGTCATTTTATTGTGTATGTCGTACTCAATGGTTTATGGTAAACCGGGTGATAGCACGCACAAAACAATCGCGATAATACACAAAACAATCTATGTAGCATACATCCAAACCAATGTAGTATTTATGTAAGCAATGTAGGGCACAGGCAATTCAAAGTGATAATATGTGAAAAAGTGAGATCATGTTAACAACCTCTGGGATATTCTGTTTTGGTCGAGAGGGATATGGATATTAACGTCTGTGTCAAAAAGGAAAATTTATGGATTAGAGACAGTACGAGCTAACGTTGCCGTCCACATAGTTTTGTCTGTGGATTGTGGAGGTAACAGCTGACGTCAATGGCAGCACGGATTTTTCCGTTGCTAAAATAAGTGATTGCTTATATTAATTGTGTAATAAGTATCAAGAATGTATGTAAATTTTGTATATTTCACCGAGTGAATAGTAAAATGTTCTAGACTATTTTCGTGCCTATCTATACCGAAAAACATGCATCCAGAATCCACTTCCGTTCATTGTAGGCCTTTAAGATATTTTATGTTTGATAGCCTCTATATGCCGCGAACGGTCTTCGGCCCTGAGGAGTCCGTGTTCAGACCTCAGGAACGGGAGAGTAGCTTTGCCCTAGCTGAGCCGTATGGCCGATAACTTCTCATGTGAGTGGATTAAATATACAATCCCAATGAGGAGAAATCGGCACAGGCCAAAAAGGTCCCTTGACTATCGACTTCCGTGGAGCATGGTCCCATATGTTCGTGACCCGAAAGGGTTGGTTTGTTGTCACATGGTCCCATGAGTCATGGGGGACGGTGGGAAAGGTTCCAATATTATACTGCTAAAATTATATTGGTAATTTGTCCCTCAATGTGTTTATAAGCACTTCCTGTGGAAATATTATTACGAAACTTGACATTTCCTAGATATAAAGGCGTGGTTATAGCTTTCCAAGCAATTTCAGTTTCCATGATTACATTTCATTTCATTTTAAAATATTCAGGCTCCATGGCTTAATAATTAGCGTTCTGGCCTTTGGTCAGAGGGGCACTGGGTTCGATTCCCGGCAGGGACGGGAAATTTATCCACCATTGGTTAATTTCGGAGGCACGGAGTGGGCGTATGTGTCGTCTTCATTATAATGTCATCCTCATCACGAAGCGCAGGTCGCCTACGGGTGTCAAATCCAAAAACCTGCACCTGGCTAGGCGGGCATGTCCTCGGGCACTCCCGGCACTGAAAGACATACGCTATACCATTTCATTTGAAGATATAGTTTTGATGATCAGGAGCCTCTCGGAGGAAGTAAATTCATGTCCGTACAGGCCATAAGGCCGTTGGAGGATTGGAAGGTAAATGGTTGTCATACCCATAACCTAGACACTGACATTGGTAGCTCTATGCGTTTGTACCAAGGAATTAATTTGCTATTAATATTTTGGTATTGGCTAAGCAAACTTCAGGACAATGTGCTACTTCAAAAGTGGAAATCTCGTGTCCTAAATTTGATGACAAGCTGACAAGGAATTAAACCCAGGTCCTTCTGGATGAGCAAAGCAAACTTTTATCACCTCAGCTACGAAGTCCCCTCTCGGAGAAAGCGTGACTCTTTTAAGTAGTGGCGCCAGGTTTGTGGTGTAAGTGTGATATGCCTGCGTTCTACATGAAACCTCTGATTCCTTGAATGCTGGGGTGAGTTGCTAAGACGGTTGGTGCTGGCTTTCTGAGTCCAAGTTGGAAGATTCGATTCTGGCTCAGTCCTGTGGTATTTGATGGTGCTCAAATAGGTCAGGCCGGTGTCGGTGGATTTACCGGCACCTAAAAGAACTCCCGCGGGACATAATTTCGGCACCTCGGCATCTCCGAAAACTGTAGAAATATTTAGTGGGACGTACAACCAATAACATTATAATCCTTGAATGAGTGTTGGAACAGCATTCACTCACCATCGTACGTTTACATAGCGGTTCTTTTTGTAAAGTCTGGTGATGTTTATGAGGATGTTTATCATATATTTTCTGGTATGAAATACGACATACCTAAACAGCTTTGCATATGTGTTTGTACAATTGTACTTTCTACAGTCTGTGGTTGGTTTAAGCTCCAGGGAACTCAAAGCAATATCTTGTACGGGCATTGTATCGCATGACTGAAGAATAGCAAATGTTATATTTCATTTTTGACACCTTGATTTGGTCTTTACGCGTAAAATATTATTTTGAAGACTGAATAAGTCTAGGAAAATGTAGTTGGACTTGATCTTCTTCCTATCGTCCCATAAGACATATCTGTATCGGTGCGACGTAAAGCAAATAGCAAAAAAAAAAAAAAAAAAAAAATTAAAAAATATTCTCCCAATAAGAATGCTGTTAGTCACAATATATCAGACTGTAAAACGGGAAAATATGGGAACAGTTAAATTCAGTTTAAACAGTTCCACAAGTTTCTGCCAATTTATTTGGTAATACTATAGTTTCAATGTACGCTTAGAATCACTTTACTTCTAGTATACGATGACCACTTGAAATTCACCCTTTTCTGCTCTCCCGGATCAGAAATGTTCTGTTTCTGAATAGCATAGGGACGTATGCTGATAAACAAATATTCTATTATTACTGTCCACAATCTACACAACGGTATGGCTAAACGTAAATGAGACTCCAAAACATGTGCCAAAACCGACCCTTGATCCCAGAAAAATAATGGTGACTTTTTAATACTCTGTTACACACGCCGCGGAGTGTAAGCCCGCAGTTTGGAGTTTCGAAAGTACTCTAAATCACTAGAAGTGTTCATGTAAACGTATTTTATAACATTTAAAACATCCGACCATAATTAAATCCAGAATAAAGTAATGACTATAGAAGATAACCTAAGAAAAAAGAGAAAGAAATATAAAGTAAATTCGTGTACTCGAGGTGGTGCAGATGATTTGAGGAACACCCGGAATGCAGGTGCGCTGCACGTACCATTTTAACCAATTAGTAGCGCTACTGTGCATCTTAAATTTTTGGCAGTACCGGGAATCGAATTTTGGCCTCCAAGGATGATATATCCCAGGTAGAGGTAACTATGGCAACGCAACCCACGTCCCAGTTACTGTTTTCGCCACTCAAATGTCCGACTCCAACTCGCGCAGCCCCAAGTATGTCGTGTACCGACCTCCCACGGACTCGAACCGGCGGACTACCAGGTGGAAGGCAGCCGGGATTCGCAGCCGAGTCTAGAGCTCAAGGTGTCAGAGGAGATTAATTAGTGTTAGAATAATGATAGTCATCGACATGAGACACCTTGTAGTACTTGAGTAACTGTATAATAAGTATAATAATTATAGTTAGATTTAATAATTGGAAAGCAGAAGGAAGCTTTCAGTTAAGTATTGGAGAGCGGTTTGTGAAACGCGCTCGCTTACAAAAGTTGTTGACTAAGAGCGGAGACTTGTTGATCACAACAAGGTATTTACTGTGTATCGACAAACAGAACTAGTATGGCAGCGGGGCGCCGAAGCCGACAAAGAAACAAAGCCCAGTGCAAGGCCATTCAGGGTCAGTACAGATGCACTAGGGAAACAAGGAAAGATGAGGACAAAGTAAGACAGAAGACAGTAATGCCTAGGTAGCAGCACTTACTGTGACAACTATTGAGAATAGCCACTTGAGGGCGCTAGTGACTGGATGATCAGTTTAGCAATGCCCGTAAGACCCAAGGAGGTAGGGATAGAACTTTGAGTTCAGGAGCGGAGATATAACCCCTGGCCAAGATGGCGCGGGGCCTTCTTCCAGCTAGTAGTTCGTACTTGTCAGAACGATATTCTGTTCGGGCGTAGCCCAAGTGCCGCAGGGCAAGATTCAGATAGACGCGTAGTAGAACAGTAGGCGCGTGAAACAAGCTCGCTCTCTCAATAGATCATTACATTCAGACTTGTAAATATACTGTACATAGTAGTTGTAGTTGTCCTCAGTAATAAAGGACAGGTAAATAATTTCATCTTTTATTTCGGGAGTTGCGGGACGAGTCATACCTACAATTACCTCCCTACATTCCGCTCGGCAGGACAGGTAATACTTCAACATCCAACGGCCTGGTGACCAACCTACGAGATCGTCTCACAGGACAGGTAGGTCACGACAGGCACGTATAAAAATTTGGTGTCAGGTAGTGCAGGGTCCCGAGTTCGATCCTCGAACAGTGTCAACTCACCGAAATAACGTGAGAGAATCGCGACTTCGTAGAAGATTGTCCGTAAGAGAACCGCGACTTCGCAGAAGATTTCCGTGTGAGAAAGCCGCGACTTCGCAGAAGATTGTCCGAACCGCGCTACCGCGTAGTTTCGTTCGTGTGCCGCGCATCGCAGAAGAGGATCATCACTACCGCAGCCTACTAAGCCAGCCCAGCAGAGGGGTAGCAGTCCAGTAACAGACAACGCCATCCGGTGGAGACGCAGCACTACAGCCGACTACTCATCCAGCCCAGCAGTGAAGCAGCATTGCAGATTAAGGTAAGCTGAATATTTATTTCAAATGGCACGACAGAATAGTTCAGTACCAGCAGACCGAGGCACTGAGATGCTCGAGGACGAGGTGGAATCAGTAAGTATGAGTGGGCCTTTTGTTACAGTAGTAGAAGGACATCGTCTCATTGGACGAGAGTTTGATGGCAGTCAACCAGATAGATTGCATGAGTTCATAGCTAACGTAGATGCTGCTGTTCGTATGATTAAGGATGAGGATCAAGAGTTGTTTTTCAAGTATATTTTAACTAAGGTTACGGGCAGAGCCCGAGATAAGTTGTTGTACAGACGTGATATACATAATTGGGAGAAAGCCAAGCGGGCATTGATAGAATATTATGGCCAGCAAGGCACGTTAGATTTGTACATTTGTCAAATGTTCCAAACAGCGCAGGACCCGCGAGAATCAGTAGCACTTTGGGCACACAAAATAGAAACATTGTCAGCTTCTTTTAGAGAGGCAATACTTGAGGATGAATTAGAGGAGGATCGTGACGCGCAGTTGAAAATAACGAGAAAAATATGTGTGGCTAGTTTCATACAAGGGTTAGCCAACCCTAGAATACAAGCCAGGGTACAGTCAGAAAAGGGCATTACTTTTGAAAGGGCAGTTGCACTTGCACAACAGGAGGAAACCGTAATATTGTCAAAGAAGGCACGAGAGGGCCTACAACACAAACGTAGCTCAGGGTTTAGCAAGCGCAGACCAGAGCAGGAGCGTAGTGCAGCACCAAAGTGGCATACTAAGCCAACACATGCTAGGGAGCGCAGTGCAGCACCACAGTGGCATACTAAGCCAACACATGCTAGTGTTAGGGTGGTCTGTTACAATTGTAACCAGGAAGGCCACGTAGCAAAGAACTGTAAGAACACAGGAACGCAGGGGGCTCACACTACACAGACCGCTAGTTCCAATACAGCTACAGGGGGCACATTCAGTAAATTAAAATGTCGCTATTGTGGGAAGACAGGGCACATTGAACGTGAATGTAGAAAGAAACAAAGAGATAAGGAAACAGAGGTACGAGAAACAGTGCGCATAGTACGTACACAACCAAACCCAGTGACAAAAGAAAACAGAATTTGTTATCGTTGCGGCCGAAAAGGGCACATACAGGTGAATTGTCGACAAGGTGTACGCACACAAGGTGCACACACTCAAGGTGCACGCACACAAGGTGCACACACTCCGGTGATGCGAACGGATAGCCGTAGATGCTATTCGTGTGGCCAACAGGGCCACAATCGGAGAAACTGTCGAAAAGCCCAAGGCGAGTCCACAGGCAGTAGGGCCATGAAAGGCCAAGCTCAGGGTGGTCGCATAAGGGGCAAGGCCGTAAGATACCGAGCCCAATGCGAACATTGTGATAGATGGTCACACCAAACCCAAGACTGTTGGTTCAAAAAGAAGGGTGGCAGTACGCACGCCACGAAAACCTCCGTGGCTCAGGCGGCAAACTAGAACGGGCCCGTAGCAAGGGGACAGTTACGGAGGCCCGCACACCAGAAGGTCCCAAGAATTCTGACGTAGAAGGCACGGTGCTGATCCAGGTCGCAAACCAAGGAAGACCGTTGAGATTTTTGATAGATACTAGGTCCGATGTCAGCCTAGTAAAGAGGCAATCGGTACCCAAGGAATGCCTGATTGATGGGAGCAAATCAATTGAATTAGCAGGTAAGGGAATAATTTACACAAAAGGTACTGTACGTTTTGCCATTGGAAACACAAGTCACACATTTCATGTGGTAGGGAGTGATTTCCAATTAACACAGGATGGTATAGTTGGGCGAGACCTCTTGACAGATAGCGTGATTGACTATAGGGAAGGTCATGTCACCATAAGAGGGCGACAATACCCTATGGGGGCGCGAGAGACGAAGGTGATCCGTCTCGAACCAAGGACCCAGAAGGTCGTTGTTATAGAAGTAGATCGGAATCTACCCTTAGGAATTATTGAGAAGGAAGAGGTGATACCAGGGGTGTACCTCGCAGGGTGCCTAACCAAATCAGAGCACCATGAAGCAGTGGTTAGCATGATGAATACCACTGAAAAGGCGGTGACTTTACACAGTCCACGAGTGCACATACAGGAGGTAGATAAAACCTGCCTGGCACAAGTGCGAAAGGTAGAGCAGAACAGTAGAGTGGCAAACGGAGAACCGGCCACTCAGAAGCCCCGATCACAGCGGGTGATAGACTGTTTGCGAGTTGATCACCTCACGCAGGTAGATAAGGAAGGGATATACGCCATCTGTGCTGAGTACAATGATATCTTCCATCTTGAGGGAGACAAATTAACTCACACTGATGTACTACAGCATGAGATCCCTACACCCCAAGATCAACCTCCAATTAATGTACGACCATATAGACTTCCCGAAGCACAGAAGGGGGAGATACAAGCTCAAATAGATAAGATGCTGAATGATGAAAATATCACACCTAGCACATCAGCCTGGAATGCGCCATTACTTTTAATTCCCAAGAAGTTAGACGCCTCAGGGAAACAAAAATGGAGGGTCGTGATCGACTTTCGAAAATTGAACGAGATAACGATAGGAACCAGTTATCCCCTGCCATTAATTTCAGAACTGTTAGACGCCCTTGGCAAGGCGAGATATTTTTCGACCTTAGATCTCGCGAGTGGTTATCACCAGGTGTTGTTGAAGCCTGAAGACAGGCCAAAGACAGCATTCTCTGCGCTAGGACGCAAGTACGAATTCAGGAAAATGCCCATGGGTTTGATGGACGCGCCAGCCACGTTTACGAGGCTGATGAACAATGTGCTCACAGGGTTAACGGGTATAAAATGTCTGTGTTACCTGGATGACGTCATTGTGTACGGGAGTTCAATCCAGGGGCACAATGCGAAGCTAAGAGACGTATTTCAAAGGCTGAGAGAGAACACGCTGAAACTCCAGCCAGATAAGTGTGAAATTCTAAGAACCGAAGTAGCGTTCCTAGGACATGTAATCACTGACGAAGGTGTCTTACCAGACCCACGTAAAGTACAGGCCGTTAGGGACTTTCCGAGGCCGTCCACTAGCCGCCAGATCAAGCAGTTCTGCGGACTGAGTGGGTACTATAGGAAGTTCATACCTAACTACAGCAAAATAGCGAAACCGCTGTATCAGTTAGTGAAGAAGGACGTTCCCTTTGTATGGGGAGACGATCAGGAACAAGCGTTCCAGATACTAAAGCAAAAGCTAATTGAGGAACCTATATTGCAGTATCCGGATTTTGAAAAACCATTCGTTGTTACCACTGATGCGAGCAACGAAGCGGTTGGGGCAGTATTGTCACAAGGACCTATCGGAAAAGACCTTCCAATTGCCTATGCAAGTAGAACACTTAATAAAGCAGAAATGAATTATAGCGTAACTGAGAAAGAATTGTTGGCAATAGTGTGGGCAGTAAAGTATTTCAGACCATATCTGTTTGGTAGAAAATTCACTGTTGTGACAGACCATAAGCCGTTGAAGTGGGTCTTCAACGTGCAAAATCCGTCTTCACGCCTGCTAAAGTTCAGGCTGAAGCTGGCGGAATACGACTTCGACGTCGTATATAAGCAGGGCAAACAGAACTGCAATGCAGATGCCCTGAGTAGGAATCCCACTGAACCCAAGTGCCAAGCGCGAATGGTTAACTCGGCTCAGCACAAGTCTCACTCAGAGACAACAGTAGAAACTCAGGCCTCAGACGAGAATAGGGAGGAGGTACTGTCTTCAAAACCCGAGGACGCTACGGCAGAGGGAATTGAAGCGGGCGGTAGCGAGGTTTCCGAGGACGCTAACGCAGAGGAGATTTCGCACGAAGGTAGCTTATCTGAGGAAGAGAACGAATTAGGCGAAGCTGAAAAGCTAGCCATTTTGAAAGAATGTCATGATTCTTTGGTGGGAGGCCACCAAGGAATAGCGCGCACGTACGCCAGGGTACGTGAACGAATTCAGTGGAAAGGCATGAAAGGGGACATTGAGCGCTATGTACGCACATGTCCCTCCTGCCAAAAGAATAAAGGGACCAGACCAGACGTCAGGGCTCCCATGAGAATTACGGATACCCCGAACACAGTCTTTGAGAAAATATCCCTAGACGTAGTTGGACCTCTTCCGTTGACAGAGGCAGGAAACAGGTACATACTGACATGCCAAGATCAGCTGTCAAAGTACCTAGTAGCGAGTGCCATGCCTAATCAGGAGGCAGAAACAGTGGCAGGGACGCTAATCAATAACGTAATAAGTATCTACGGGATACCAGAGCAGATTCTCACTGACCAGGGTAGTAATTTCATGAGTGATGTGTTTAAGACGCTGTGTAAAACGCTGCGCATTCGGAAAACACACACTACGGCCTTCAGGCCACAATCGAACGGTAGCATAGAAAGATCCCATAAGGTGCTCACGGAGTACCTAAGGCATTATGTCTGCTCAGGGGAGCAGAATGACTGGGACAAGTATTTGCCTACAGCTAGCTTTGTGTATAATACCACAAAGAGCACAAGTACAGGGTTCACACCCTACGAATTAATTTTTGGAAGGAAGGCAGATATCCCAGGTGTGCTGCAAAAGCCACCTGAAATGAATTACAATGAACACCAGAACGTGGTGGAGGAACTGACGGCACAGCTTAGGCGAAATCACGAGGCCGCCAGAAAGACTTTAATAGAGCGAAAGGAATTAGAGAAAGAACACTACGACAAAAAGCAAAATGAGGTCACCTTTCAGGTAGGTGATAAGGTTCTTTTGCGCAATGACGCATTGCGAAGAGGAAAATCCAGAAAGCTAAGCCCACCATTCGAAGATCCGTACGAAATAGTAGATGTTTCAGGGGTGAACTGCACCCTACAGATGAATAAGAAGGGGAAAAGGGTTAAGGTACATAAGAACCGTTTGAAATTGTACTTGTAGATGTGTGAAATGAGAACTGGGAAGCGAATGTATTCACAGATAGAAAGGTAACACACATCCTGTCTTTACCTTGCAGGTAGACAGCAGATATGGCGCGAATGCTAGGATTGTTGTCCATCGTAGTAGCAGTGATAGTCGTGACGTCACATCGCTACAGAATAGCCGGAGAAATACTGGATGTCAAGGTGACACCATATGAGAGTACTCCAGGGGCATACTTCGACAATCAGGGTGAGATACAGTTATACCATACGGAATGGACATTAGTTACCTATGTAAACCTGAATAAATTAAGTGATGTATTTTCAAATGTCAAGAGACACATACACTGGACTCAATTAATATGTACACAGTTAGAAAGAAGTACTAACCTAACATGTCAACAGGATGTTAAAATGCTAAGTGCACAATTAGATAGAATTAGGGAATCGAAGGAATTAATTACGAGGATTACTAAACCAATAGGGGAAACGGATAATACTAGGCGAAAACGAGGCCTAATTAACGCAGTAGGTTCCATCGCAAAGGCATTATTTGGAACATTAAGTCAAGATGATGCCGATAAATATGAGTCAAAAATTAGTGAGCTAGAGCAGGAACAGCTTTCAATTATGAAAATTGCAAAAGACCAGATGATTGTAGTAAAATCAACATTGCAATCTATGAACAGCACCATTTACGATATCACAGCCAATGAGCAGAGATTAACTCAAAACATTGGAGAAATTAGATCTTATCTTGCCAATAGCACGCTTCAGATTACAGAAGCACTTAAGCAAGTAGAATTAGAAAACTCAGTGAATAGGCATTTAATTGAGATTGAAGGCCTTCTCATACAACTGTATGAGCATTGCAGTGTTGTACTAACAGGTATAATGAATGCTCAGGTAGGAGTCATTCAGGTGCAAATAATTTCACCAGATGATATTATTAAAGGTTATAAGAAAGCTCAGGGAGATTTCCCTAAAGGATTGTCCTTGCCATTTGACTTAAAATCAGCTTACGGTTACTTGATTTGCACAGTAGCCACAGTGGAAGTGTTCGCCAACAAAAATTATCTAGTGTACGTCATCAAGACACCCCTTACAGATAGGGTAACTTATACAATGTTTCACATGATTCCATTCCCCACGTATATGAAGAGTAATCCACACCATTTTGTTTATCTTCAAGAGACCAAGGACTATATCCTTATGGACAAAGAGAAACAAATTTATGTTCAGTTAGATAAAGATCAGGTAAATCAATGTAAGGTAATAACAACCAGTTGGAAACTATGTCATGTTAAATTCCCTATTAATACAGTGTACACTCAAAAGAGTTGTGCAGTCCAGCTTATCTTAGGAGTTAGTCAGATTCCAGATTATTGTGATAAAAGAATACTTCCCGTTCAACAGCTCATGTGGATACCTATCAGAGCTAACAGATATATATACGTATCCCCAGAAGAAGTTAAAGTAACATGTATGTGTAAGGATACCACCAGTGATATCAGGTTAACAGGCACTGGTATTCTTGTTTTAAGTGCAGGTTGCACAGTGTATGGGCCACATAGTAAAATACAAGGTGTAGGTGAAGTGAACACTACACAAAGTAAAGACTTTGTACCAGAAGTCACACTTGATTATGACTGTTGTGAACAAATAGGTAGTGAAATCAAGTTAGAACAGATACCCGAAATGAATAAGTTGTCCTTAAATAATTTGCTAAATCACATTAACGATTTACAATGGGCTACCCATAAGACACAAGAAGTGGAAGATATGGTGAGACAAAAAGAAGAAGAACTGCAAAGACAAATGGTCTATCAGCATATTAATGTATACAGATATATTGTGTGGATAGTTGTTGGTATCACAAGTTTAATTTTAATTTGTTATTGTTGTAATTGTTGCTGTCCAAAACTAGGGTTTCCAGCAAAGAGATGGTTTGATGATGCACGGGCTCATTGCCCTAATATATGTATAAAACAAACGGTAATCACGAAGGGAGATAAGGTTAAGACTTCAGATGAGGATTTAACTATATTCCAACGTCCCAGGCGGATCCGGGGACGCCCGGAGATGTCTGCGAAGATCATGGAATTACACTCCAGGTCTGCTGGGGGACGCCCTAGTACGCCTGTGAGATCTACAGAAGCAATAGAAATGGATGCAAGTGATAATCAGAGTAGAGAACAACCTTCCCCTTCACCACAGGGTCGCCGATCCTTACGTACCGGCAACATCAGAGTATAAATAGTGTAGGACAGAAATGGACGCAACGTATGGTTGCATCCATTTCTTCCCTAAGGGGGAAGATGTCGTGTACCGACCTCCCACGGACTCGAACCGGCGGACTGCCAGGTGGAAGGCAGCCGGGATTCGCAGCCGAGTCTAGAGCTCAAGGTGTCAGAGGAGATTAATTAGTGTTAGAATAATGATAGTCATCGACATGAGACACCTTGTAGTACTTGAGTAACTGTATAATAAGTATAATAATTATAGTTAGATTTAATAATTGGAAAGCAGAAGGAAGCTTTCAGTTAAGTATTGGAGAGCGGTTTGTGAAACGCGCTCGCTTACAAAAGTTGTTGACTAAGAGCGGAGACTTGTTGATCACAACAAGGTATTTACTATGTATCGACAAACAGAGCTAGTATGGCAGCGGGCCGCCGAAGCCGACAAAGAAACAAAGCCCAGTGCAAGGCCATTCAGGGTCAGTACAGATGCACTAGGGAAACAAGGAAAGATGAGGACAAAGTAAGACAGAAGACAGTAATGCCTAGGTAGCAGCACTTACTGTGACAACTATTGAGAATAGCCACTTGAGGGCGCTAGTGACTGGATGATCAGTTTAGCAATGCCCGTAAGACCCAAGGAGGTAGGGATAGAACTTTGAGTTCAGGAGCGGAGATATAACCCCTGGCCAAGATGGCGCGGGGCCTTCTTCCAGCTAGTAGTTCGTACTTGTCAGAATGATATTCTGTTCGGGCGTAGCCCAAGTGCCGCAGGGCAAGATTCAGATAGACGCGTAGTAGAACAGTAGGCGCGTGAAACGAGCTCGCTCTCTCAATAGATCATTACATTCAGACTTGTAAATATACTGTACATAGTAGTTGTAGTTGTCCTCAGTAATAAAGGACAGGTAAATAATTTCATCTTTTATTTCGGGAGTTGCGGGACGAGTCATACCTACAATTACCTCCCTACATTCCGCTCGGCAGGACAGGTAATACTTCAACATCCAACGGCCTGGTGACCAACCTACGAGATCGTCTCACAGGACAGGTAGGTCACGACAAGTATACCATGAAAAGCATACGTATTAAGTAGAGTATCGATCCCTCCAGTCAGAACAATACTAGGGAAAAAGCCTACCTAGCACAAGCAAAATATATGTAACGAACACTCAAATAATTCCCCTCCTGGATTACCTTCTTGTTGTATACAGCGATCTTAATTTACAATTAGCCAGTAGGCAGCGAAATGCGCATCATTTTTGCATTGGTTTCATTTTCAGGGAGCCTCCTTGGCTCAGGCGGCAGCGCGCCGGCCTCTCACTGCTGGATACCGCGGTTCAAATTCCTGTCACTCAACATGAGATTTGTGCTGGACAAAGCGAAAGCAGAACAGGTTTTTCTCCGGCTACTCCGGTTTTCCCTGTCATCTTTCATTCCAGAAACACTCTGCATTAACATTTCATCTGTCAGTCATTTATCGTTGCCCCACACGAGTGCGACACGCTTCAGCAGCCGGCACATTTCCAAACCTCGCCGCTAGGTAGGGGCTTCATTCATTTCGTTCCTGACCCAGGCAAATGACTGGAAACATGCTTTGGATTTTCATTATCAATTTCAGGATACAGTAAGCTTCCTGCATGTCAGTCTCGACTGCTATATGGCATAGTGAATAAAACCTTTCTTGTGCGACATGGGAGAAAGGAGACGGGCTGTTCGACTAAGTGGTATGTTCCTAGCTGTCAGCGGAGAGATGGCGTAAAATGACAATAGTAGAGGAATAAGTCTGAGTGGCGTTTATAAAAGTAGGAAAGATCACAATATGAAGATGAAGTTAAAATTCAAAAGGACAAACTGGGGCAAATATTCATTTATAGGAGGGGGAGTTAGGGATTGGAATAACTTACAAAGGACGATGTTCAATAAATTTCCAATTTCTTTGAAATCATTTAGGGAAAGGCTAGGAAAACAACAGATAGGGAACCTGCCACCTGGGCGACTGCTCTAAATGCTGATCAGTATTGATTGATTGATTGATTATTAATTATGTTTGTTGGATAAATTATATATATGTCCTCAGAAATCCTTTATATGTTGATATAGTATGACAAGGAGTATCGAATTGTCTTCTTTCCGCCCTTCAAAAATCTTACTATGACAGCTAGGTTTGAATCCGGGGGCCAAAATTCTATCACTGATCCGCAGAGGGTTATTTACAATATGAAACCATTGCAGCATATATCTCAGTACGTTGACCAACCTCCAATGCAAGAAGTGCAGCGAAAAGCGCATCAATTTTGCATTGGTTTCAATTTCAGGGAGCCTCCGTGGCTCAGGCGACAGCGCGCCGGCCTCTCACCGTTGGATATCGCGTGCGTTTGCCTTCCTTTGTACCTATATTTCTCCAATTATTTTATTGTGGGCTTCCTTTCTAGATTCTTTCCTGTTGTAACAACACTCTCGCTATGTCTACACCTCAGTGTCTAGCATCTGGTATTACAAAACTTCGGAAGATTCATCAACCAAACTCTCATTCACACAGCAAGAACACTTTAATCGTACTTGCATATACCACCAAACAGTTAACCTACTCTTTCACGGTAGGTGGAATGCGTGTCTGGAACTTAATACCAGACAAATTAGACTAGTTACGGAGTTTGACGTCAGAAACGTCAATCAGAAACCGGAATCCTTTGTAAAGTCTCCTTTACATGTCATCCATATTACCTTGTCATTCATGGCAGCCTTTTAGCACAGCAGGTTGTTGTTTTGTTTTAAAAGTAATAAACCTGTAACTTATATAAATACTTACTCTCCGTTTACTGCTATTATTAATAATGCCGTTCTTTTTATTCTTCTTCTATTCTTACTATAATAATCGTAATAATAATATTTTCCAATAAGCCACTTAGGACTTCGCAAAGTAATCGAAGTCGTTCCTTTGCCTTCTTCCATGCCTATTATTCTCTTCATCTTTTACTGTGGACTTTCTTTCTGTCTTCAGATCAAGTTGTTCCGGCCTTCTTCTTTGGTCTTTTCCCTTAGTCACCTTGCCATTTGTGAATTTTATATCTGAAGATGACCCTTTTCTGGACATCTGCTGGTGTAATTCCTGCCTGTTTCAGATCACTCTTGATTTCGCCAATCCATTTAATTGTGTATCCTTTGGTTTTATTACTGTTTTCATTGAATTCGAGTATTTTTTTTTGTAAGTCTGTCTGGGTGCATTATTTTAATGTGTCCGTAGAATCTTAACCAGCGGCGGCAGGTGGAATCTCTGGGCGTGGGAGGGGGAGGAAGGCGGTCACAGTACTCTTTCCCACAAACCTTCATTTGTTATTGACCAGTACTACCGCACTTATTCAAGTCTTCCACGCGAAAACAAGCTATTTTATTGCTGTAAACCCTCACAAAACGCGGGATGCAAGCCGGAACCCCAATATGAATCAAAACTCCTGATCTCAAACGTAACATTTCAATATCATAGGGCAATAATAGGGCAAACAAGGTCATCAATTATTATTCAATTTTATTGCATGCAACAATGGAGATTTGGCTGGCGCATGCTCGTATAGGGGTTGTGAGGACATATTTCCTGATACGCTGCTGCGGACTCTGCCCAAGTGGAAGCCTCTTTCCGCAACCTTCCTCCCCCCGAAACCGACAACCAGCGCACTTCCCCCTTACATCTCAACTCCCTCTCCCGCAGTGTATCCTCAGACGGATGCTCCAGAGTCCGTGCCTTATCTTCAACCTGAAAACTTTTACCAGTGAACTGCGCGCTGAAAGTCAGTCATGTAAGTTTAATAACTTATTGCCCAACAGACTTCTTTATTTATGAGAATTTACAGTTTAACAATGAAATGTAATTTTCCCAGCATCATTATTGTCCTCAAATGTCGAGAGAAAATAAAAGAACGTTTTCGTTCTCTAGAGATGATACAGTCCGGGAGTCCTCATGGATTTACCGCTACTCATCTTAACATGCGTTTTGTAATGGCACTGTTAATATTAGTGTGTTGTTTGATTTCTTGTCCGCCTCTGATTCGGAATTGTCCGTCGACGAGTTCTGGGCCTAGAATTTTTCCTATGAATTTGCGTTACTTTTCCTCTATGTATTCAATGTCTGAATTCCTTTCCAAATTTCCGATCTATAATGACATTTTGGTTTAATGGCTGTATAGTAATATCTTAGTTTTGTATGTTTGGATATACACATTTTTTTGTTATAGATATTTACCCTGCGTGTTAACCGTGCGGTTAGTGATGCGCAGCTGTTAGCTTGCATCGGGAGAAAGTCGGTTCGAACCCCACTGTCGGCAGCCCTGAAGATGGTCTTCGGTGATTTCCCATTTTCACACCAGGCAAACGCTGGAGCTGTAGGCCTACCTTAATTGAGCCCATGGCCGCTTCCTTCCCAGTCCTGGGCCTTCCCTATCCCTTCGTCGCCATAGGTCCTATCTGTGTCGGTGGGACCTACAACCAATTGTAAAAATTTGTTATAGAAATTTTGGGTTAGTCAGTATGCAATTTCCATCTTTTGACATCTAATTTCATTGGCTCTTGTTTTGATCCCGTTTTCCTGAATTATTTTACCATGATATTATTATTATTATTATTATTATTATTATTATTATTATTATTATTATTATTATTATTATTATTATTATTATTATTATTGTACCAGGCGGTACACCTCCTCGCCGTTAATTCAAATATTGCGCCAGTTGAAACTCCTCTACAGGAGAACGCCTGAACTTTAACAAACTGTACTAATTCAAAGGTTTCTTGGAAGATGTCACCACAGTAAATTTGGTAATTTTGAAGTGTCTGAACGGTGTCTATTTCGACTTGTGTTTGTTTCCTCTGGATCAAGAAATTTGGACGTTCCCTAACAGATGTCTCTACAAAAACTATAATAACGCACTCTGGTGTAAAGGAATGAACTGTCCTGAAGAAATTTAACGTTCATAAGTTTTTTCTTAACTAAATTTTGTTCTGTCAGTTGTAGGTTGGCAATATAATCCTTTCTTTCCGCCTGTTTTGAATGTAGCCAATCAGGAATTTCTGTAATTAATTTTCCACCAATAAGGTGTTTCTTCACCGGGCGAGTTGGCCGTGCGCGTAGAGGCGCGCGGCTGTGAGCTTGCATCCGGGAGATAGTAGGTTCGAATCCCACTATCGGCAGCCCTGAAGATGGTTTTCCGTGGTTTCCCATTTTCACACCAGGCAAATGCTGGGGCTGTACCTTAATTAAGGCCACGGCCGCTTCCTTCCAACTCCTAGGACTTTCCTATCCCATCGTCGCCATAAGACCTATCTGTGTCGGTGCGACGTAAAGCCCCTAACAAAAAAAGGTGTTTCTTCTTCGTCTGGTGCATTAGTTTTTGCTGTTATCCAATAAAATTTTGTGGGCGGGTTGTAATCATTCATGAAACGTCTCGAATTTTCCACGACGGTATATAAACTGCTGATTTTCTGGTCTCCTGGCCACTTCAGTTACATCTCTCCTAGTGTGATTATGTAGCACGGGGCGGCAAGCGCCTCTTTCTTCGGGCTGCAGTTCATCCATAAGGTAATGGCCATTTAGTAACTTCATTTCTCGCTAGATCAGCTGTTTAACCCTCGGGGCAGGTTCGAAACTTTTCTCATGTAACCTATCTTTAAGATGTAATAGACACTTGGTAAAACTTCGTCTCTTCAACTATAAATTGGGATAGAGAGTGCTAAACCCTTTCGAGCTCCCACTCCTATTGTTTTGAGGTGACTTTGTTTTCACAACCGTTTCTTCCTTTCGTAATGTAATTAAGTCTTCTTATACAAGTCACCCCTTTAGTATGGGATTAGCCCTTGTGTATGCGGCCTAGTGCCAAATAGGTTTTAAAAATGTATTAGGAGTGCAAGTTACGCCTCCATTCAACTCAGAATTTTGGGCCATGTAATTGACCTGTTTCCTTACTGAATAGGCCTCAGTAGGTTGGGTATTATTACCCCTGTTCTTGTGTGCCTGGAGGGCAGATTGAAGGTGGACTTTGGTGTGGCCTTTGAATAGGCTTGATCTTTGAGAGCGGGTTTGCTCTTTCTTAAAAGTGGATTTTCTGTGTGCCTCGAGAAGGCTTTACTGGGTAATTGGGAGCAAGTGCTCCTTGGCATGATTGGGGTTTTCTGCCCCTTTGTTGAACCTTGTATATAGGTAAAGTTGGGCTCATTGCTCAAGGATTGTGAGTCTGGGGCTCGAAGCCCAAATCCTGTGACAAACTGTAATTGTACTTTCTTAATTTGTTGATCTGCTATTTGGTACCTGTCATATTCTGTTATTTATTTATCTTGAAAAGAAAATGTAACCTTTATGAAATTTTAAATTAACTTTAATTTCTTAATCGAGACCTATTCCACCCAGCACCTTCTTTCACCTCTGCTGGTCCACCAAAATTCCGTAACAATTATTATTATTATTATTATTATTATTATTATTATTATTATTATTATTATTATTATTATTATTATTATTATTATTTATCGGGAGGTACATCTCTACGCCGCACATTTTAATCTTGCGCCAAGAACTCCTCTACAGGAGAAACCGTGAACTTGAAACTGGACCAACTTATAAATTTTCTCTGAAGATGGCACCACTAAAATTTGTTATTGTGAACTGTGTGGATTTCTACTTGTTTTTGTTTGAATAATATGATGAATTTCGCACAATGTGCATTTAGTTCTTACAAAAACTTGTCAAAGAGTTTTGTCTTTTGTTGCATAATATCAGATTATATCGGTCACAGTATGCTCCGCGTTAATTTACACTTGCAGTTATCGTCATGGAATTTATCTATTAGGCATATCCGATGATGGAGACCGTGTACGGCATATCTTGTCAATTCATGACGTAGATCATACCTGGCTCGTGTCCATTCCCTATATATCATCGCATCCGTTGAATAAAACGCTGGCCATATCTCTTGTCTCTTCTTATTGAGTTCCTGCAGTACATCCAAGTAGGCTTTGGTAGGTGGTAGAAGCAGGTCGAGGCGGAAATGCGGATGATGTTATCCTGTATAGAGTCATAAATAATTTACAAGATTCTGAGTAACTGCAACGTGACCTCGATAATGTTGAGAGATGGACAGCAGGCAATTGTATGTTGATAAACGGAGTTAAAAGTCAGGTTGTGAGTTTCACAAATAGAAGAAGTCCTCTCAGTTTTAATTACTGCGTTGATGGGGTGAAAGTTCCTGTTGGCGATCATTGTAAGTATGTAGGTGTTAATATAAGGAAAGACCTTCGTTGGGGTAATCACATAAATGGGATTGTAAATAAAGGGCACAGATCTCTGCACATGGTTATGAGGGTGTTTAGGGGTTGTAGTAAGGATGTAAAGGAGAGGGCATATAAGTGTCTGGTAAGACCCCAATTAGAGTATGGTTCCAGTGTATGGGACCCTCACCAGGATTACCTGATTCAAGAATTGGAAAAATCCAAAAAAAGCAGCTCGATTTGTTCTGGGTGATTTCCGACAAAAGACTAGCGTTACAAAAATGCTGCAAAGTTTGGGTCGGGAAGAATTGAGAGAAAGAAGAAGAGCTGCTCGACTAAGTGGGATGTTCCGAGTTGTCAGCGGAGAGATGGCGTGGAATGACATTAGTAGACGAATACATTTGAGTGGCGTTTATAAATGTAGGAAAGATCACAATATGGAGATAAAGTTGGAATTCAAGAGGACAAACTGGGGCAAATATTCATTTATAGGGAGGGGAGTTAGGGATTGGAATAACTTACCAAGGGAGACGTTCAATAAATTTCCAATTTCTTTGAAATCGTTTAGGAAAAGGCTAGGAAAGCAACAGATAAGGAATCTCCCACCTGGGCGATTGCCCTAAATGCAGATCAGTATTGATTGATTGATTGATTGATTGATTGATTGATTGATTGATTGATTGATTGATTGATTGATTGATTGATTGATTGATTGATTGATTGATTGATTGATTGATTGATTGATTGATTGGCTTTGGAAGCTGGTAGAAGCAGGTCGAGGCGGAAATCTTCGATGAAAAATTGCTCTCTTGCCAGTACATATGTAAGTCGGGATAATGTGTACTTTGACAGACATAGTACTCTTTTGAGGAAGTTGGCTTTGACCTTTTCTATGTCTTCGAAATTTTTCTTCTTTAGGTGTGTCCAGATGGTTTCCAGTCCATATGTTATGATGGAAGCAATTTTTAAGCGAAACAGTGTGGTAGCTGTGGGCAAGGATAGTTGTCTTAGGTTCTTTATGCTACTAATTGCCGTCTTTGCTGCAATGGTTCGTTCTTTTATGTGAAGGTCATAGACATCTCCACTCGTCTGAAGCGTGGTTCCTAAGTATTTGAAATGCGGAACGTTCTTCGTCGGAATATTCAAATACATGATGACGTCATTTGCTGATAGCCTGCCTCCTCGTCTGAATGTCATTTTTACCGTTATGCTACTATTTATAGGAAGATTCTTCTTTTCTGCCCATGTTGTAAGTTTGCTGAAGGCTGTTCGAATGTTTTCCAAGTTTTGTGATACAATGACCATGTCGTCTGCGTAAGCGTAGATTTTCACATTTTCTGTGTCTATTTCTCTACGTACTTCTGCGGTGGCTGTTATGAATGGAAGAGGACTAAAGGGATCGCCTTGTAGAACTCCATTTGTTTACCATTCATCAAGAAGTTTGAACAATCTCTCATAGATGTCACTACTAACAAACTTTGATCATGCACCCTGGTGCGAAGTGAAGGAAACATTTTGAAGAAACTTTGTATTCATAATTTTTTTTACTAAATTTCGTTTATTCATTTTTGGGTTGCCAATATTTATCTTTTCTTTCCGCCAGTTTTGAATTTAGCCAATCAAGAATTTCTGTATTTAATTTTCAACCAATCCCATATTTCTTCCTTGATTTTGAGTGTAACTTCTGTTTTTAACCAATAAAACTCTGTGTGTGTGTCTTGATTATTCATGAAAGGTCTCGAACTTTCTCCAAGGGTTTATAAATTGCGGATTTTCACGTCTCCTAGCCATTTTGATCAACATCTAATTAAGTGTGTGTGTCAAGCAGTGGGGCGGGAGCCGCCTCTATCATCAGGCAGCAGTTCTTCAGCAAGGTATGGCCACTTAACACCTTCACTTTTGCTTGCTCCGCAGTTTAACCCGAGGGAAAGGTTCGAAACTTGATCATGTAACCAACTTCCTTAAAATGTAATTCTCCATTCGGCTCATGTAAAATTTCATAAATCTTTAACTGTAATCAGGGGATAGAGGGTGATATACCCTCTCGAGCTCCCCCTCATCTTGGTTTGAGGTACCGCATTTGTTTTTGTAATGTATTAAACTGATTTCCATCCGCGCTACCTCAGTAGATTGGGATTAGCCCCTGTTTCGTTAGCCAAGTACCCTATATGTCATTTTTTTTTTTGTTGAGCTTAATCTCCGACTCCATTCCTGTTGTACTCGGGCCGTTTATTGAACCTGTTCTTTTTCACTAAGGCCCGTAGGTTGGGTACTAGTGTACCCATACTGGGTCATTTAGGGCAACTATTACATAGTTTAGTTTCACAAACAGATGTATAGATGGAATAGTTGGATGAGAACCTCCAGAAATCACTTACCAGGTTTGAAGTCTCGTCCTCCCTACTTTCATTTTGTCACCGGCTGAACTCATAGCATACGGGCAATGGAATGTTCGAAAAAGAAAAATAGGCACTAGATAAAATATAACGAAAGTAGGATTCTATAATGTAAGAGGAATATACTAATATTATTAAATGAGAAGAATTTTCGTTGAATATTATTTGCTAAACATTTTATTTATACTGATAAATCGCACGAGATGGTGCCATACTACAACATATGAACAAGAAACAGTCAAGACTAATGCGAAAATTATATATATATATACTTTCGTGTCCTTGTAGTTTATTCATAGTTGTAGTTGGTCCTCGGCATACCTCAAATCATTCGGTTTATTATCACGGTTGTAGAAAGTATAAGTACGTTTTATTTAAAACACGAAATTGCATCGCCGTATATCAAACACATGGTCCAAATGACCAAAAAAATTATATATTTACACTGAACACATACGTGTATCCTGGATTTATTAAATTCAAAGAAAAATCAGCCAACGCTGGAATCGAACCCATCTCCATAGAACACTTTGGGAAATAATAAAATACATAAACACATTACATAAAAACATATCAAACTTATATCACACAATACATCTCGAAGATTATGGCTTAACCAAGCCATAGTATCTGCTTAAATTCTTCGCTCCAACATGGGTGGAACTCAGGTACTTAAGCTTCCAAGATAAAAAATTTTAAACTCCAATCACGAGCTAACTTAATGCACAACATGTGAAGGGATCTATCCTTCACAAAATCAGAAAATTATCCGCACTACTCATAACGTATCATTAGAATGGATGAATGGTGAATGAAAAGGATCTCGCCAGTAAACATTAACCTGCAGGAAACGACAGGCTTTCCTCCGACCCTAAGTCCGCCCGCAATAAAAATGTCAATCATGACAACAGCTGTGTGACCAGCTCTGTGGCTACAAACACATTGAAATTGTCGTTCTTTCTTTCTTTCTTTCTTTCTTTGTTTTTCTCTTTCTTTCTCTTATATATCATCTCGGCTTGTTCTCAAGTACGCATTCATTTGAGAGCCATTACTTCTTATTATTCATTATTTGGCTATATATTCAGCCCAATTCAATATATCATAACAGCCACAATTATTATTATTATATTTTATTATTCCAACAACGCAACATGTTACAGCTTCACCCTTTCATATCATGCCACCGCATCTCAAATCCGTTCTATTAATTTACAGAGAAGACTCCATTCTTACAGGTTATTTAATTCTTCCCGCATATTTGAATAATTCGCAGAATACCTCGATTTGGGACATCTTCAATGATCATCTATTATCATACGGGATTTATAATACCTGAATCACCTTGAAGCAAACATATGGTTTATATTCAAACTACTATAAAAATCTTTACCAGATAGTAACATTACGAAGAAATTATAACTTTAATTAAATCGCTATTCTTCCCAAATATGTGCTTCATATACTCTAAGAATTTAAGGGGATCAATATAATAATTCATGCAAATAAACCTGCTAAATATAAATGATTATTCTTAAATCACTTAAAAATCTTGACTAAAATAATAAATCTTTCCCAATCACACGCATATAGTGTTCCCTACATTTTAAATGACTCATAATACATTTTCATATTTACAAAATAAAAATTGCTACTGGCATGTAAATCTCGTGGTTTAATATATTCAAATGTGTACTTATCAAATGCTGCGTATGGTTTGCCGTCATCTCGAGGTACATCATAGGTTTTTACTCCTTCATGATGAGCGGTCTTCTCTTTGATAGTCCTTGGTTCCTCTCCATACTGCCACGATCCATGTCTCGAACTGTGGTCTTCTTAGTTGAGTCTCTGGACGCTCCCTGTAGAAATGACTGCAGGCACTTAGGCGCAATTCTTGTAGGCTCCAGAACTCGGGTTCGACAATCACTCACGAACATACAGGCAAAATGGGAAATCGGTTTTTAAACACTGTTTATGTACTTTCAAAAGGGATCTACTGCTGTCACGATACACTGATAACTTTAAATAGATCAATGCAAATAGTAGCAAGTTTGTAGAAATCACGTTCATTTCCCCCTTAATCACACAGCCTATCACCACGAGTGTCCATGGAGTATGCAAACGCTAAATTTGTCAGGAATCGTTCTTTAATTTTTCTGAACGTCACTCATTCTTAAATGCTTTGGATCAGTTATTAGTAATTGCTGAATATAATTAGCTGTCTCACTACCTCTAAACAATCTGACGCGTTTGCCCTTCCACTGATTATTGCACCATGAGCCGCAGCTGACTGTCGTTGACATGTGAAATATTGAATGTTGAGATAAGGCTTCTATTCATAAATACTGTACTTTTTCTTGTACCGCACGGCTTATTTCGCGATATTTTACATCGCACTGATGTGTTTTTCTCCTATGACACTACACTTCATAAACTGATATCCAAGTTCACTTCTAACGTGTTAGTACTGCAGCTACACAAATGACAATGAGATACTGTATCTAAGTCCTGGCTCTACTTATAGCCTCCGGACAAAATGATCAGGGGGGGGGGGAGGTAAATTTTTCCCCTGCTGCATTTGAAGGTCCGGTAATCGGAATCTTTCAGTGACGTGAAAACAATCAAATTATAGCTTATGACCTCTACTTTCTACTGAAAACATAAAACCAAAGCGATCAGTGGGTCATTCACAGTCTCAAAAGCGTCCTTTTAGAAAATCACGCGTCATGGTTCATCACGCAAGATCTCCCACTTTTTTCCACACGTTGTCAGATTTCAGCAGTCATCTTTACTTTGCGTACTGCTATATGCCAAGTGTCATTACCGATCCACTATTCAAGTATTGCATTTATATGCATCAACAATTAGAATTAAATACATCGGTTCGAATGAGACCTGACTCATAAATTTCCAAAAGTTATTTCAGATGAAGGTGTTTTTCTTCTTCCTCTTTTTAGTAAATTATAGTGAAGTGGCACGAGTGAATGCGGTGTTGAATTAGTAAAGGACATTTATTTCTCAGGAGTTAACACACATTAACTCAGCCCACTCTCCGACAACCCACATTTCTACGCGTAGCGTCATCCTTCCATCTCGCTCACACGAAAAGAGAGCGTGATTTCAAGGTCCAGCTGTAATGCGCTATCCTTTTCTCGTTACAGCGCAGAAAACTGCTCCCTTCGGGCTGGGGTATCGCAAATCACACCCCAGTTCGACATGCAGACTGCTAATTACTACATTATATGTCACAGAATGTCGCGGAAAACGGCATATATAATTGACTAGCAATTGTACCCGTGCTTCGCTACGGTATTCCAGATTGTATACGGATGTCGAAGTAAATTACTGTACTTCAAGTGAATAATAATTTTTAAATTGCATTTAAATTGGCGTTATCCGAGAAAAAGCATAGGGAGGTCCGCAGATGATGTTTCCAATGTAAAGTGCGAGTTGTGGAGTTGTGATGTAACGACAGGTGCACTTGTCTACCACAATTCATTATGTTTTAGAAACGTTGAAAAGGGTGAAATTTGTGTAAGATTTTCACACAGTGAATTACTTTTCAAATACTTATGCGACAGCTTCAAACATAGAATTTGGCTCACATATGGCCACTGGGTGGGCCAATATTCGTGTAGAATTTAATGATCCAATCTTTCGTATAAGTGAATCAAACCATCAATTATATGTGTACAAAGTGCAAAGTTTAGGTAGATCCACAAAGAGAAAAAAATAATGTATAAGGGATAGAGATACGACAAAAGTTCATAGGACCGAAGTTGTAGATCACTCCAAATTGAACGCAGATTGTGCCATCCGTTTTGTGATACGACTTACCGTTTAGCCACGAAATACATCGAAAGGAAGGACTGCACCGTCATTTAAATTGCCTCCATATTTCGATATTTTTCGGGGGTAAAAAATTAAACTTTTAAACATCTCGTACATTTTCCGTCGGTTACATGCTAAAAGCTATAATTTTGCAACATTTCAATTTTCTAACTCGTCTGGGAGATTGTGCTGCGATCTTGATATGGGAGAGTGTGTTAAAAATCAGGAGTTTCAGGAAACTTTCAAGCCCATAAAACCTGTAGGTTCTGGATAAATATCACCGACTATGTTCTTATGCAGGTTTGAAACTCCCTGCATGTACCCCTCAGAGAATTATGAGAATTTGAGATTTTTCTAGGGATCCTGAAGTCATCAGCTTGTCTGGTACCAAGTTTCAAATTTCTAAGACGCCTAGAATGGTCTCACTAATTCACGTCTGTTTTAATTTTTATGCCTTAATTTATATATATGTATATATATATATATAGTACAGTATATATCGATCGCGCCAAACAGACTTCCATTTATTAGTGTGGATTATATTTCACCCGCTTCCCTAGTGGTTCTAGGGGCGTCTTACTCCCACAGTACGTTTTCCAGGTAGTACGTTATACTTGAAAGTCATACTGGAACATACACACGTCCATTATCTCGGTCATTTCTGACAATTTATTTTTTCACCCTTTCTCACTCCCTATGCCAAATGGGGCTGAAGTTAGACTTTAAAAATCCGGAATGTTACTATTCATCTCAGCGACCCGGAAAACTATGGAATCGGCAGTATATTCGATTATTATTATATCTCAATCCCCCTCCCCCACCCTAATGGGGGCTAAACTTTGTGTTTTAAAAAATTGGAATGTTACTATTCATCTCAGCGACCCCGAAAATTATGGATTAGACACTACTTTCGATGATTTGTATATCTCAGTCCCCTTGCCCCCCGCCGCCCCTAAGGGTTCCTGGGGTGTTTTACCCCCATGTGGTTTGTCTCCTGATACAAAAAATTCGGAGTGTCACTATTCATCTCAGTGACCCCGAAAACTATGTATTCGACACTATTTTCTATTATTTCTATATATCACTCTCCCATGGCCCCCCACCACGAAGGGGGCTGAACTTGGACTCTAAAAAATTCCGGCGTGTCACTGTTCATCTCAGCGACCCCGAAATGTATAGATTCGACGCTATTTTCGATGATTTTGATATCTCAGCCCCCTCGCCCCCCCTTGCCCCTAAGAGTTCCTGGGCTGTCTTACCCCCACGTGGTTTGTCTCCTGATACTAAAAATCCGGAGTGTACAATTCACTTCGGCGACCCCGAAAACTATGTATTCGACACTATTTTCGTTTAATTTTATATATCACTCCCCCCTCGCCCCCACCCCAAAGGGGCTGAACTTGAACTAAAAAAAAAACGGAGTGTCACTATTCATCTCAGCAACCCCAAAAAGTATGGATTCGACACTATTTTCGTTAATTTGTTTATCTGACCCCCCTCGCCCCCCCTCCCCGACCCTGTGGGTTCCTGGGCTGTCTTACTCCCACGTGGTTTGTCTCCTGATATTAAAAATCCAGAGTATACAATTCACCTCGGCGACCCCCGAAAACTATGTATTCGACATTATTTTCGTTTAATTTTGTATATCACTCCCCCTCGCCCCCCATGCGAAAGGGAGCTGAACTTTGACTTTTGAAAAATCGGGAGTGTCACTGTTCATCTCAGCGACCCCGAAAACTGTGGATTCGGCACTTTATTCGATTATTTTTATACCTTGCCCCTTTCCCCCTGGCCACTCACCCCTAAGGGAGCTACGGATGGCTTACCCCCACAGTGCTCGTCTGCGGATAGTAAGTCATAAGTGTACCAAGTTTGGATGAAATTGCTCCAGTGGTTTAGGAGGACATGTGTCATTTACACACACACACATACATGCATACAACATCCATTTTATATATAGTAAGAAGAAGAAGATTATGCTTGCTTTATTATTACATGGAGAAATTTTAATTTGAACACTGCAGACATCTAAACTTAAACTGTATATCCGAAGAAATTATTCGAATCCGAGGAATGAATATTACTTCGCTCGTGACATGCCCAATCATGAGAATGGCTTCAATAATATTAGTCATCAGTTTCAGAGTCGTGTTCATTGCAGAGGGCAGGATTCTTATTCTTAAGAAGGATAATTGGTGCCACAATCGTCCGCTCTAAGATGTTCCAGGGTACTCCAGGTGACTCCAAGTCTTTCGAAGCTCTGCCTTGTAGTCTATTGACTTGTAAATGTGTAGAACATCGGGTAATTCTTATAAAAGTTGCTTGTTGAAAGAAAATGACATGATGTATGATAGCAAGAATGAAGAGGATGAAACCCGCCGCCCGCACATAGCCCACTCCTCTCGAATAGCTCAAGACTTAACGTGCCGAACCGACGAACGATTCATCATCAACACCGTCATATGCCCTCACACCATATAAGACCAAAAACATCTTCCTACGTCCTGGACGTAAAATGGCTCCTTGAATATTGTGTTCTCTACCTATCTCATGTACGTTGCCTAGCGACAGCGACTCTATGCATTTAATCTTGGTGACAGCACGTTGGATTGTCATATCCCAATGCACGTTATCCGATGGTTTTTCGTTCATAACTAACCAACGAAAGCGAAAATGAAAATTCCGGCTTCGAGGTGCATTCGGACCCCCTTCCATTTACCTCTGTTCAAAATTTCAGATCTCTGCGTGCTGTAGATTTTGCTGGGCATCGCGCACAGACAGACAGACAGACAAACACTTCCTTTTATAATTATAGAGATGACGGATAAGCATGAGCACGTTGAAAAGTGCAGACTTCCACTTCCAGATTCATATCTCCTAAACAGTTTATGATATTAAGAAACGGTTTGCGCCATCAGACGCCTCATTTATTGCTCTACATGTTTGTTTCTAAACCATTTCCTCGTATCTCCCATATTAAGGGGGTAAATTGAGTTCAAATTTTGAATAGGGTGAAATTTGGGTGCATTTTTAACATTTTACATTACATTTTGCCTACTTAAGTATAAGCTAGAATTATGATATTTGGTACACATATGTCCCTTAATCGTGCCAATGTGCGCACACAACGTGATGATCCTATCATTGTTATAAGTGTGTCAAACAATAAAATATACTTGTTAAAATCACCAAATTTACGAACAATCCAGAAATACGGCCGAATTTGACGTATAAGGGAGAGAGATACGACAAAATGTCACAGGACCAAAGTTGTAGATCACTCCGAATTGAAGGGACATTGTGCCATCCGTTTTGTGATACGACTTACCGTTTAGCCAAAAAATAGCTCAAAAGGAATGTCTGCACAGTCATTAAAATTGCCTCCATATTTCGATATCTTTGGGGGTAAAAGTGAAAAATTTGAACATCCTGTAATTTTCCCGTCGGTTAGGGACCAAAAGCTATAATTTCACCAAATTTCAATTGTCTACCTCGTCTCGCAGGTTGTGCCGCCATCTTGATTTGGGGGGATGGGGGATAAAAATGAGGAAATTCCCGAAAATTTTTAAGCCCACGAAACCTATAGGTTATCGTTTTGGATATACTATACGACTGTGTTCTTATACTGAGCCCAAAATTTGAGCCCCCCCAGCGTGCCCCCTTGAGGGAATTTTGAGATTTTCCGATTTTTCTAGGGATCCTGGGGTCATCAGTTTCCCTCGTACCAAGTATCAAATTTCTGAGTTTTCTGGAAGTGCCTCATTAATTCACGTCTTTTTTCATTTTTAAATATTTATATATACATCGCTCCAGCCCGACTTGCTTTTATATATATAGATGACGGATAAGCATGAGCACGTTGAAAAGTGCAGACTTCCACTTCGAGATTCATATCTCCTAAACAGTTTATGATATTAAGAAACGGTTTGCGCCATCAGACGCCTCATTTATCGCTCTACATGTTTGTTTCTAAACCATGTCCTCGTATCTCCCATATTAAGGGGGTAAACTGAGTTCAAATTTTGAATAGGGTGAAATTTGGGTGCATTTTTAACATTTTACATTACATTTTGCCTACTTAAGTATAAGCTAGAATCATGAAATTTGGTACACATATGTCCCTTAACCTTGCCAATGTGCACACACAACGTGATGATCCTATCCTTGTTATAAGTGTGTCAAACAATAAAATATACTTGTAAAAATCACCAAATTTACGAACAATCCAGAAATACGGCCGAATTTAACGTATAAGGGAGAGAGATACGACAAAATGTCACTGGACCAAAGTTGTAGATCACTCCGAATTGAAGGGACATTGTGCCATCCGTTTTGTGATACGACTTACCGTTTAGCCAAAAAATAGCTCAAAAGGAATGTCTGCACAGTCATTAAAATTGCCTCCATATTTCGATATCTTTGGGGGTAAAAGTGAAAAATTTGAACATCCTGTAATTTTCCCGTCGGTTAGGGACCAAAAGCTATAATTTCACCAAATTTCAATTGTCTACCTCGTCTCGCAGGTTGTGCCGCCATCTTGATTTGGGGGGATGGGGGATAAAAATGAGGAAATTCCCGAAAATTTTTAAGCCCACGAAACCTATAGGTTATCGTTTTGGATATACTATACGACTGTGTTCTTATACTGAGCCCAAAATTTGAGCCCCCCCCAGCGTGCCCCCTTGACGGAATTTTGAGATTTTCCGATTTTTCTAGGGATCCTGGGGTCATCAGTTTCCCTCGTACCAAGTATCAAATTTCTGAGTTTTCTGGAAGTGCCTCATTAATTCACGTCTTTTTTCATTTTTAAATATTTATATATACATCGCTCCAGCCCGACTTGCTTTTATATATATAGATGACGGATAAGCATGAGCACGTTGAAAAGTGCAGACTTCCACTTCGAGATTCATATCTCCTAAACAGTTTATGATATTAAGAAACGGTTTGCGCCATCAGACGCCTCATTTATCGCTCTATATGTTTGTTTCTAAACCATTTCCTTGTATCTCCCATATTAAGGGGGTAAATTGAGTTCAAATTTTGAATAGGGTGAAATTTGGGTGCATTTTTAACATTTTACATTACATTTTGCCTACTTAAGTATAAGCTAGAATCATGAAATTTGGTACACATATGTCCCTTAACCTTGCCAATGTGCACACACAACGTGATGATCCTATCCTTGTTATAAGTGTGTCAAACAATAAAATATACTTGTAAAAATCACCAAATTTACGAACAATCCAGAAATACGGCCGAATTTAACGTATAAGGGAGAGAGATACGACAAAATGTCACTGGACCAAAGTTGTAGATCACTCCGAATTGAAGGGACGTTGTGCCATCCGTTTTGTGATACGACTTACCGTTTAGCCAAAAAATAGCTCAAAAGGAATGTCTGCACAGTCATTAAAATTGCCTCCATATTTCGATATCTTTGGGGGTAAAAAGTGAAAAATTTGAACATCTTGGAATTTTCCCGTCGGTTAGGGACCAAAAGCTATAATTTCACCAAATTTCAATTGTCTACCTCGTCTCGCAGGTTGTGCCGCCATCTTGATTTGGGGGGATGGGGGATAAAAATGAGGAAATTCCCGAAAATATTTAAGCCCACGAAACCTATAGGTTATCGTTTTGGATATACTATACGACTGTGTTCTTATACTGAGCCCAAAATTTGAGCCCCCCCAGCGTGCCCCCTTGAGGGAATTTTGAGATTTTCCGATTTTTCTAGGCACCCTGGGGTCATCAGTTTCCCTCGTACCAAGTATCAAATTTCTGAGATTTCTGGAAGTGCCTCATTAATTCACGTCTTTTTTCATTTTTATATATTTATATATACATCGCTCCAGCCCGACTTGCTTTTATATATATAGATAGATAGATAGATGACGGATAAGCATGAGCACGTTGAAAAGTGCAGACTTCCACTTCGAGATTCATATCTCCTAAACGGTTTATGATATTAAGAAACGGTTTGCGCCATCAGACGCCCCATTTATCCCTCTACATGTTTGTTTCTAAACCATTTCCTCGTATCTCCCATATTAAGGGGGTAAATTGAGTTCAAATTTTGAATAGGGTGAAATTTGGGTGCATTTTTAACATTTTACATTACATTTTGCCTACTTAAGTATAAGCTAGAATTATGAAATTTGGTACACATATGTCCCTTAATCTTGCCAATGTGCGCACACAACGTGATGATCCTATCGTTGTTATAAGTGTGTCAAACAATAAAATATACTTGTAAAAATCACCAAATTTACGAACAATCCAGAAATACGGCCGAATTTAACGTATAAGGGAGAGAGATACGACAAAATGTCACAGGACCAAAGTTGTAGATCACTCCGAATTGAAGGGACATTGTGCCATCCGTTTTGTGATACGATTTACCGTTTAGCCAAAAAATAGCTCAAAAGGAATGTCTGCACAGTCATTAAAATTGCCTCCATATTTCGATATCTTTGGGGGTAAAAAGTGAAAAATTTGAACATCCTGTAATTTTTCCGTCGGTTAGGGACCAAAAGCTATAATTTCACCAAATTTCAATTGTCTACCTCGTCTCGCAGTTTGTGCCGCCATCTTGATTTGGGGGACGGGGGATAAAAATGAGGAAATTCCCGAAAATTTTTAAGCCCACGAAACCTATAGGTTATCGTTTTGGATATACTATACGACTGTGTTCTTATACTGAGCCCAAAATTTGAGCCCCCCCAGCGTGCCCCCTTGAGGGAATTTTGAGATTTTCCGATTTTTCTAGGGATCCTGGGGTCATCAGTTTCCCTCGTACCAAGTATCAAATTTCTGAGTTTTCTGGAAGTGCCTCATTAATTCACGTCTTTTTTCATTTTTAAATATTTATATATACATCGCTCCAGCCCGACTTGCTTTTATATATATAGATGACGGATAAGCATGAGCACGTTGAAAAGTGCAGACTTCCACTTCGAGATTCATATCTCCTAAACAGTTTATGATATTAAGAAACGGTTTGCGCCATCAGACGCCTCATTTATCGCTCTACATGTTTGTTTCTAAACCATGTCCTCGTATCTCCCATATTAAGGGGGTAAACTGAGTTCAAATTTTGAATAGGGTGAAATTTGGGTGCATTTTTAACATTTTACATTACATTTTGCCTACTTAAGTATAAGCTAGAATCATGAAATTTGGGACACATATGTCCCTTAACCTTGCCAATGTGCGCACACAACGTGATGATCCTATCATTGTTATAAGTGTGTCAAACAATAAAATATACTTGTAAAAATCACCAAATTTACGAACAATCCAGAAATACGGCCGAATTTAACGTATAAGGGAGAGAGATACGACAAAATGTCACTGGACCAAAGTTGTAGATCACTCCGAATTGAAGAGACGTTGTGCCATCCGTTTTGTGATACGACTTACCGTTTAGCCAAAAAATAGCTCAAAAGGAATGTCTGCACAGTTATTAAAATTGCCTCCATATTTCTATATCTTTGGGGGTAAAAAGTGAAAAATTTGAACATCTTGGAATTTTCCCGTCGGTTAGGGACCAAAAGCTATAATTTCACCAAATTTCAATTGTCTACCTCGTCTCGCAGGTTGTGCCGCCATCTTGATTTGGGGGGATGGGGGATAAAAATGAGGAAATTGCCGAAAATTTTTAAGCCCACGAAACCTATAGGTTATCGTTTTGGATATACTATACGACTGTGTTCTTATACTGAGCCCAAAATTTGAGCCCCCCCAGCGTGCCCCCTTGAGGGAATTTTGAGATTTTCCGATTTTTCTAGGGATCCTGGGGTCATCAGTTTCCCTCGTACCAAGTATCAAATTTCTGAGTTTTCTGGAAGTGCCTCATTAATTCACGTCTTTTTTCATTTTTAAATATTTATATATACATCGCTCCAGCCCGACTTGCTTTTATATATATAGATGACGGATAAGCATGAGCACGTTGAAAAGTGCTGACTTCCACTTCGAGATTCATATCTCCTAAACAGTTTATGATATTAAGAAACGGTTTGCGCCATCAGACGCCTCATTTATCGCTCTACATGTTTGTTTCTAAACCATGTCCTCGTATCTCCCATATTAAGGGGGTAAACTGAGTTCAAATTTTGAATAGGGTGAAATTTGGGTGCATTTTTAACATTTTACATTACATTTTGCCTACTTAAGTATAAGCTAGAATCATGAAATTTGGGACACATATGTCCCTTAACCTTGCCAATGTGCGCACACAACGTGATGATCCTATCATTGTTATAAGTGTGTCAAACAATAAAATATACTTGTAAAAATCACCAAATTTACGAACAATCCAGAAATACGGCCGAATTTAACGTATAAGGGAGAGAGATACGACAAAATGTCACTGGACCAAAGTTGTAGATCACTCCGAATTGAAGAGACGTTGTGCCATCCGTTTTGTGATACGACTTACCGTTTAGCCAAAAAATAGCTCAAAAGGAATGTCTGCACAGTTATTAAAATTGCCTCCATATTTCGATATCTTTGGGGGTAAAAAGTGAAAAATTTGAACATCTTGGAATTTTCCCGTCGGTTAGGGACCAAAAGCTATAATTTCACCAAATTTCAATTGTCTACCTCGTCTCGCAGGTTGTGCCGCCATCTTGATTTGGGGGGATGGGGGATAAAAATGAGGAAATTCCCGAAAATTTTTAAGCCCACGAAACCTATAGGTTATCGTTTTGGATATACTATACGACTGTGTTCTTATACTGAGCCCAAAATTTGAGCCCCCCCAGCGTGCCCCCTTGAGGGAATTTTGAGATTTTCCGATTTTTCTAGGGATCCTGGGGTCATCAGTTTCCCTCGTACCATGTTTCAAATTTCTGAGATTTCTGGAAGTGCCTCATTAATTCACGTCTTTTTTCATTTTTATATATTTATATATACATCGCTCCAGCCCGACTTGCTTTTATATATATAGATAGATAGATAGATGACGGATAAGCATGAGCACGTTGAAAAGTGCAGACTTCCACTTCGAGATTCATATCTCCTAAACGGTTTATGATATTAAGAAACGGTTTGCGCCATCAGACGCCCCATTTATCGCTCTACATGTTTGTTTCTAAACCATTTCCTCGTATCTCCCATATTAAGGGGGTAAATTGAGTTCAAATTTTGAATAGGGTGAAATTTGGGTGCATTTTTAACATTTTACATTACATTTTGCCTACTTAAGTATAAGCTAGAATTATGAAATTTGGTACACATATGTCCCTTAATCTTGCCAATGTGCGCACACAACGTGATGATCCTATCGTTGTTATAAGTGTGTCAAACAATAAAATATACTTGTAAAAATCACCAAATTTACGAACAATCCAGAAATACGGCCGAATTTAACGTATAAGGGAGAGAGATACGACAAAATGTCAGAGGACCAAAGTTGTAGATCACTCCGAATTGAAGGGACATTGTGCCATCCGTTTTGTGGTACGACTTACCGTTTAGCCAAAAAATAGCTCAAAAGGAATGTCTGCACAGTCATTAAAATTGCCTCCATATTTCGATATCTTTGGGGGTAAAAAGTGAAAAATTTGAACATCCTGTAATTTTCCCGTCGGTTAGGGACCAAAAGCTATAATTTCACCAAATTTCAATTGTCTACCTCGTCTCGCAGGTTGTGCCGCCATCTTGATTTGGGGGGATGGGGGATAAAAATGAGGAAATTAACGAAAATTTTTAAGCCCACGAAACCTATAGGTTATCGTTTTGGATATACTATACGACTGTGTTCTTATCCAGAAACGGTTTGCGCCATCAGACGCCTCATTTATCGCTCTACATGTTTGTTTCTAAACCATTTCCTCGTATCTCCCATATTAAGGGGGTAAATTGAGTTCAAATTTTGAATAGGGTGAAATTTGGGTGCATTTTTAACATTTTACATTACATTTTGCCTACTTAAGTATAAGCTAGAATCATGAAATTTGGTACACATATGTCCCTTAACCTTGCCAATGTGCGCACACAACGTGATGATCCTATCATTGTTATAAGTGTGTCAAACAATAAAATATACTTGTAAAAATCACCAAATTTACGAACAATCCAGAAATACGGCCGAATTTAACGTATAAGGGAGAGAGATACGACAAAATGTCACTGGACCAAAGTTGTAGATCACTCCGAATTGAAGCGACGTTGTGCCATCCGTTTTGTGATACGACTTACCGTTTAGCCAAAAAAAAAACTCAAAAGGAATGTCTGCACAGTTATTAAAATTGCCTCCATATTTCGATATCTTTGGGGGTAAAAAGTGAAAAGTTTGAACATCTTGGAATTTTCCCGTCGGTTAGGGACCAAAAGCTATAATTTCACCAAAATTTCAATTGTCTACCTCGTCTCGCAGGTTGTGCCGCCATCTTGATTTGGGGGGATGGGCGATAAAAATGAGGAAATTCCCGAAAATTTTTAAGGCCACGAAACCTATAGGTTATCGTTTTGGATATACTATACGACTGTGTTCTTATACTGAGCCCAAAATTTGAGCCCCCCCAGCGTGCCCCCTTGAGGGAATTTTGAGATTTTCCGATTTTTCTAGGGATCCTGGGGTCATCAGTTTCCCTCGTACCAAGTATCAAATTTCTGAGATTTCTGGATGTGCCTCATTAATTCACGTCTTTTTTCATTTTTAAATATTTATATATACATCGCTCCAGCCCGACTTGCTTTTATATATATAGATGACGGATAAGCATGAGCACGTTGAAAAGTGCAGACTTCCACTTCCAGATTCATATCTCCTAAACAGTTTATGATATTAAGAAATGGTTTGAGCCATCAGACGCCTCATTTATTGCTCTACATGTTTGTTTCTAAACCATTTCCTCGTATCTCCCATATTAAGGGGGTAAATTGAGTTCAAATTTTGAATAGGATGAAATTTGGGTGCATTTTTAACATTTTACATTGCATTTTGCCTACTTAAGTATAAGCTAGAATTATGAAATTTGGTACACATATGTCCCTTAATCGTGCCAATGTGCGCACACAACGTGATGATCCTATCATTGTTATAAGTGTGTCAAACAATAAAATATACTTGTAAAAATCACCAAATTTACGAACAATCCAGAAATACGGCCGAATTTAACGTATAAGGGAGAGAGATACGACAAAATGTCACAGGACCAAAGTTGTAGAGCACTCCGAATTGAAGCGACATTGTGTCATCCGTTTTGTGATACGACTTACCGTTTAGCCAAAAAATAGCTCAAAAGGAATGTCTGCACAGTCATTAAAATTGCCTCCATATTTCGATATCTTTGGGGGTAAAAAGTGAAAAATTTGAACATCCTGTAATTTTCCCGTCGGTTAGGGACCAAAAGCTATAATTTCACCAAATTTCAATTGTCTACCTCGTCTCGCAGGTTGTGCCGCCATCTTGATTTGGGGGGATGGGGGATAAAAATGAGGAAATTCCCGAAAATTTTTAGGCCCACGAAACCTATAGGTTATCGTTTTGGATATACTATACGACTGTGTTCTTATACTGAGCCCAAAATTTGAGCCCCCCCAGCGTGCCCCCTTGAGGGAATTTTGAGATTTTCCGATTTTTCTAGGGATCCTGGGGTCATCAGTTTCCCTCGTACCAAGTTTCAAATTTCTGAGATTTCTGGAAGTGCCTCATTAATTCACGTCTTTTTTCATTTTTAAATATTTATATATACATCGCTCCAGCCCGACTTGCTTTTATATATATAGATAGATGACGGATAAGCATGAGCACGTTGAAAAGTGCAGACTTCCACTTCGAGATTCATATCTCCTGAACGGTTTATGATATTAAGAAACGGTTTGCGCCATCAGACGCCTCATTTGTCGCTCTACATGTTTGTTTCTAAACCATTTCCTCGTATCTCCCATATTAAGGGGGTAAATTGAGTTCAAATTGTGAATAGGATGAAATTTGGGTGCATTTTTAACATTTTACATTACATTTTGCCTACTTAAGTATAAGCTAGAATCATGAAATTTGGTACACATATGTACCTTAATCGTGCCAATGTGCGCACTCAACGTGATGATCCTATCATTCTTATAAGTGTGTCAAACAATAAAATACCCTTGTAAAAATCACTAAATTTACGAACAATCCAGAAATACGGCCGAATTTAACGTATAAGGGAGAGAGATACGACAAAATGTCACTGGACCAAAGTTGTAGATCACTCCGAATTGAAGGGACATTGTGCCATCCGTTTTGTGATACGACTTACCGTTTAGCCAAAAAATAGCTCAAAAGGAATGTCTGCACAGTCATTAAAATTGCCTCCATATTTCGATATCTTTGGGGGTAAAAAGTGAAAAATTTGAACATCTTGGAATTTTCCCGTCGGTTAGGGACCAAAAGCTATAATTTCACCAAATTTCAATTGTCTACCTCGTCTCGCAGGTTGTGCCGCCATCTTGATTTGGGGGGATGGGGGATAAAAATGAGGAAATTCCCGAAAATATTTAAGCCCACGAAACCTATAGGTTATCGTTTTGGATATACTATACGACTGTGTTCTTATACTGAGCCCAAAATTTGAGCCCCCCCAGCGTGCCCCCTTGAGGGAATTTTGAGATTTTCCGATTTTTCTAGGCATCCTGGGGTCATCAGTTTCCCTCGTACCAAGTATCAAATTTCTGAGTTTTCTGGAAGTGCCTCATTAATTCACGTCTTTTTTCATTTTTAAATATTTATATATACATCGCTCCAGCCCGACTTGCTTTTATATATATAGATGACGGATAAGCATGAGCACGTTGAAAAGTGCAGACTTCCACTTCCAGATTCATATCTCCTAAACAGTTTATGATATTAAGAAACGGTTTGCGCCATCAGACGCCTCATTTATCGCTCTACATGTTTGTTTCTAAACCATGTCCTCGTATCTCCCATATTAAGGGGGTAAACTGAGTTCAAATTTTGAATAGGGTGAAATTTGGGTGCATTTTTAACATTTTACATTACATTTTGCCTACTTAAGTATAAGCTAGAATCATGAAATTTGGTACACATATGTCCCTTAATCTTGCCAATGTGCGCACACAACGTGATGATCCTATCGTTGTTATAAGTGTGTCAAAAAATAAAATATACTTGAAAAATCACCAAATTTACGAACAATCCAGAAATACGGCCGAATTTAACGTATAAGGGAGAGAGATACGACAAAATGTCAGAGGACCAAAGTTGTAGATCACTCCGAATTGAAGCGACATTGTGCCATCCGTTTTGTGGTACGACTTACCGTTTAGCCAAAAAATAGCTCAAAAGGAATGTCTGCACAGTCATTAAAATTGCCTCCATATTTCGATATCTTTGGGGGTAAAAAGTGAAAAATTTGAACATCCTGTAATTTTTCCGTCGGTTAGGGACCAAAAGCTATAATTTCACCAAATTTCAATTGTCTACCTCGTCTCGCAGGTTGTGCCGCCATCTTGATTTGGGGGGATGGGGGATAAAAATGAGGAAATTAACGAAAATTTTTAAGCCCACGAAACCTATAGGTTATCGTTTTGGATATACTATACGACTGTGTTCTTATCCAGAAACGGTTTGCGCCATCAGACGCCTCATTTATCGCTCTACATGTTTGTTTCTAAACCATTTCCTCGTATCTCCCATATTAAGGGGGTAAATTGAGTTCAAATTTTGAATAGGGTGAAATTTGGGTGCATTTTTAACATTTTACATTACATTTTGCCTACTTAAGTATAAGCTAGAATCATGAAATTTGGTACACATATGTCCCTTAATTGTGCCAATGTGCGCACACAACGTGATGATCCTATCATTGTTATAAGTGTGTCAAACAATAAAATATACTTGTAAAAATCACCAAATTTACGAACAATCCAGAAATACGGCCGAATTTAACGTATAAGGGAGAGAGATACGACAAAATGTCACTGGACCAAAGTTGTAGATCACTCCGAATTGAAGGGACATTGTGCCATCCGTTTTGTGATACGACTTACCGTTTAGCCAAAAAAAAACTCAAAAGGAATGTCTGCACAGTTATTAAAATTGCCTCCATATTTCGATATCTTTGGGGGTAAAAAGTGAAAAGTTTGAACATCTTGGAATTTTCCCGTCGGTTAGGGACCAAAAGCTATAATTTCACCAAAATTTCAATTGTCTACCTCGTCTCGCAGGTTGTGCCGCCATCTTGATTTGGGGGGATGGGCGATAAAAATGAGGAAATTCCCGAAAATTTTTAAGGCCACGAAACCTATAGGTTATCGTTTTGGATATACTATACGACTGTGTTCTTATACTGAGCCCAAAATTTGAGCCCCCCCAGCGTGCCCCCTTGAGGGAATTTTGAGATTTTCCGATTTTTCTAGGGATCCTGGGGTCATCAGTTTCCCTCGTACCAAGTATCAAATTTCTGAGATTTCTGGATGTGCCTCATTAATTCACGTCTTTTTTCATTTTTAAATATTTATATATACATCGCTCCAGCCCGACTTGCTTTTATATATATAGACTAGACCTCCTAACATGCCTATGGCATGGTTATGGACGGTTACACTAGATACCTCTGTGTAATAAGATTGCTATTTGTAAATAGTGCTTTGTAAGGCCAGTGATTATTTGACTTTCACATTGTATTGCCTTGAGTAGGCTGGGAACACTGAGAGCACGTCAGCACTTTTCGAGTATTGTAAGAATGCATCTGGGAGGCTTGATATTGAAAATTGGGAGCTAGTGCCCCACGTATTAGGGGATTTCTGCCCTTTGTGTAAAATTGTAATCTTTTATAAAGTTGAGCTAGGGGCTCAAAATTGTAAAACTAGGGGCTTGTAGCCAAAGAGTGTTTAAATTCTGAAGTCTTGGATCCTTCTAAGTCTTGGTTCTAAATTGCTATGTCATTGTTATTTCTCTAAGTGAAAAGATGTTAAGATTTTGTTGTTTTTAAGATTATGTAACCTTTGTTAAAATTTGAAATTAACTTTGACTTTGTAGTTGGACCCATTCATCCCGGCACCTTCTTTCACCTCTGCTGATCCACGGGTAACCCCGTAATAATTATTATTATTAATATTAACATTTCTATTATGGTTGTCATTCTTTCATAAGTAACTTTTCTTATTATTTCTCATTGACTGTTACCAAATATTTCTATGCTCTTTTCAATCCTGGTCTAAGATATAAGAAATCTTTATAGCCTCGACTATGTCTAATAAAACAAGACCGGGCGGGTTGGCCGCGCGGTTAGAGGCGCGCAGCTGTGAACTTGCATCCGGAAGATAGTGGGTTCAAACACCACTGTCGGCAGCCGTGAAGATGGTTTTCTGTGGTAGTGATTCTTGTTTTAAGAGGAAGTACAATTATGCGACCATCTTCTATATAACACTAATCGGCGAGAGAAAATGGAAGGGGTCCGACACTTCGAAAAATGAAGGTATCGCCCTACGGAAGACAAGGGCTACGAAGGGCGTAAAAATAAAAGACTCCCTAAGCATGAGTACGTAATACCGTTGGGCTCGGAAAAGAGCAAGAGTTGACCAAGGGAGGTCGGATATTATAGATGAAAGTGAGGAGCCTGGCACAAGTAAATGGAAGCAATGCCAGGACTTAGCTAACGGCCTCGTGGTCGCCAACCCACGCTCCAGAGTTCAGAGCACCTGGGTCCCCTTTTAGTCACCTCCTACGACAGGCAAGGAATATCGTGGGTGTTATTCTGCAGCCCCCACCCGAAGGGGGTAGATTTTCTATGGTTTCCCATTTTCACACCAGGCAAATGCTGGGCTGTACGTTAATTAACGCCACAGCCGCTTCTTTTCCACTCCTAGGTCTTTCCTATGCCATCGTTGCCATAAGACCTATCTTTGTTGGTGTGACGTAAAGCAAATAGCAAAAAAAAAAAAAAAAAAGAAAGAAAGAAACAAAACAAAACCTACAATTTAAAAAAATATTTTATCCACTTAATTAAATTAAATATTTCATGAAAAGCCTGAATTGAGAAAAGCGACGTTGCAGTTTAAATATATTGTTAGTAGCAAATGTACCCGTGCTTCGCTACGGTATTCTACATTGCATTCGAATACCGAAGTAAATACTGTACATGCAGTAAATAAGATTGTTATAAAATTGCATGTGTCTTAGCGTTATCAGAGAAACAGCAAGGGGCGGTCCCCATACGCTGAATCCAATGTAAAGTTTTTGTTACAGATTTGTGATATAACGGCAGGCTCACTTGCCTACTGCCATTCACAATCGAATTGGGAAGTTTACATTATAATTGCAGGCCCCATTGCCTACTGCGCGGACACAATCGATCTGGGGAGTTTTAGTTACAATGGCAGCCCCCCTTTCCTACTTCCAGACAGATAACAGTTGAGTTTTTATGGCAGGGAACTACCCTACTATCAGTCGAAATTGAGTTGTGCAGTTATCATTATAATGCCAGGCCCATTTTCCTACTGCCAGCCAGCTTACTGCCAGTCACACCAAGTTGGCGAGTTTCCATCAAAATAGCAGGCCACTGTGCCTAACGCTAGTCACATTTTAGATGAGGACATTTGTTTATAATGGAGGGCAACCTTGCCTACTGCCAAACACATTCGGGTAGGGGAGCTTTAAACAAAACTGCATGCTCCCTTGCCTTCTGCAAGTCAAATCGAGAAGTGAACTATTCATTACAATGGTAGGCCTTCTTTACTAATGCCAGTTACACAGGAGTTGGAGAGGGACCCCATTCCTACTGCCAGTCAAAGTCGGTGTGGGGAGTACTGATTACAATCTCGATCGCTACAAATTGACATCAGTGAATATATATAGATCGACATACGAAAGTACATTCGTGTTTACAATATTGCAGATCTTCATTCACAGATTATCTGCTGCTAAACGTACGTCACATCGACAAAGGATTATTCCATAAGACGCCGCATTTAGTGGCCTAAATGGCTGGTCCTATGATATCTCACCCATTCTTGAGTCAGATTGAGTTAGAAACGTTGAACAGGGTAAAGTTTTGTAAGATTGTCTCACTTTACATTACTTTTCGGATAATCATGTGACAGCTACGTACATAGCATTTGGCTCACATATGGCTACTGGGTGGGCCAATTTTCGTGAAGAGTTTGATGATTCTATATTTCCTATAAGTGATTGAAAGTATGAATTTGCATGTAAAAGTCCAAATTTACTTAACATCGATTAATAGAAAAAATCAAAGGTGAAAGTGATACAGATACGACAAAAAGTCGTAAGACCAAGGTTGTAGATCATTCCAAATTGAACGGAGATTGTGTAATCCGTTATGTGATAGGACTTTCCGAAGGTCTGCACCATCATTAAAATTGCCTCCGTACATCGATACTCTTCGGGGATAAAAAGTGAAAAATTTAAAGATCTTGGATGTTTTCCGTCCGTTACAGGCTAAACCGAATAATTTTGTCAAATTTCAGTTTTTTTTTTCGTCAAGCAGATTATGCCGCAATCTGGATTTTGGGCGACGCGGGTAAAAATTAGGACTTTCAGGAATCTAAACCAAAAATTATGCAGATGGTCATTATTACCCCTTAAACGGAAAGCTGTACGAAAATTTCGCCAAAATAGTCAGTGTAGAGGCACACAGTCGTTACGATTTGATTTTTATAGATAAGGAATCTGGTCCATGTAAAACACCTTTTGGGCTATGTCCGCTGGACTTAACCTGCAAAGCTGACCATTCATGATATCTCCCTTATTAATCCTCCTGACGATAAAATGCACATGAAAAAAAGGTTTAGAGGTGGAATTCCATCACGTTTGGTCGATTTCCAGTCAGGTTGGTCTTGTTCTGTATATATTGTGGAAGAGTAAAATCACCATTTCGGTTCCCAATAAACCGCCAGTCCATTCCGGAACATGAAATGTTATTTACGTTTAACCTACCTTTGGACAGGTGGATGCTAAATATAAATTTTGGTTCGAATGTCTTCAGTAGTTTTCAAGTTGTAAGGAATACGCTTTACACGCACCCTCTCATGAATCAAGTCCGATGGGACTTGTACAGAAAAACGGTCCGTTAATGATATCTCCCTTATTAATCCTCGTATCGAAATGATGCACATGAGAAGAAAGGTTTAGAAATTAATTTCTACCAAGGTAGGTAGATTACCATTAAGTTTGGTTGTGTATATTTTGTGGAAGTGCAAAATCACTGTTTCGGTTTCGTATAAACACCCAGTCAGTTCAGGGATTTAGAAACAATATTTGCCCTAATACCTATCAAGGACAGGTGGATTCTAAATATGAGTCTTGGTGGAAATACATCCAGTAGTTTGTAGCACCCGCGTACATACGGCGTAATTAAGGAAGAAAATAATACAGTTAAGAACGTTGAAAGTAATAGAAAATGGATTATAACTGAGGACAGCCGGATAACGACAAATATGTAAATGCCAAGTTAATGTATTGGAAAATCAAATGCCCCTCAATAAATTATGCTAGTGTGAGTTATGGATATAATAAAGCGGTAACAGAGGAGAAATTTAGGTCCAGTTATTCTTAGGTAAACAAATAAGAAGAAGATGACTAATGGTGTTATTACTTAATCTATTCGAGGGCGGTTATAACATCCGACGATATTACGCCAATAGCCCGCAGATAGGCCGATTGACGCCTCTCGTGCCTTCAACCCAAGGAACAACCACGAATTTAAAAGCATGATGAGGAAAATGGCAATACGTTACTTCCCTGCCGGCATGCATTCAGAGACGTTGCCATGGGAACCTGTAGGTTCGTTGTCGGTCTGTCGGTCACTCAATGCAGAGCATGATACCAGTGGAAAATTGTAAATTTCTCCGTCATGTGAAGAGTAAGGTAAATTATGAACATAACAAAAGTTGTTTATAACGAAGAGACGTTTCACGTGCGGTAAACGAAGTTTACAGAAAATCAATAGTATAAGAGAAAATGGAGGCAAACCATTCTGGTTTTCCTATAAACCCCCCGTCTATTCAAAGATTTTAAAACGATATGCATATTGAAACCTTCCCCGGTATGAGTATACTCTAAATATGAAGTTTGGTTGAGATATATCCAGCCGTTTCGACATGATGGTGGAAAAACCATTCTGGTTTTCCTATAAACCCCCGTCTATTCAAAGATTTTAAAATGATATGCGTATCGAAACTTCCCCGGGATGAGTATACTCTAAATATGAAGTTTGGTCGAGATCTATCCAGCCGTTTCGACGTGATGGTGGAAAAACCATTCGGGTTTTCCTATAAACCCCCCGTGAATTCAATGATTTTAAAATGACATGCATATCTAAACCTTCCCCGGGATGAGTATACTCTAAATATGTAGTTTGGTTGAGATCTATCCAGCCGTTTCGACGTGATGGTGGAACAGACAAACAGACAGACAAACAGACAAACAAACAGACACGAAACGTAGAAACCACCGATTCGGTCTTGAGTTGACCTAAAACGGATAAATATCTGAAAAGTTGGCAAAACAAAAGAAATTACAGACAGCGGACCCCCTACAATTTTATTTATATTGTGCCCGTCGTAGTCAGTCTGCGAACATGAGACACCCCAGGGGTGCTCAGTCCGGTGGCTGTAGGCTTATAAAATAAATGAATGTGGCAGGATTATCATAGGGTTCATCAAATAAGCACGTTCCAAGTATAGAACATATGTGACACTTTTATTTAATTAAATGCAATATTGGCCATCCTGAAATCTATGATTATGATTATGATCGTTACGTTATGGAATTTAATATGTCTCTTGATGTAACAAACCTATGTGCAATCAAATGGGATGGTACACGACAGTTATTTCCCTGACATTCTAACAGAGTATTTACATTGTGAAAAATTTTTTTCTCGTCTTTAAAGTTATTAAGTTATTGGTTTAAAGTTGAATTAAAATTTTCATTCAGAAAAATGAGGTCTGGGCCGAGCCTTCATCGATAATCTGGAAAAAATGCAGTAATTGTAAGAACGAGTATAATAAAGAAATATCCAAAATTCAAAAGTTAACACTCATAGCAAAAATAAAATTTACAGTCGTTGTCTTAACAATAAAATGAAAAGTTGAATTTGCCTTGGTTTTCTCTAAGTTAATCCGAGACGTCGGATATACCTGTTCACGTCGTCTCACATCTCTTTCCGTGAGAATTATACTGAACGTTAAGTATTTGACCAACAATTAAACAAAATAAAACGCCTTCTGGGCTTGCAAACGTAAGTAAATGGGGAGAATACCATCCATGTGGAAATCCTGTCCACTATCAATCGATAATATCAGTATCACATGTTTCAGAACAGAACACATAAAAAAAAATCCTATAAATACTAACAAATAACTACTTCTACAGCTAACTACGGAAATTGGCAAGAAGACTGTGAGTACCAAGAAGAAAATATTTACACTATGTACATGTCGACGAGTGTCGATCAACCGTATTACTCTCCTGTTAACGAATTTATTGAGTTACAGCAAGATTGAGTTATCACGTGAGAGCCACAAATTGCATCAACGAATGAGCTGATATAGTCACGAATCAGATATTATTTAGATATTTCGTCGAAGACCTGTTCTTTAGACCTAAGGCCTTCTCGAACATTCATCTGTACCTTGAGCTTGAAATTACTGGATTACTTGAGAAAATTTGGGATATTCCCACGAATTAAAAAGTACATCAGTTAACATGGACTTTCATTTTCTTCATCTGAAGACACTAACATTAGACTACACTGCATTTATCGCGAATAA